>NC_138863.1:44317656-44870917 GCF_965194805.1 Balaenoptera borealis | reverse complement strand
CTTCAAAACAAAGACTGTAACAAGAGAAAAAGAAGGGCATTACATAATGATAAAAGGTATCAATCCAACAAGAAGATATAACACCTGTAAATACATATGCACCCAAAATAGGAGCACCTAAATACGTAAAGCAAATATTAACAAACACAAAGGGAGAAACTGACATTAACACAGTAATAGTAGGGGACTTTAACACCCACTTACATCAATGGACAGATCATCAAAACAGAAAATCAGTAAGGAAATATTGGCCTTAAATGATACATTAGACCAACTGAACTTAACAGATATATATAGAACGTTCCATCCAAAACCAGCAGAATACACATTCTTTTCAAGTGAATATGGAACATTCTCCAGATATATAGTTTGCTAGGCCACAAATCTAGTCTCAACAAATTTAAGAGGATAGAAATTATATCAAGCATCTTTTCCGACCACAATGGTATGAAATTAGGAATCAATTACAGGAAGAAAAATGGGAAAAACACAAAAACACGTAGAGACTAAACTACATGTTAATTTAAAAAAAACCAATGGGTCAATGAAGAAATCAAAGAGGAAATCAGAAAATACCTTAAGAAAAAATAAAAGTACAACTTTCCAAAATCTATGGGACTTAGCAAAAGCAGTTCTGAGAGAGAAGTTTAGCAATACAGGCCTATCCCAGGAAATGAGAAAAATCTCAAACAATCTAACCTTACACCTAAAGGAACTAGAAAAAGAATAACAAACAAAAAAATTAGTAGATGGAGGAAATAATAAATATCAGAGTGGAAGTAAATGAAATAGAGACAAAAAAGATAGAAAAGATCAAGGAAACTAAGAGCTGGTTATTTGAAAAGATAAACAAAATTGATAAACCTTTAGCCAAACTGATCAAGAAAAAAGAGAGAGGGCCCAAATAAATAAAATTATAAATTAAAAAGGAGAAATTCCAACTGACACCACAGAAATACAAAGGATCATAAGATACTACTACAAACAATTATACACCAACAAATTGGACAACCTAGAACAAATGGATAAACTGAATCAGGAAGAAATAGAAGCAGACCGCTACTAGCAGTGAAACTGAATCATTAATCAAAAAACTCCCGATAAACTAAAGAATTCACAGGTGAATTCTTTTTTTAATAAAAATCTGCTATGAACATTTGTATACAAGTTTTTTTTTAAGGTTTATTTATTTTTTAAAATTAATTAATTTATTTATATTTGGCTGCGTTGGGCCTTCGTTTCTGCGCACAGGCTTTCTCTGGTTGCAGAGAGCAGGGACTACTGCTCGTTGCAGTGTGCGGGCTTCTCATTGCAGTGGCTTCTCTTGTTGTGGAACATGGGCTCTAGGTGCACAGGCTTCAATAGTTGCAGCACATGGGCTCAGTAGTTGTGGCTCACAGGCTCTAGAGCACAGGCTCAGAAGTTGTGGTGCATGGGCTTAGTTGCTCCATGGCATGTGGGATCTTCCCAGACCAGGGATCAAACCTGTGTCCCTTGCATTGGCAGGCTGATTCTTATTCACTGTGCTATCAGGGCAGTCCCTTCACAGGTGAAGTCTATCAAACATTTGTAGAAGAGTTAATACCTATCCTTTTCAAACTATTCCAAAAAACTGAAGAGAAAGGAACACTTCCAAACTCCTTCTGTGAGGCCACGATTGCCCAGATGCCAAAACCAAAGACGCTACAAAAAAAAAAAGAAAATTACAGGCCAATATCCCTGATGAACATGGATGCAAAAATCCTCAACAAAATATTAGCAAATTAAATTCAACAATACATTAAAAGGATCATACATGATCAAGTGGCATTTATCCCAGGGATGGTTCAATGTCCACAAATTAACCAGTGTGATATACCACATTAACAAACCAAGGATAAAAATTCTATCATCTCAATAGATGCACAAAAAGCTGCTTCTGACAAAATTCAACATCCATTTATAATAAAAACTCTCAACAAAGTGGGTATAGAGGGAATATACCTCAACATAATAAAGACCATATATGACAAAATCACAGCTAATATCATACTCAACAGTGAAAAGTCGAAAGCATTTCCTCTAAGATCAGGAATATGACAAGGATGCCCACTCTTGTCACTTTTATTCAACTAGTAGTGGAAGTTCTAGCCACAGCAATCAGAAAATAAAATAAATAAATAAAGAGACTCTAAATTGGAAAGAGAGAAGTAAGATTGTCACTGTTTGCAGGTGAAATTATACTATGTATAGAAAACCCCAAAGAGGCCACCAAAAAACTATTAGAACTAATAAATGAATTCAGTAAATTTGCAGGATACAAAATTAATATACAGAAATCCATTGTGTTTCTGTACACTAATAACAATCTATCAGAAAGAGAAATTAAGAAAACAATCCCATTTACAATTCCATCAAAAATAATAAAATATCTAGGAATAAATTTAACCAAGGAGGTGAGAGACCTGTATTCTAAAAACTGTAAGACATTGATGAAAGAAATTGAAGTTGACACAAATAAATGGAAATATATACCAAGCTCATGGACTGAAAGAATTAATGTTGTTAAAATGGCCATACAACCCAGGGTAATCTACAGATTCAATGAAATCCTTAATAAAATACCGATGGCATTTTTCACAGAGCTACAACAAATGATCCTAAAATTTGTATGGAACCACAACAGACCCAAATAGCCAAAGCAATCTTGAGAAAGAAGAACAAAGCGGGAGGTATCACACTCCCTGATTTCAAACTATACTACAAAGCTATAGTAATCAAAACAGTATCATGCTGGCACAAAAAGAGACACATAAATCAATGGAACAGAAAGAGAGCCCAGAAATAAACCCATGCTTATATGGTCAATTAATCTGTGACAAAGGAGGAAAGAATATACAATGGGGAAAAGATAATCCCTTCAATAAATGCTGTTGGGAAAACTGTACAACTTCATGCAAAAGAATCAAACTGGACACTTTCTTACACTGCATACAAAAATAAACTTGAAATGGATTAAAGACTTAAATGTAAGACCTGAAATTTTAAAACTTCTAGAAGAAAACAGGCAGTATGCTCTTTGACATTGATCTTAGCAATATTTGTTGAATATTTCTCCTCAGGCAAGTGAGACAAAACCAAAAATAAACAAATGGGACTAAATCAAACTAAAAAGCTTTGCATAGCAAAGAAAACCATCAACAAAATGAGAAAACAACCTACTGATTGGGATAAAATATTTGCAAACAATATATCCGATAAGAACTTAATATCCAACATATATAAAGAACTCAAATGACTCAACATTACAAAAAACAAACAAACAAACCTAACAAACCAATTAAAAAATGGGCAGACAACCTGAATAGACATTTTTCCAAAGAAGATATACAGATGGCCAAGAGACATATGAAAAGATGCTCAACATCACTAATCACCAGGGAAATGCAAATCGAAACCACAATGAGCTATCATTCACACCTCTCCAAAGGGCTATCATCAAAAAGATAGCAAATAACAAGTGTTGCTGAGGGTGTGGAGAAGAAAGAACCCTCTAGCACTGTTGGTGGGAATGTAAATTGGTGCAGCCACTATGGAGAACAGTGTGGAGATTTCTCAAAAAATTAAAAATAGAACTACCAAATGATCCAGCAATTCCACTTCTAGATGTTTACCCAAGGAAAACTTAAACACTAATTCAAAAAATAAAAGCACCCCTATTTTCAATTAGCATTATTAACAATAGTCAAGATATCGAGGCAACCTAAGTGCCTACTGATAGATGAATGAATAAAGAAGATGTAGTATATATACACAATGGAATATTTACAGCCATAAAAAAGAATGAAATCTTGCCATTTGCAACAATATGGATGGAACTAGAGTGTATTACGCTAAGTGACATAAGTCAGACAAAGACAAATATCATATTATTTATGTGTGGAATCTAAAAACCAAAACAAATGAACAAACGGAACAAAAACAGACTCATAGATGCAGAGAACAAACTGGTGATTGCCAGAGGCAAAGGGAGTTTGGGGGTTGTGCGAAATAAGTGAAGGGGATTAAGAGGAATGAACTTCCAGTTATAAAATAAGTCACAAGGATGTAATATACAGCATAATGAGTATGGTCAGTAATATTGAAATAACATTGTATGGGAATAGATGGTTTTTGAGTTGATCATTTCATAATGTATTTAAATATCAAATAACTACTGTACGCCTGAAACTAACATAATATTGTATGTCAACTATACTTCAATTAAAAAAAAAAAGGAAAAGGGAAAAAAAAGAAAATAAATTTACTGCAAATGTATTAAGTTATTCCAATAGTTCCTAGGACTCTATACCAAGGGAAAAAAATACAAACAGGAAGGAAATGTGCCAAGATTTCTCCTAAGCATTGTTTAAAACAGTGAAAAGTTGGAAACAACACATTATTTTTTAAAATGCAAATGTTTAAGGAAATGTGATACACCCATTAATGGAATATTTAGGAGACACTGATGTTCATAAAGAATGGGAAAATTTTTACCAGTAAATTAAAATGCAGGATACTGTGTTTATAGTACAACTATATTAAATATGTCTGTAACACTATCTAAAGTTATCTATATTTATATAATATATATTATATATATTTATAAAAGTAGTGGATGAGATTAAATGAAATGTTTGCGCTTGGGTGGTGAAAGTCTGGACAGTTTTATTTTTTCTATTTTTCTTTATTTTCTAAATTTTCTAAACTCTATAAATTTGATTTTCAAATATGGGAAACTAGTGATATATGCTGCATTTTTATGCTCTTACTTTTTAAAAGATTTATTTAACTGGTTCTTGAATTCATTTGAAGATGTGTTGACAGCTGTATCTTCTGTTACAATTGCTGAGGTCGCACGTGACAATAAGGAAGTTCAGGATGCTATGGCTATGGAAGGAGCCATTCCTCCTCTGGTGGCTCTTTTTATAGGAAAACAACTTAGTGTTCAAGTGAAGGGTGCAATGGCTGTGGAAGCACTGGCAAGTTACAACCCTGCTATTCAGAGAGCATTTCTGGAAAAATCATTAAATAAATATCTTTTAAAACTCCTCAAGGTAGGAATTTTATGATTCCTTTTCATTTTTCTTAGATAAAGCATTCAATACTGAATTTAGTTAAGTGAAAAGAAAACTAAAACTAATGCTAGAATAAACATTTTATCAAACATACATTCCTACGGTATTCAATAAATCCTCATTGACTGAATGGAATACTTTTTTAAATAGGCGTTTCAAATAGACGTTAAGGAACAAGGAGCTGTAGCACTTTGGGCCTTGGCAGGACAAACACTAAAACAGCAAAAGTATATGGCAGAACAGATTGGATACAACTTTATAATAAATATGCTTTTATCACCATCAGCTAAAATGCAGTATGTTGGTAAGTTATTTTCTATGCATAAATCTGTACAATATAGAACAGGACATTGGAATATCACACGTTTCTTGCTTTTCGTTGCCAGGAGGTGAAGCAGTCATAGCGCTAAGTAAGGACAGCAGGATACACCAAAATCAAATATGTGAGGGGAATGGAATTGCACCACTGGTTCGCTTACTAAGGATTAGTAAAATAGCTGAAGGAACACTTCTGAGTGTCATCAAAGCAGTGGGATCCATCTGTATTGGTTTGTACATTTATTCTCAGTTTTAAAAATATCAGTAAATACTTCTCTTCCTCTCTATCCCTACTGTTGCAGCCCTTAACCATATTTAATCTGTTATTATAATGTTTTTATTTCTCCAAGACCTTAATGAGTAAAAGTGGTGTAGTTAAGCGTATTGTATCAGTCTTGCTCTTGAGTTCTGGTTAGAATGAGAAATGAGGACCATGAGCCTTGGCTATTTTGACTTAAAGGAATCTCCTTTTTTAAGTTAAGAGAAAAATATTTCTTATTTTGAACCTCAGGAACTATATGTTTTTGAAGATATAGAAGTGTTTCTAATGCTGCGGCACATTTTTCGATTCCAGTCTCTTTCTGTAATGATTCTTTGTTTACATAGTGGCCACTAGGTCTAGTTGTTCCTTTCTTTGCAGAGGAATTAACCTTTTGGGATATCTGAAAAATGTTGTGGAATTGTTGGTCATTGACTTACCAAAAATAAAAACTCAGGTTCTTTGCTGACCTGCATGAATGTATGGGACTGACTGAGACTGCTTCCTGTAGGCAAGAGAAAAAAAAACCTAAAACTTTATTTCTAGTCCATTGTATTTCCAGAAAAAAAAAAAAAAATTCTAGCTGAAGAACATAGGACTTGGTTTCAAAAAAATTTTTTTCCTTTTTTCTTAGAAAAGCTACTTTATTGAAATTCACTAACTGCTTGCAGGCAATCAAGTCAGGCAAGATAATTTTGTTGTTGTTGTTGTTGTTTTAGCCAGAGTCTATGGTATAAATTATTTCTAAAATTCTGGTAAATGATAACGCAAATACAAAGATAACTGATATACATGTGTGTTTTCAATTTCTTCTCATTAGTTCACTTCAAAGCTGTCCACATTTGCCATAGACAAGTTCTTGCCATAGACAAGAACTACAGAAAAAAACTCTTGCTTTCAAACTCACCAGCTTAGACTCTTTACACACACATACCCCTTCCTTTTTCTTCTTCATCATGTTCATGTTTTCTTCTATACCCTTGAACATATAGAACATATTTAAAATAGTTCTTTTAACATCCCTGTAACTAGTTCCAGCATAGCCGTTATTTCTGGGTCTCTTGCTATTGGCTGATTTTTTTCTTGATTATGAATCATATTTTCCTGCTTCTTTGCACACCTAGAGTTTTTAAAATGTGAGTTTTTTTAAAAAGTGATATTGAAATACAATTTACATATAAGAAGATATTTAAATAAAATAAACAATAGAATAAAATATTGAATACATTATTTAGAGTGTACAGTTTGATGAGTTTTGACATATGTATTCAGCACTGACACCATCAGCACAATCAAGTAAGTGAATATAATCATCACCTCCAAATGTTTCATTGTCCCTTCCTAATTCCTCCCTCTTTGCACCCCATCCCCAGATAACCACTGATCTGGTTTTTTTTTCTTATGATCTGAGAATGGCTTTATTGTATTTTACATATTAAAACATAAGCTTCTGATTTTTTTTCTTTAAAAAATAATGTGCTGATTTGAATTCATGCCATGGATCCTAACAGCACAAAATTACTTTTAAAATTTGATATTAAATGATCTCTACCACTGATTTATTTTCTATCACTATAGATTAGTTTGCATTTTCTAGAATTTTATGTAAATGGAATTACACATGTACTTTTTCTTGCTTCTTTCACTCAGCATAATTATTTTGACATTCATCCATATTATTGTATCAAATATCAATAAAATACTTCTCTTTCAATGCTGAGTAGTATTCCATTGTATGGTGTGATGGTTAATTTTATGCCTTATGATATACATACATACATACATACATACATATATCCCGTTGGTTCTCTTTCTTTGGAAAACCCTAATGCTTATGGATATATTATGATTTGTTTACCCATGCACCCATTGATGGACATTTGGATTGTTTCCTGTTTCTTGCTATATTGTAAATAAAACTGTTACGAACATTTGTGTTCAAGTTTTGGTATAGACATGTTTTCATTTCTCGTGGGTAAACATCTAGAAGTAGGATTGCTGGGTCATATGGTAGGTGTATGTTTAACTTTTGAGGAAACTGCCAGATTGTTTTTCAAAGTAGTGTTACCACTTTGCACTTCTACTAGCTGTGTGTGAGTTCCAGTAGCTTCCCATCCTCATCAACATTTAGTATGGTAATTTTATTATTGTAGTGGATATGTAGTAAATCTTATTGTGGTTTTAATTAGCATTTTCCTAATGACTAATGATTTAGAGCATCGTTTCATGTGTTTATTTGTCATTTGTATATCTTCTTTGCTAAAGTGTCTGTTCAAATATTTTGCCCATTTTTTACATTGTGTCATCTTGAGTTGTAAGCATTCTTTATAAATTCTAGATACAGCTCTTTTTTTGTTGTTGTTAGACGTATGTTTTTCATAAATTTTCTTCCAGTCTGTGGTATCTTTCCATTTTTGTAACAGGGTCTTTTGAAGAGGTGAAGTTTTAAATTTTGATGAAGTCCAATTCATTGATTTAAAAATTGTTCTGTTTGTAGGTTTTGTGTCCTCTTTAAGAACTCTCTGCTAAACCCAAGATCATAAAGTTTTTCTGTTTTCCTCTATATTTTGATGTATGATACATTTTGAGTTGGCTGAGATTCATTTTCTCACATATGGCTGCCCAATTGCTTTCGCATCATTTATTGAAAAGATTATCTTTTCCTCCATTGAATTAGCTAGGCACTTTTGTCAAAAATCAATTGACTAGATATTTGTGGGTCTATTTCTTGACTTTTTATTCAGTTCTATTTAACTATTTGTCTATCTTTATGTTATACTCACTGTCTTAATTACTGTAGACTTACTGTAAATCTTGAAAGCAGATAGCATTAAGTCCTTCGACCTTGCTATTGTTTTTCAAAGCTGTTTTGGCTGTTTCAGGTCCCTTGTATTTCCATATAATTTAAAAAATTAACCTGCCAATTTCTAAAAAAGATCCTTCTGTTATTTTGATTGGAATTGCATGGAATCTATAAGTAAATTTGGGGAGAACATGCATCCCATTAATATCACGTTTTGTAATCCATAAACACGATATATTTCTCCATGAATTGGGCCTTCTTTAATATCTCCCAGCAATGTTTTATAGTTGCCAATGTACAACTCTTGCACATTTTTTGCCAGTTTTACCTTAGGTATTTCATATTTTAAAATCATGCATAAGAAATTTTGATTGAATGCTGGGCATTGTGAGTTTTAAATTGATATATGCTGGATCTTATTGTTTTCCTTTAAAGAGAGTTAGGCTTTATTCTGACATGCAGTCATTTTAGTTGGGATCAAATTGATCCTTTTGCACCTAGCTTTTAACCTTTCCTAGGACAAATCTAGAGCAGCCTTTACTTTGGAACTAACTTAACCCTGTGCTTTTGAGATGATTCCTTTCAGAGGACTCAATCTCTTTGTATAGTCCCATGTATTATGAGGTATCTACACTCTGGCCAGTAGGAACACAAACCATCCCTAGACAAGTGTGAGCTCTGAGAATTGTTCCGCCTACTGCTTGTAGTGATTCTTTTCCCAACTTAATTTTTGAGTTCCATTCCATTATTAACATGTGAAGATTCAGTCAGAGACTTGAGGGTGTTCATCTTATAACACCACCATCATCATTATAATCATCATTATTAAAAATAGTAATTTTTTTGAAACCCAACTCCAGCATCTTCACCCCTTGAAATCTCCCTACCTACTCCTTTTCCACCTACTCTGAAGTGAGCAATACCTCTTCTGTGCTTCAAGTGTACTTTTCTAACCTCTGTCAAAGCACTTATTGCATGGTATTGAAATCATATATTTAGATAGTCGCTCACCCTATAAAATATAAACTCCTTGAGGGTAGAGAATCTAATTCCTTCTTTTAGCCCTACCTCCTACCTCAGTGCCTGGTGTACCAGGCATTCAATACCTGTCGGTTGGATGAAGAATATTCATGTAATTAGTGTTTGTGTACATCCCCTGGTGGCCAGTGTTGGGGGAGTAGGGGACAAGGAAGCCAAAGTATTCTTTGC
The DNA here is from genome assembly GCF_965194805.1 of Balaenoptera borealis. Taxonomy (NCBI): domain Eukaryota; kingdom Metazoa; phylum Chordata; class Mammalia; order Artiodactyla; family Balaenopteridae; genus Balaenoptera; species Balaenoptera borealis. The sequence continues at coordinate 44,861,232 of NC_138863.1, read as the reverse complement.
TCCTTCTATAATATTTCCCTTAGTCCCTTCAAACTTCCCCAGGTCATAATAAGTAGGTGGTTTCTCTTCATTGTTCATAAAGGACCCCAATCTTGTATTTATATTTAAGTATGTAAACCCATTGCATATGTGTTGTGACATTTATTGGCAAAAGAACAAAATTTAAATTGTTTGTGCATGTCCACTAGAAAGAGATGATTTGAGTTTCTTCATTGAGATTAGACCTGCAATTTAAAGTAGTATGTTTAAAAGGAGAAGTAAGATTATCTTTTTAGTATGTGTATTTAAGGAATCCAGAAATTTAACCAGGTGATTACTCGAGTTATTTTTATAAAAACAAACTTTTTATGGAAAACAGTAGCAACTATAAGCTGAAGTACCTTGTACATAATAATTTTTTAATAAATGATAGCTATTACATTATTATTCCCTGATAGTCCAGCACTTCTAATTTCTTTGTTCTGTGACTATTAGACAACCATCTACACTTCTAACAGTAAATTTTCCATGTTTATCCACTTTGCCTTTTAAAAAATTAATTAAGGTAAAATAGTGTCAATATAGCATTTCTTTTTGTAGTTTACCAACCATATTACGCTAGGACACATTATCAACCAAATATGTTGAGCTATGTTTGACTTTACCATTTTCAAGATGGAAAAAATATTATCTCATGGAGTTGTGGATTCTTACAGGTGTCGCCCATACAAGCAATCCCATTAGTCAACAATTTGTTGTAGAAGAAAATGCCTTTCCAGTACTTATCCAACTACTGAGAAATCACCCTTCTCCTAACATTAAGGTATATATAAGATTTTTTTGTGTGATATAGTAAAAATTAACATAAATGACTTTTTAAGAATAATTTGTATCTTTAGGCAAGCTCACAAGTATAATAAAAATACTTAACCTTTTAAACAAAATCTTAGAAGTTTTAAACAAAAAAGTTGTTACAAAGATAGTAGCAAAGATACCACTAAATTTTATTAAAATGTGGTTTCTTCAAATATAATAAGAAAGTCTCATGTCCTTACTCATCAAAGAAGTTTTATTCCTCAGATATTTGATTATTCATAGAATTTCTTCCCTACTTCCTCAGATACTGGTTGCTAAAACTGGGTGGGGATGATGAGGATGTGTGATTTATGTAGCAAAATTTCTCAAATATAAGTGAATCCTGTCAGTGCCACACCATCAATACAGCCCTGCCGTCTACAAAGCAGTCTGTGTTGTCTGGCAGCAATAGTTATCTCAAGGGTGGACACTGCTAGATATTACTATGAGTTGTTGAGGAGTCATTCACTCTTCCATTTACTTCTAGTAAAATGCCTTTAATAAAATGACATTCACATCTATTCAAGTCCTTTACCAAGGTTTTAGAAATTCAGGACGTCTATACTTGGCCAGACAGAAATTATAAGGACAAGAAATATATTTTCTCTTCAAAATTTGGTATGTGCTTTGCTGGAAATGAGAAAATAAAAATAACATAGGAGGAAAATATATAAGTAAACATAGTGTTGTTTCTTTTAAGGAATGTGTTTATTATCAGAAAAGATGTCATAAGTTATCTGGCTTTTCTTGCTGTGAAAGAGATTATTTCATTACAGGAGTTGATTAGGGAAACAAAAAAAAGAGGCATATGCTAGCAATTTTTTGGCTGGAATTATATGCAAAAACTGCAACGACATTTACAAATAACTTTCACAAGACAAAGGAAAATTCCACATAAAAATACATTTTTATTTTAAAATGTGCATTTTCATGGCCAGTTTACTTCAACTGCATCTATCTGTATTTCAGTATATATTTTCACTGAGTTCTTAAACTTGTTAAAACAAAACATAAATACATTTTGATACTTTTCCTCAAGATTCTATAGTAATTTCGCAATAATAATCATGCTTTTCAAATTCACACTTTTCATAGAAATGCATGGTGTAGCACTTAAAAAATTTGTCTACTGAGCCCAATAATAAACAAGGTTCATTAACAACCTCCTTAAATGACTACAGAACTAGAAGAGGAAAACTTCCTCAGGTTTTTCCTATCTGCCAATGTTTTGCTTCAGTTGAAGGCATTCTATTAAAGCGTCACAACTCAATGGTCAGTAGCTAACAAGCAGTTCAGAACAGCTTTTTAATTCATGCTAGGAAATTTAAAAAAACCTTTTTTTAGATGTAGAAGGAATGCAACTATGCACTTAAGAGAAACTTCTTCACATGTTCTGCAGGCCCTTGTTGCCTCCCCCTATGCCCTCAAATGGAGCTTTGTGATTGTGCAGCACACAGAAGGATATTTTCTCAGCTGTTAAAAATTATAAGGGACATTTCTCCAGAAGTTGTAAATGCCACTCTCTAAATACTAGTCAGAGAGATGGAATTAATGGATTTTATGGTATCTTTGAATTGGTATATCCTATATAAATATTTGTATAATGAAATATGTCATTTGATAAACCATGAGTGAAAAATAATTTTTGAAAATCACATTTTTAGGTTGAAGTGGCATTTTCCTTGGCATGCATTGTCCTAAGGAATGATCAGTTACAGAATGAATTACAAGAAAATGAAGGATTTAATTATGCTGATGTCCTTTATCTTCTTCACTCACAAGATAAGGTAATAACTATACAAAATATTAGAGCTCATTTAGAAGAAAATGATTTTTAGACTACATCCTCAAAATTTCATCTAGTCTTTTTCATGGCAATATTCAAATATATTATTTAAGAAATGTAAAATCTCTCTGGTGGGTTGTTAGTTTGTAATGATGGAATAATATTGTTCCATATTTTTCATAGTTGTCATATTTCATCTTGAAATGTAAATCTTTTTTTAATGTGCAGAGTCTCATTTTTAAAATATCTTTATTGGAGTATAATTGCTTTACAATGTTGTGTTAGTTTCTGCTGTATAAAAAAGTGAATCAGCTATATGTACATATATGCCCATATCCCCTCCCTCTTGTGTCTTCCTCCCACCCTGCCTATCCCACCCCTCTAGGTGGTCGCAAAGCACCGAGCTGAGCTCCCTGTGCTATGCAGCTGCTTCCCATTAGCTATCTATTTTACATTTGGTAGTGTATATATGTCAATGCTACTCTCTCACTTCGTCCCAGCTTACCCTTCCCCCTCCCCATGTCCTCAAGTCCATTCTCTACGACTGCATCTTTATTCCTGTCCTGCCCCTACGTTTATCAGAACCACTTTTTTTTTTTTTTTTAGATTCCATATATATGTGTTAGCATATGGTATTTGTTTTTCTCTTTCTGACTTACTTCACTTTGTATGACAGACTCTAGGTCCATCCACCTCACTACAAATAACTCAGTTTCATTTCTTTTTATGGCTGAGTGATATTCCATTGTATATATGTGCCACATTTTCTTTATCCATTCGTCTGTCGATGGACACTTAGGTTGCTTCCATGTCCTGGCTATTGTAAATAGTGCTGCAATAAACATTGGGGGTGCATGTGTCTTTTTGAATTATGGTTTTCTCAGGGTATATGCCCAGTAGTGGGATTGCTGGGTCATATGGTAGTTCTATTTTTAGTTTTTTAAGGAACCTCCATACTGTTCTCCATAGTGGCTGTATCAGTTTACATTCCCACCAACAGTGCAAGAGGGTTCCCTTTTCTCCACACCCTCTCCAGCATTTATTGTTTATAGATTTTTTGATGATGGCCATTCTGACCTGTGTGAGGTGATACTTCATTGTAGTTTTGATTTGCTTTTCTCTAATGATTAGTGATGTTGAGCATCCTTTCATGTGTTTTTTGGCAATCTGTATGTCTTCTTTGGAGAAATGTCTATTTAGGTCTTCTGCCCAGTTTTGGATTGGGTTGTTTGTTTTTTTGATATTGAGCTGCATGAGCTGCTTGTATATTTTACAGATTAATCCTTTGTCAGTTGCTTCACCTGCAAATATTTTCTCCCATTCTGAAATGTAGCAATTTTAATGCTTGGTGAAGAGCCAAAAAACAAATATTTTTGGATGCATCAAAGTTTAACCTAATTTTATGACCTTTCAAAACTCAGTCATCCACTTCTTACCCAGTATTCTAGAGTGGTGGTTCTCAAACTATTTGTGATAAAGAAATAGCCATTTTTTCAGCAATCTGTTATGGGGAAATAATTTTAAAGCAACCAAATTTTTTTTTAATTAATTAATTTATTTATTTTTGGCTGCATTGGTTCTTTTTTTTTTTTTTAATTAATTAATTAATTATTTTTATTTTTGGCTGTGTTGAGTCTTCGTTTCTGTGCGAGGGCTTTTAGTTGCGGCAAGCGGGGGCTACTCTTCATCGCCGTGCGCGGGACTCTCACTATCGCAGCCTCTCTTGTTGCGGAGCACAGGCTCCAGACGCGCAGGCTCAGCAACTCTGGCTCACGGGCCCAGTTGCTCCGCGGCATGTGGGATCCTCCCAGACCAGGGCTCGAACCCGTGTCCCCTGCATTAGCAGGCAGACTCTCAACCACTGCGCCACCAGGGAAGCCCTGCATTGGTTCTTCATTGCTGTGTGCGGGCTTTCTCTAGTTGTGGTGAGTGGGGGACACTCTTTGGGGGGCCTCTCATTACGGTGGTTTCTCTTTGCTGCGGAGCACAGGCTCTGGGCATGCGGGCCTCAGAAGTTGTGGCACGTGAGCTCTAGAGCACACGCTCAGCAGTTGTGGCGCATAGGCTTAGTTGCTCCGCAGCACGTGGGATCTTCCTGAATCAGGGCTCGAACCCGTGTTCCCTGCATTGGCAGGTAGACTCCTAACCACTGCGCCACCAGGGAAGTCCCTAAAGCAACCAAATTTTAAAGTTTGAAATAATTTTAGACTTTCCATAAATTTGCAAAAATAGTACAGAGTGTTCTGGCTATCCTTCATACAGCTTTCCTGGATGTCAACCAGGAAATTAACATTGATACAATACTATTAGCTAATCTGCAGACTTCATTTTAAATTTTGCCAGTTTCTCACCAATGTCCTTTTCCTATTCCAGAATTCAATCCAGGATCCCACATTGCATCTAGTTATCATGTCTCTTTAGTCTCCTTTAATCTGTGACAGTCCTTTGTCTTTCATGATTTTCTGTCTTTCATGATTGTGATATTTTTGATGAGTCCAGGCCAGTTATTTTGTAGAATGTCCCTCAATTTATCTGAATGTTTCTCACAGTTAAACTGAGGTTATGCATTTTGGCAAGAATACCATAGTCTTCACGCACTTTCCCAGTGCATCATTTCAGGGGGTACATGTTGATATACCTTATAATTGGCAATGTTAACTTTGGGTGCCTGATTAAAGTGGTGTCTGGCATATTTCTCCACTGTAAAGTTATTGTTCTTCCCTTTGTAATTAACAAGTATCTTGAGGTGAGACGCTTTGAGACTATGGAAATATTCTGTTTTGCATCGTACTTTTGCTCACCAATTTTAGGATCCACTGATGCAATAATAATTACTCTGGCATCTGCCTAATGGTGATTTTTTTAAAACTTTCCCTTCTTTATTAATTTATTAACTGGTATTTAACTGTAAGGAAGAGCTGTTTCTTTTAAATGTCTATTCTCAGTTTCTATAATCCTGTTGTCAACGATTTTGTGGACTATCACTGGTCCATGGGCCACACTAACCCTAGAAAAATAGAGAAACTCCCAAACTTTTGTTATCTACAGTGCATTTAGCAATAAGGGGAGAGAATTGCCAACTATGTCTCTCTCAGTTCTGGGAGGTTTTGAGGAAGGAATAAGGATTGTAAGGGGGAGAAATGAAGTCATTGCATTAATTTTTTTAAATACAGAATTTTACTCTAGTGTAGTACACAAAAAAGATGGAGAAGTGCTGCTGTAATACAGGCAAAAATAGGATGAGAGATTCATGTCTGACTGACTTTCTAAGCCACATTTCTTCCTTCTCCACTCTGTTCCTTCCACACTTTACTCTCATTACCCTATTCCTCAGGGACATGCATCTTCTCCCTTTCCTTCTACTGCCCATTCCACTCTCAATCATTCTACTTTTCCTCCAAGATTGTTACCACCTGCTTCACTCTCTGGACACTATTCTCTGGACACTATTCCTTTGTACCTAATACTTTTCTTCTTGCCTGTGACCAGGTGACTACTTTGTAAGTACATTATTTTTTTTTCAATTTTTCAATTTTATTTTATTTATTTTTTTATACAGCAGGTTCTTATTAGTCATCAATTTTATACACATCAGTGTATACATGTCAAGCCCAATCGCCCAATTCAGCACACCACCATCCGCCCCTCCCCGTGGCTTTCCCCCCTTGGTGTCATACGTTTGTTCTCTAGATCTGTGTCTCAACTTCTGCCCTGGAAACTGGTTCATTGGTACCATTTTTCTAGGTTCCACATACATGCGTTAATATACGATATTTGTTTTTCTCTTTCTGACTTACTTCACTCTGTATGACAGTCTCTAGATCCATCCACGTCTCAACAAGTGACCCAATTTCGTTCGTTTTTATGGCTGAGTAATATACCATTGTATATATGTATCACATCTTCTTTATCCATTCATCTGTCGATGGGCATTTAACTTGCTTCCATGTCCTGGCTATTGTAAATAGTGCTGCAATAAACATTAGGGTGCACATGTGTCTTTTTGAATTACGGTTTTCTCTGGGTATATGCCCAGTAGTGGGATTGCTGGGTCATATGGTAATTCTATTTTTAGTTTTTTAAGGAACCTCCATACTGTTCTCCATAGTGGCTGTATCAATTTACATTCCCACCAACAGTGCAAGAGGGTACCCTTTTCTCCACACCCTCTCCAGCATTTGTTGTTTGTAGATTTCCTGATGATGCCCATTCTAACTGGTGTGAGGTGATACCTCGTTGTAGTTTTGATTTGCATTTCTCTAATAATTAGTGATGTTGAGCAGCTTTTCATGTGCTTCTTGGCCATCTGTATGTCTTCTTTGGAGAAATGTCTATTTAGGTCTGCTGCCCATTTTTGGATTAGGTTGTTTGTTTCTTTAATATTGAGCTGCATGAGCTATTTATATATTTTGGAGATTAATCCTTTGTCCGTTGATTTGTTTGCAAATATTTTCTCCCATTCTGAGAGTTGTCTTTTCAACTTGTTTATGGTTTCCTTTGCTGTGCAAAAGCTTTGAAGTTTCATTAGGTCCCATTTGTTTATTTTTGTTTTTATTTCCATTACTCTAGGAGGTGAATCAAAAAAGATCTTGCTGTGATTTATGTCAAAGAATGTTCTTCCTAAGTTTTCCTCTAAGAGTTTTATAGTGTTCGGTCTTACATTTAGGTCTCTAATCCATTTTGAGGTTATTTTTGTGTATGGTGTTAGGGAGTGTTCTAATTTCATTCTTTTACATGTAGCTGTCCAGTTTTCCCAGCACCACTTATTGAAGAGACTGTCTTTTCTCCATTGTATATCCTTGCCTCCTTTGTCATAGATTAGTTGACCATAGGGGCGTGGGTTTATCTCTGGGCTTTCTATCCTGTTCCATTGATCTATGTTTCTGTTTTTGTGCCAGTACCATATTGTCTTGATTACTGTAGCTCTGTAGTATAGTCTGAAGTCAGGGAGTCTGATTCCTCCCACTCCGTTTTTTTCCCTCAAGACTGCTTTGGCTATTCGGGGTCTTTTGTGTCTCCATAAAAATTTTAAGATTTTTTGTTCTAGTTCCATAAATAATGCCATTGGTAATTTGACAGGGATTGCATTCAATCTGTAGATTGCTTTGGGTAGTATAGTCATTTTCACAATATTGATTCTTCCAATCTAAGAACATGGAATATCTCTCCATCTGTTGGTATCATCTTTAATTTCTTTCATCAGTGTCTTATAGTTTTCTGCATACAGGTCTTTTGTCTCCCTAGGTAGGTTTATTCCTAGGTATTTTATTCTTTTTGTTGCAATGGTAAATGGGAGTGTTCCCTTAATTTCTCTTTCAGATTTTTCATCATTAGTGTATAGGAATGCGAGAGATTTCTGTGCATTAATTTTGTATCCTGCAACTTTACCAAATTCATTGATTAGCTCTAGTAGTTTTCTGGTGGCATTTTTAGGATTCTCTATGTATAGTATCATGTCATCTGCAGACAGTGACAGTTTTACTTCTTCTTTTCCAATTTGTATTCCTTTTATTTCTTTTTCTTCTCTGATTGCCATGGCTAGGACTTCCAACACTATGTTGAATAATAGTGGTGAGAGTGGACATCCTTGTCTTGTCCCTGATCTTAGAGGAAATGCTTTCAGTTTTTCACCATTGAGAATGATGTTTGCTGTGGGTTTGTCGTATATGGCCTTTATTATGTTGAGGTAGGTTCCCTCTAATGCCCACTTTCTGGAGAGTTTTTATCATAAGTGGGTATTGAATTTTGTCAAAAACTTTTTCTGCATCTATTGACATGATCATATGGTTTTTCTTCTTCAATTTGTTAATATGGTGTATCACATTGATTGATTTGCGTATATTGAAGAATCCTTGCATCCCTGGGATAAATCCCACTTGATCATGGTGTATGATCCTTTTAATGTGTTGTTGGATTCTGTTTGGTAGTATTTTGTTGAGGATTTTTGCATCTATATTTATCAGTGATATTGGTCTGTAATTTTCTTTTTTTTATAGTATCTCTGTCTGGTTTTGGTATCAGGGTGATGGTGGCCTCATAGAATGAGTTTGGGAGTGTTCCTTCCTCTGCAGTTTTTTGGAAGAGTTTGAGAAGGATGGGTGTTAGCTCTTCTCTAAATGTTTGATAGAATTCACCTGTGAAGCCATCTGGTCCTGGACTTTGGTTTGTTGGAAGATTTTTAATCACAGTTTCAATTTCATTACTTGTGATTGGTCTGTTCATATTTTCTATTTCTTCCTGGTTCAGTCTTGGGAGGTTATACCTTTCTAAGAATTTGTCCATTTCTTCCAGGTTGTCCATTTTATTTGCATAGAGTTGCTTGTAGTAGTCTCTTAGGATGCTTTGTATTTCTGCAGTGTCTGTTGTAACTTCTCCTTTTTCGTTTCTAATTTTATTGATTTGAGTCCTCTCCCGCTTTTTCTTGATGAGTCTGGCTAATGGTTTATCAATTTTGTTTATCTTCTCAAAGAACCAGCTTTTAGTTTTATTGATCTTTGCTACTGTTCTCTTTGTTTCTATTTCATTTATTTCTGCTCTGATCTTTATGATTTCTTTCCTTCTGCTAACTTTGGGTTTTGTTTGTTCTTCTTTCTCTAGTTCCTTTGGGTGTAAGGTTAGATTGTTTATTTGAGATTTTTCTTGTTTCTTGAGGTAGGCTTGTGTAGCTATAAACTTCCCTCTTAGAACTGCTTTTGCTGCATCCCATAGGTTTTGGATCTTCGTGTTTTCATTGTCATTTGTCTCTAGGTATTTTTTGATTTCCTCTTTGATTTCTTCAGTGATCTCTTGGTTATTTAGTAACATATTGTTTAGCCTCCATGTGTTTGTGTTTTTTATGTTTTTTTCCCTGTAATTCATTTCTAATCTCATAGCGTTGTGGTCAGAAAAGATGCCTGATATGATTTCAATTTTCTTAAATTTACTGAGGCTTCATTTGTGACCCAAGATGTGATCTATCCTGGAGAATGTTCCATGCGCACTTGAGAAGAAAGTGTAATCTGCTCTTTTTGGATGGAATGTCCTATAAATGTCTATTAAACCTATCTGGTCTATTGTGTCATTTAAAGCTTCTGTTTCCTTAATTATTTTCATTTTGGATGATCTGTCCATTGCTGTAAGTAAGGTGTTAAAGTCCCCCACTATTAATGTGTTACTGTTGATTTCCTCTTTTATAGCTGTTAGCAGTTGCCTTATGTATTGAGGTGCTCCTATGTTGGGTGCATATATATTTATAATTTTTATATCTTCTTCTTGGATTGATCCCTTGATCATTATGTAGTGTCCTTCCTTGTCTCTTGTAACATTCTTTATTTTAAAGTCTAGTTTATCTGATATGAGTATTGCTACTCCAGCTTTCTTTTGATTTCCCCTTGCATGGAATATCTTTTTCCATCCCCTCACTTTCAGTCTGTATGTGTCCCTAGTTCTGAAGTGGGTCTCTTGTAGACAATATATATATGGGTCTTGGTTTTGTATCCTTTCAGCAAGCCTGTGTCTTTTGGTTGGAGCATTTAATCCATTCACGTTTAAGGTAATTATCGATATGTATGTTCCTATGACCATTTTCTTAATTGTTTTGGGTTTGTTTTTGTAGGTCCTTTTCTTCTCTTGTGTTTCCCACTTAGAGAAGTTCCTTTAGCATTTGTTATAGAGCTGCTTTGGTGGTGCTGATGTCTCTTAGCTTTTGTTTGTCTGTAAAGCTTTTGATTTCTCCATCAAATCTGAATGAGATCCTTACCGGGTAGAGTAATCTTGGTTGTAGGTTCTTCCCTTTCATCACTTTAAATATGTCATGCCACTCCCTTCTGGCTTGTAGAGTTTCTGCTGAGAAATCAGCTGTTAACCTTATGGGAGTTCCCTTGTATGTTATTTGTCGTTTTTCCCTTGCTGCTTTCAATAATTTTTCTTTGTCTTTAATTTTTGCCACTTTGATTACTATGTGTCTCGGCGTGTTTCTCCTTGGGTTTATCCTGTATGGGACTCTCTGTGCTTCCTGGACTTGGGTGGCTCTTTCCTTTCCCATGTTAGGGAAGTTTCTGACTCTAATCTCTTCAAATATTTTCTCTGGTCCTTTCTCTCTCTCTTTTCCTTCTGGGACCCCTATAATGCGAATGTTGTTGCGTTTAATGTTGTCTCAGAGGTCTCTTAGGCTGTCTTCATTTCTTTTCATCCTTTTTTCTTTATTCTGTTCCGCAGCAGTGAATTCCACCATTCTGTCTTCCAGGTCACTTATCCGTTCTTCTGCCTCAGTTATTCTGCTATTGATTCCTTCTAGTGTAGTTTTCATTTCAGTTATTGTATTGTTCATCTCTGTTTGTTTGTTCTTTAATTCTTCTAGGTCTCTGTTAAACATTTCTTGCATCTTCTCTATCTTTGCCTCGTTTTTCCGAGGTCCTGGATCATCTTCACTATCATTATTCTGAATTCTTTTTCTGGAAGGTTGCCTATCTCCACTTCATTTAGTTGTTTCTCTGGGGTTTTATCTTGTTCCTTCATCTGGTATATAGCCCTCTGCCTTTTCATCTTGTCTGTCTTTCTCTGAATGTGGTTTTTGTTCCACAGGCTGCAGGATTGTAGTTCTTCTTGCTTCTGCTGTCTGTGCTCTCTCCTTTCTAATTTTTCAGTAAGTCCCGGCCTTCCTGGGCGAGAAGGGGCGATGACCTGCATCGCCCCTCCTTCTCGGACTACTTTTCTTTGTTGCTGGAGTTTCGGGGGAGGGGAGGGAGAAGGCGGAAAAGTTGGACGCTGGGGCAGTCAAGGCCTGCGAAGACCCAGGAGAGGGGCTGCAGAGAGTGTTCAGGCCTCCGGGTCCCGCCCTGCTGTCCCAGCCACCGCCGCCGCCGCCTGGGGCCCGGGGCCTCGGCGGTGCTTGCTCTGCTCCTGCGCCGTGAGCTCTCGGGAGCCGACCAGTACATAAATTTTATTATGGAAAATTTCAATCAGAAAAAGAATGACAAAGTAGCATAATGAACTCTAATATTCTCATGACCTAGCTTCAGCCGTTATCAACTCATGGCCAATCTTATTTATATATTCCCTCACTTCCCCTATATTACTTTTGAAGCAAATCTCAGGCATCATATAATTTTATTTGTAAATATTTCAGTATGTACCTATAGCATTTTTATATGATTAAGAGCAGCAGCAGAAGAAAACTCACTAAGATTAATGGTTCTCTCACACTAAGATTAACGGTTCTCTCTCTCTGTACTACCATGTTCAAATAAAATATTAAAAATAAGATTTAGTGATAAGATTGTATATTTTGGGTCTTTCTAGAAGATGGACCATACTTGTTAATCTTTGGCAAGTGGACTGCCAAAGGGAGAATTGGCTTTTGCTGTTTACCCACTCCCAGAATGTTAAAATGCGATTTTTAAAAGGAAATCATTTTTCTTTTATTCTCCCTTAAAATATAGTACAGTAGAAGTTTTGTAAAATTTGTACTTATTTTAAGAAATGACAGATATCTCACAATGCATAAAATTCAATATATACCATGCTATACAAGAGAAGTTTTGATTTATCAACTCTATTTCAAAATATTGAAATAAAAATATGTTGAAACAAAAGTTGAAGGTTAATGAAATTGTGGAGTTTCCTATTACTATTTAGGTATTCATTTGCATAATCAGTAATCTAACATTCCGTTTAAAAAGTAAAATTTTTTCTCTTTTCTTCTCCCTGATACCACAACCTAATTCTCTGTTTTATCTGTTCAGTAACATTCTGGGGTAACTCTATTATCTGTTTTCTCCAATAATGTCGTATTTTACTCCCAGAGATACGAATGAAATGTTTCTTAATATGCAAGAATTCAAAACCTATTACCTTGAGTAACATGGCAAATGAAGTAAGTTAAAGGTAATGCATGTTTCTCCTATTTCTAGGATATTTGTTTAAGAGCAGGCTATGCGTTAACCCTTTTTGCCTTCAATAGTCGCTTTCAACAATACTTAATATTGGAAAGTGGAATAATGACCATATCAACTTTTGAACCTTTTCTTGAATCAACATTTGAAACTGAGAAGGCAATGGCAGCTTTTCAGGTATAAAATTGAAGGTTAAAACTTCAAATCAATATGTCTTTTTAGTGAAAACTGAAAAATTAGAAAAAACTTTGGATCTGGAAAAATGTTTACGCTTTTGTAAAATTCACAGTATTTTTTACACCAGTCCCTTCCTCACCTCATAAAAACTCCATTATCTATGAGGATTTCTTAATTTATATAGAATTTTACAAGTCACAAGGCACTTTTGTCTTTATATCTCATCTGATGCTTATAACAACCCTATCAGATTGATAGAAATATAGTATTACTTTCATCACCCCTATTTTACAAAGAAATAGGTAGAGAAACATGGTAGTGTCCAAGACAAGTTTTCTAACTGCAGATCTTTAGCTGATCACCTAATTCTTCAACCGTGTAGACAACCTTATATATCTGGATTCTTCTTGGTCTTATTCTTCTTTTTCTATCCTATGACCTTTAGAAGTATTTTCTATGAACCCATACTTCAACAATGCAAAAGTTGCAGACATCGTAGAAAGAATAATATGGCCTACGATGGTCACTGCAGTGATCAGATAGGGATATGTACTCTAGGTCCTCCCCACACAGCTCGCTTCTCATTGAATCATACCAAATTACCCCTCTTACTTTTCCAAGAAGTATCCCCTCAGAAATAAAAGGTTAATTACAGAAGCTGAGTAGAAAATGTTCAGTGATTCTATGCCTCTTTTTTGTTTTTAGATTATTATATTAGCTAAAGTCATTATAGATGTGGACCACATTACTTTGACTGCAAGAGGTGTTACTATTTTAGTTGATAGTCTATATTCAGTTCATTCCACCACTATTGTCTTGACAGGTAAGAAATAACTAGAAGCTAATCATATCCACCTAAAACTATTTACCAAAAATTTTTTTGGTAATCTGAGCAATAATAAAGTAATAAGCCTGATATTCTGTCACACAGTTTGAAGAATGAACTCATATAAGTCTACATGGAACTCCAGAGTTAAGCCTACATGGAACAATGAAAGTCTACTCTGCACCCCAAATAGAACCTTTCTGATTTCCTAATTACTTTTTTGAACCCCTAATTATTTTTTCCAGAATGTAAGATGAGAATTCAACTATGAGCTACCAACAACAAAATTTATACACTGATTTATAATAATACTGACAGACTTATACTGATAACCTCTGTCTGGTTTCCTTTTGACTAATTGTGCATATTTGTCTAATATTTAAGAGTTCTCTATGTTGCTATGCAATATAGGAAAGCAAAATGGCCCAACAGAGTTCTTGACATAGTGCTAATTGTGTGACTATATCTATCTAGACCTAACTCTCCAGATGAATACATTAGTTCTCTTGATCTGTCATGCTCAATACAACATAAAACAGTATCAAAATGACAGCCATATGGAGTGACAACTACCAAAAAATAAAGTATTTGTTTTTTTAACTGAAATGGATTACTGAACACAGTGAAGGAATCTCCACTTGCTGCCATAAAATTACATTTTTACAGAGTGTATTTACTTGGCATGGAAGGTAAATTCAAGCAAACAAAAAGTTTCTGATGAAAACTATCTAGGAAAAATACATGTTTAAAAGAAGTTATTAAGTATATTTTTATCTAAATAACATTCTTAATTCAATGTCATAGTAATTCTATGACTCTGAAAAACAATTGTAGTGGGTTTCAGTTTTACTCCACAAACTCTTCTGTGCAAGAAATGCCATATTATTCTAGCTTTCAAATATTAATTTTCCCAGGCTGGTAGAAACAATCTCAAAAATTATTGGGCTTTCTCTGCACTCCACCATTGGAGTCATATTCATCTCCAGAGCTATATGCATGTCTGGGGTATCTCAAGCAAAGCCAGATATTCAGGCCTCAGGTATAATGTAAAATAAATGACATGCTCAAGTCCAAGTTGATATGGTTTCCAGAAGAGGTTCCAAAAGCATAAAATTTTGCAGAGACTGAGATTTCTGTTGCCAAGTGTCCAGTTTTCTACATACATCACTTAGCCATTCTTCACTCAGAGCTCCTGCTATCTCTGTTTTAGTCTTAGATTCTCTGCCCTTCCCCATTGGTTCCCCATTTCTTACTCCCTATCTTTAAAGACTCCTCTGTCCCTTCCCCCTAGCATAATGCCTTCTATAAACTCAGGCTTTTGAAAATATAAGCCTGAAAGAAAGGTTATCTTTAGACAATTTTTGCTCTAGGCCATAAAACCCAGCCCTCCTCATCCTGAGGCAATAAATACAAAGGGCTTCCTGGCTAATAATGGAGGCTGGAAAAAAATACAAGGAGAACAAAAACTCAGTTAATACCTCAATAAAGTATCCACCCACAAATGTAAAAATACATTTATATCTTAAAATTTGTGTTACACCTATTCCAACACAGCAACAATATTGTGAAAGAATATCACACGAAAGCTCTAAAAATAAAACACGAATTCGAATGAAACAATCTTAAGTTCGTAGCTGCACATTTATTTAATTACTAGATCACTTTATTACTTCAATCTCAAAACATTTCTTTTTATGGCAAGAACTTCAATGATCATAAACTTCAATAAGCAATAAATACATTACCTGGTTTTAAAATACCAATAAGCTCTTAACTCAAAGCCATCTGAATTGCAAAAAGGACATTAAATTTTCTTACAGTAGTTCAAACATTATGTTCATAGTCATTGAAACAAACCATAAAAGCTCAAAACAAAATATATTCTGAAGCCAAGAGGAAGAAAACCTCTGATTTTTCAAAATTCCCCACTCTTAAATAAACCTATTTAACTTTTACTGTTTGTGACAGAAAACCAAACCATAATTTTGGGGAAAGTTTATTCTACATTTAACACACATGCTTTTTCTCAGCAGGTCTTCATTAATAGAGATGTCTTGTGACTTAAACCTTTTTAAAGATTTTTTTGATGTGGACCATTTTTAAAGTCTTTATCGAATTTGTTACAATATTGCTTCTGTTTTATGTTTTGGTTTTTTGGCCGCAAGGCATGTGGGATCTTAGCTCCCCAACCAGGGATCTAACCCGCACCCCGTGCATTGGAAGGTGAAGTCTTAACCACTGGACCACCGGGGAAGTCCCTCAAACCTTTTTTATACTTTAACGTATGCAAGTGAATGAAAGCACAGTATATCAGTTTATACCAATTAAATAACACAGGCATTTTTTTTCTTGTTGTTTAATTTATAGGGAATTTAATAGCTACCCTGGCTCATTCTAGAGCTGGTATTCCAGAAGCATTTACCACATTAGGGACAATCCAACGGCTCTGCTATCATTTGTACTCAAGGCAAGAAGAGGTAAAAAAAAAAAAAAAAAAAATTAATTAATTCAAAAATAGAATATTCTAAAATATAATTTGCCTCTCTCTCACTTCTGCGGGCTAATTTCTCCACAGGTTGAGTCTCATATAACAGTTCATATTACTAACTCAAAATCTGATGATTTTTCTAATACTACATTTGCCATTCACAATTCTGGTTTCCACAAAATGTGCACATTCATTTTAACTTCAATCTTTAAGATTCAGTCTACAAATAAGTACATGGATGATACAGAAATTTATAATTATTTATAAAATATTTTATATTTTATAATTAAAATCATTGTCATTTCTATGATTATTTGTAGTGAATGAAAGTGGAATCCATTGGAAAATTTTCCTTACCTGCCAAACAGGGTTAGAGTGAGGGTACCTGAAGACGAGGCTGGCCATAGTAGTGTTTTGCCTCTAAGTGTTTCCTTTGCTTTTCCCACAGGGTCTAAGGCAGTATTTCTCCAACTTTAGGGTACAACAGAATCACCTGGAGGACTTGTTACACCATAGACTGCTGGGCTCCATTCACAAAGTTTCTGATCTAATACATCTGGTGTAGGCCCTAGAATTTGCATTTTTAACAAGTTCCCAGAAGCTGAGGCTGCTGGTCCAGAACCACTGTTCAAGGTGTGGAAGGTTTTTGGACATATACAGCAGTCAGATGCCAGTGTAAAGACCACTATGTCAACCTTCTGATACCCTGCATGGGCCTGGTTTATGTTCATTTCTTTGACATTTCTTATGCCACCATGAACAGATTCTCCTAAGAACTTCCCAGGAATATACTTTTATTAATTATATGAACAACCTAATTACTTAAGAGTCAAATGCAGAGGGTATTTCCTTCAAAGAAATAATTACTTTTTCTGGAGTCCCATGGCCTGATACTTGTGCTTGTTTCTTTGGTTTTGCCGTGGAAAATTGAGTTGCTTCCCTGAGCGGCTTATTTTTAACTTACTTTTATGCTATACTCTCTTACTTGGTTTCCTATATTACAATCACCTGTGCAGTTTTGAAAAGTCCCAATGTTCAGTTCAATGCACCCCAAAGTAATTAAATCAGTTTCTAGGGGATGGAATACAGACATGATTTTCATAGTTATCCAGGTGATTCCAATGCACAATGAAGACTGAGACCTACTGTCTTAGTTCAAACTCAAAGGTTCTTTTTTTTTTTTTTAATTAATTAATTAATTAATTTTTGGCTGTGTTGGGTCTTCGTTTCTGTGCGAGGGCTTTCTCTAGTCGCGGCAAGTGGGGGCCACTCTTCATCGCGGTGCGCGAGCCTCTCACTATCGTGGCCTCTCTTGTTGCGGAGCACAGGCTCCAGACGCGCAGGCTCAGTAGTCGTGGCTCACGGGCCTAGTTGCTCTGCGGCATGTGGGATCTTCCCAGACCAGGGCTCGAACCTGTGTCCCCTGCATTAGTAGGCAGACTCTCAACCACTGCGCCACCAGGGAAGCCCTCAAACTCAAAGGTTCTTACTTGGGCTGCCCATTAGAATCACCTGTGGCACTTTAAAAACAATACACAATGCCAGATTCTACTAAGAGAGTCTGTATTTAGTTGGTGGGCTTTTTTTTTTTTTTAATCTCCTGGTGATTCTAAAATGCAGTCAGGACTGAGAACAACTACCAGAAATCAATGGCAATTGACAGCCTTCCCTAAAAATATTGCTGGTATGCTTCCATCTATAGAGTGCCATCAGTTGACATACATATTTGCTATACATAGCTACAGAGACTTTCCTATGAAATATTTAATGAGAGCACTGGGTTAGATATTTTAAGAACAAAGCTCAATGGTTAAGGAGAAATTGTTTCCTCTTCATTTAGGTTCGCATGGCTTGCTCCAGTGCTCTTGGCTACTTAACTTACAATGCAAATGCCTTCCGAATCTTATTAAAGGAATGCAGGAATAAGCCTAATCAGTTCCTTCGTATAACAAAGAATATCAGCAGAGATGCAAGTATAAACCCAGCATTTTTAAAGGAATTTCAAATGCAACAAAGAGTGGGACTTCCTTCCTTAAGGTATTGTTTCTATATTTGAAGTTGCAGTAGTAAAATTACTGAGAGGAATTTTTAAGGAAGTTTAAGGAAGATCAAACATGGGGAACTGTCCTTGTTATGAATCTATGCATTGTAAAACAAAGGATAAATTTCATTCTAAATGTCCATTGCCAAAGCCTGTTTTAATTCCGAGTTAGCAACAGAATTGTAAGTGCAGACAAGAATACAACCTGATCTTGGGGATCCTGTCTGGCTAGGATTATTCATCTGCCTTTCAGAAAAGTTTCTGGAAGACTGGTTGCCTCCAAGTCTGATCCAGGAAGCCATTTTTTTTTTGTAGACTGGGGTACATTTGAGAGCTCTGAGGCAACCAGGAATGCCACTATGACCTTGGCATCAAGTGGGACTCTTAGACTTAATCCAAAGCTAGGCCAAATTCCCAGGGCAGAAACAGGGCTAAATCAGACCCTGTGGTTCAAG
Source organism: Balaenoptera borealis (assembly GCF_965194805.1). Taxonomy (NCBI): domain Eukaryota; kingdom Metazoa; phylum Chordata; class Mammalia; order Artiodactyla; family Balaenopteridae; genus Balaenoptera; species Balaenoptera borealis. Next base: position 44,842,753 of record NC_138863.1, on the reverse strand, counting down.
TTATGGCAAAGTTTGCCAGGCATTTATTCAGACGATTTTGCCGCAGTGTTGTAGTTCCATCATGAACTTAAGTTTCTGAAAAAAGACAGAAGAGGAGAATCTCCTTACAATGAACATATTTTCTCTTCTTCTGTAATTGTAGCTGAATTACAAGTCTCTGCAAATAGTGCTATTTACATATAGGAAACAGAACTACTCAAGATATATTAACTCTACAATAATAGAAGAGAATAGGACCCAACAGCATATCATGGTTCTATAAGTCAATTTTAAATATAGAGAAAAATGAGTGTATCTTCAGAGTCACTTTAATTTGAATTCTTTGAAAAACTGAAAACCCCAAACTGATTATCTAATTTTATATAATAAGCCAGGGAAAACTAAATTACAATTGCTTTAATTGACAGTGTTAAAAATAATATTTACTGGTTCAAAAAATTAATTTAGTTTAAATAATGGAAGTATTATTTTACACAGTCACTCCCACAGCTAGCCCATACGGCAACTTTTTGGGAATTAGAAAAAGATGCCCCTTCCTCAGTACACTTTACTGCCATCCCCTGGAAAATGGTTGTAGTAACCATACAAATATACAATGACTGTAAGGTGAATGGCACCCTCTGGAGTTGTGAACACTCAACTTTCAGGATTGTAAGCGGTAACAAGTGGTCAGTAAACTTATAGGAATGGCTACCAAGTGAGGTGGAACTGGTAAGCAAATAACAATTACTCCCATAACTAATAATAATTCTATGCACTCTCCTTAGAGCATTTACATAGACTATTCCCTTTAATTTTCATAACAATCCTGTAAAGGAATTTGATTTAAATGAAACTATGGGAAATGCACTAAAAGATTAAGTTCCACAAAATATTCCTTGATTCCACTACTGGAAACATAAAGTACATTGATTTTGGTTGGGATCACAACAGCATTGTTTTGGAGTATATTCCACCTCTCTATTCCCACACCCCTATTCAGCCCCAAGAATGGCAGATTAGAAGAGTCTTTGGATGTATAAATTTTGAAGCATGTAGAGCCATAATTTTACTGTTAACTGACCCTGCATGAAAGTACTCTGAGCCTAACAGTAGCTAGTTTCACGTGACCCTATAGCCATGAAGCTGACATATTGAATAGATCGGGGCCTGTGCCTCATTAAAGTTGACAACAGCAAATGTTCCTCATCAAATTAACCAGGAACACATTTGTGATAAGCAGTTTTAATATTTTAACTTTAATCAAGACTTACATTTTATTACCAGGGAAATTGTGTAACACCATATTTATATGTTACATGTACAGGATGATGATTAAAATAATACTTCTTTTAAAGCCACACACATCATATTAACTTAGGTATACCTTGTTATTCTTTGGCTTGAAACATTTCATAGGTATTACATTGCTTTGAAAATAAAGTTTAAATTTTCTCTTATTCTTAATACATAAAATGACCTGATCTTTATTCTCCAACCTTATCTCCCATCATGTCTCCAGATACCTTTAATTCCAATCACACCAGACTACTTAGTGCCCTTTGAACTTGCCGTGCTGTTTTATAGTACTGTAATTTTTCATATCCTATTCCCTCTATCTGGAATACCCGCTCCCCACCTCATCCATTTAAAGACCTATTTTCTTCAGAACCTAACTGAAGTGTCTCTTCTTCCATGGAGCTTTCCTTGATCACTTAAGGCAGATTTACTCTTCCAAATGTTTTGGGTGATAAGCGAGTCAATGAGTGACAGAATATAAAACACCTACAGGTAACATGCATAGTTAGTACAGGTAACGTATAAATTAGACCATTAGGCACTGAACATGGTACCTGGGTGTACTAAGTCTTTATATATATATCTAGTTTTTGTGATAAAAATGTTTTCCTTTTAGTCTGGAGAAAAATGGAGGACCATCCATAATTCCTGTCTTTAAAAAAGGTAATTGGTTTTTCTTTTATACTTTCTAGCCCTGACACTTTATAATTGTTCATTTCTAAGAATTCAAAATGTAGGGACTACCAAAAAAAGTTTACCTGTAAACTTATGCTTTTCTAATTCTATATACCTAAAATATCTTCCCATTTACAAGCCCATGTTAATCATTTCTTTTAAGGCTTCCCTACTAATATCACTTGACAGAAATCACTCTCTTTGCTTTTTCCCACAAGCCATGCATAGAAGTCATTATTGAAACAACATGTAAATATGACTTTAATTACGATCTTGCTATTATTCTGTTTCATGTACAACTTGTCTATCTTATAAGTTCTTAGGGCAGAGACCACACTGTTTCCACTGATACTATGTACAGTTTTATTCAAAGTTGGCAGATGATGGCTGAGTGGCCTAGGCCTGCGAGATCAGAGTCTAGATCTTATAATGTTACTCATCAATTCCTATCAGACATGTAATAGGGAAAATAAATTACTTACTAGTTTTATGTATATGCTTAGTGCTTGTTCATGTGTGCGTAGTGTAGGACCAAAATCAGTCTTACTTCGTATATTACCTTACTGTCAAAAGCAAAAATAGAACCTTCTGAAATTAAGATCACTTTGCTGGAGTCACAAATGGAAAGAGAGAGAATAAGAAAAGAAAAGGAGAAGAAAGAACTTCATTTATTCAGGGAGATATGAGGGAAGCTAAGTATGTGTGGGAGGCTATTATTTCTGAATATCATGGGTAGAAGAGCGTCTGGTTTTTGTATAGCTTCTTTAGTGTAAGAGTAATTTACATAAAAGAATAAAGCCAGTTCCATTATTCCTTCACTTTAATATTGGTTTCTGAATAACAATATGTATACCAGTAACGGTCTGATAAAGTTTTCACAGGTTTGTGGTAACATAAGAAAAAATAAGGACAATCAAATTTCTGATAAAGTTAATTTCATTCAAGTAAAGTCCTCCATTTTGATATAATGCCTTTTACACCTTCTATTGACATTAAAATATCCCTTCTTTTACAAAACGATGTTTAAAGTAGCTGGCATTTGTTCTTTCACTAGTGCCAACTTGGCATAATAAAAAGTTGGCAACCATATATTGATCCCCACAAATTTTTGCACTCTGGCATCTAAAAGTCTGGAAGCTATTGATCTGTTCTCTTAGTATGTTTTAGTGATGTGAAGAAAACAGAAATATATAGAACTAAATGCAATGAGACTATACCTAGGGATCTTAGGCTTAAGAAAGAGACACTTAATTGTGGCTCTCTAATTTTTAGGGAAAGAGCACCGAAGAAAATTAAAACCCAAAATTCAACCAAGAGATTCTTTGACTTTTATACCTCCTGTAACTAACTTCACGGGACTCTTCAAAACAAAAAAGGCCACTGTTTCTCACAATATTTTTTCCTTTTCATCTGCAATTTCATCAGATATCACAACTGTATCAAGACCAAGAATAGTGCTGTTGAGCCAACTTGGGAAACATGTACAGAAAGCTAATCCGGAGCCTGCAGAAGGCTAATTAAAAACATTTTAGCGTAAAAGGATTCCTGAGCAATCTTTTAAAATTTTTTATTTTTAATTGTGGTAAAATATATATAACTGAGTAATCTTTTTGAATGGAAGTTCTTGATATTGATGATACTTAACAAATTTTCCTTAGCATGTCTACTGGAATTTAACATCAGGTCAGAATTATGGTTTCAAAAAGTAAGTAGAATTTTCTATAATAGAATGCCTGCACTTAAAACTATTAAGATATAGCAACTGACACAAGTGGCACAATTAGTGTATATATCAAGTGTTTGTTAGAAACATTTTTAAATTGGTGTGCTGGGCTAAAAAGACCTGATTCAAAGTAGCCTACATGTTAACACTCACTGTACTACCTTAAGATATTTAATGATAAATACTACAGGTACACGAGTCTTCTAAAATCTGAAATGTATACTTTTAAAAACATTTTACTAAAAAAAAATCTGAAATCCTTTCCCATCAAGCACAAAAGTATGGCTAAAAAGTGTGGCCACCACTGTTGACCATTCTCCATACGTACAGAGTATCTTTGGTTTGCAGCTGGAATAGATGACATTCTTTGTGGCTTAGAATCATGTGATGTCTTTGCCCAACGAGTACTGTTTCCAGTAGGTGCAGGTTTTGATGTATGTCTGCTTCTCATATTTTTACAGCAGCAAATGGATTTGATATAAAAGCTAACTAGGCTTCAGTGGGTCCTTTAAAGAGCCGCTGTTTTTCTCTGTCCACTTTGCTCAATTGTCTCTATAGTCTACCTGGGCTGCAGTGAACACACACATTAATTAGCAGTTATTTTCTCCAACATGCTTTAACATAACAGTAATGATGGTGGTGACTGCAGCTACAGGTACTCAGGGCTTTCTGTGTGCCACAGTCCAAAGCCTGTGCTCTTAACCACTGTACAATAAGAGACCTCTTTAGTCTTCAAATTCGATTCAAAATTATCTAAATAGCTCTGAGTCACAACTTCCTGGTGGAATTCTGAGAAGAATGGCATATTTTATACTAGAAAGGGATAAATAATTCAAATGATACAAACCTTTTATTCATTTATTCAGCACTGTTAAGAATTCATATCATTGGAAACATTAAGCCTCTGGAGATATTAAAAAAAAAAAAAGCCTTTAGACAGCAAACTTTGAGCTTTGAAACTGGCTTCAGGTGGTTTCAAAGTTGATGATCAGGGTTTTTTTGCATGCAATAACATAGACATTTCCTGAGTATCTTGGCCTAGCCAGACCATCCTACCACGCTTAAAACTTTACAGTATTTCTCCTTAAGTACAGCCCCAAAGTACAGATTACTTTTATTACCCTGCACTTTCTTTTTATTTTAAAAAATTATACATAAGATGAGAAAGGCCTCAGTATATAGAGAGTTTCAGCAAATTGCCTGCCTCTTACCTGTACTATAAGCTAACTTTGGCACACATGCTTGCCAATATAGAGTTCAATGTTTCTCCCTTTCTCTTCCTTCCTTCTGGCTAAATACTGAAAGACCTAAATATATGGAATGCTTCCAGAATTTGCTTGTTTTCTTTATCTGTAGTTTACCTGATTTATATCATGAACTTAATTTTGACATGTGTGTCTGTAGCATCTGGAATAGTTTTGATACTTTGAAATTTTAAGAACTTAGATTATAGATATTCCTATAAAATTTGTGATGGTGGGAAAAAATTTTGGTCAATTTTCTTCCATAGTTTATATGCAGTCTTATTGTAACAGCCAAAGGAGATACACTTTCTGTGAATTTAGATTCACATGATACAGAATACAAATCCAAATGTAAAAGGTGAATTCACAAACTAATAGTTTCTTCTAAATTATAGTTACAAACCAATTATATCATACTTATACCTCAACATCAAAGAATGTAAGCTTTATAAATGTTGCTGTTTCTATATGTTCTCTCATATAAATTATATTTCCAGGATAAAATGGAGGATCATAAAGCAATATTCTATGATCACAATTACTTATGGAATTTCCCAAAAGGGAAGGTCACCTTAAGGAAGGATTAAAATAAGAAATCTTTTCATTCTAGATTTTTATCCTTACCCTCTAGTTTCTCAATAAAGCAAGTCACTGATTAGAAAATTAACAACTTGATCCAGTATGGATGATGTAACATAAATCTCTACTACCAAAATCTCTCAAAGGACATTAAATAGTTAGTAGCATCATCCTTATATTCAAAGGACAGTACATTCAGTTATTTTAATCTGGGCAGAAAAAAAGTCATGAACTGTTACGATATCTGCAGTAAAAGTCAGAGTCAAAGGACATTATCCAAAAATAAAACAGCCCTTTTCACCTCATATATTTTCACTGATTAAATATACTTTCTAAAATAATGAATGTGAATATATGTGGCCAACTAAAAAGTACAATATAAACTTGAGGGATTACTTGCATGTCATATTTCTTAAAATCCCATTTTAAGAAATGTAGAGAAATCCCATTTGCTCCAGAGAAGATATCTAATAATATATATTTTTATAATTACTAACATATATTCTTTTGTTTTGACTTAGAATTCTTGAGTTGACATGACTTTGACCTGGCTACCTTTCTAAAATTGTTCTCTCATTAGAAAAGTCAGGCTAATGTATCCTGATATGAAAAAGGGGGGTAAAGATCTATGCCTGTATAATATGGGGCCAGGATTTAGCAGAATTGCTATATTTTTTCCAAGGTTTTTCTTTCTACTTGCCAATATCAGTATATTCTTTTTCCCACAAGATGTTTTATTTGGTTTTTGATAATAAAAAAACCCCTATACTCCCTTATAAGACTATAACATATTATTATAGTCTCTCAGAAGAGCAGGTTAAGCATCAAACATAAAAAGGATAACAAAGAAAGTCTTGATGAACAATTAGTATTATATATTTGATATACAAAAAATCAAAACTTTACTACTACCTTTAGGGAATTTTTTGAAATGCAAAAATCAAATCTTCATTTTTAATCGTGGTACTTTTATGGCAGCTTCTCCCACTTCTTTTGATATATCTGCTCCAAGAGGACATCTGCATCAAAATCAGACAAATCACATTATTTCAAATTATTTTACATTATTTGTTTACTGATCTGTTACTAGTTCTGCAAACTATCTGCTTAGAATTCTGATAAACAATATATGTATCTAGTGTATAACTGATTATATGTGATGGTGGTTCTTGAATAAATAAAAATACAATAGGACCTCAAACCAGAATAATGGGTGAAGGAAGGCTAGAAATCTAAATTGGGCAATTTTTTAAAACCACTTTGAGGTATAATTGACATGTTAAAAGCTATACATATTTAATGCATACAATTCAATGAGTTTGGGGTTGAGATGTTTTTGAAAGAGTTCTCTCTCAAATACTGTAAATAAATAAAACCTTGAAACAGAAAAAAATAACAAAAAAATGCCTTATAATGCTCTACAAAGCTAACAGGGTAAAAACAGTTTACCATACAAAGTCAGACCTGCATTTATTCCAACTTCAGAAATTCTCCAGGTTTCTACCGTTCTTCTCTGAGGTTTCAAAAGCTGGCTTGCTCCTTTTCTACCTTCCTTTGTCACTGGTGGCAGGAGAGGTCTTAGATCCTACCCTCTTTCTCTGTTCTTCCTCAGTAAATACTTTTGGCCTCAGATTTCTGCTTTTTTACCATGTTGCCCTATACAAGGCTTCAGATGGACCCCAACCTAAAAAAAGCCATCATCTCCAGCCTCAACATTGCCACAAGAAGACAGTGTTGGATCATATGGTAAGATTCTGCCTGAGCCTAGGCCATCAACTTAAGGGATTCTTTCTGTCACTACTAACTAAACTCTGTTCATTTATGATCAGCCTTAATAGTCTATGGTTCACATAGGTATAGTTATGGACTAAAATGCTGAAAAGTTTAAAACCGCAGATGAAACACTGTTGAAAATAGAATTATGTTAGATTATGAAACATCATCATGCTTTACTGTTTTTACTATTCCAGAATTAGCTTAGACCAGAACTTGATAACAAATTGAAAAACTGTGCTATTCCAAGAACTTTGATTTGGGAGAGGAAATAAGGCCTCCAGAAAACAGCTATATTTTGGCCATTTCTCAGCTGCCTGTGGAGAAGTATATTCACAACCCAGTCTCACACCTGAATGCTTTTTGCACATTTTCCTTAAGTTTCCAGCACGGCAACTGATGCTGAGATGGTCTTAACACTGCAAAAGTCCAGGTCATGGACATGGTTTCCATTCTGGTCCCCAATGAGGGAATTCATCATCCTTACCCACTGCCTGTTTCTAACCTATGATTTGTCAACATTTATATAATTTAATGCTATAACAAAAATATTTATTATAAGGTATCTAATGCTTAGGTTAGGTGAAAAAAATTAATGTACTCTTTCTTCAAGTACCACCAGTGTCAATGAAAACCTCAAATATAAAAGCAAAATCCAGGCTTTGACTTTTACAATGCAACTTGCATAAAGATTATGAATGGTACCACGTACTTTGGCTCATAGCGGATGCCTTCTGTGCTGTGTAAAATGCCCAAGCCAGCACGCAATCTTTCAACACCATTCCTAAATAAGAATCAATAAAAATAAAATAACTAGCCCAAGATTTAAAGGAAGAAAATTTAGCATGATGAAATGGCAATTAATATTTACATAATTATGAGTGAAGCACAAATATCCATGGCTTACCACGCAATCATAACACCATTGTCAGTGCACAGTCTGGGAGGAGGACACAACAAAGTGCATTGTGTTGCATCTGTCACGATTTCCAGAGCTTTTCGGATATATAAGTTACTTGCAACGCCTCCAGATACAACCTGAAAAAGTTGAGAAAACCAAAATTAACAAATATCACACATGAATATGAGCTAAGCTGTGAGCTAAACCTGGGGGAAGTACCAGCATTATACAATAAGACAATATCACATTTTGGTAGGTGGGTAATGAGCAAGTGATAGATCTATATAATAAACATTTGCAAAAGAAACAAAAATCACCAACAATTTCAATATTACCATATGATCACTTTCATTTTTGTACATTTTCTTCTAACCCTTTTCTCATTACAATTATAGTACAGTATTTTAGACCCTGCAGTTTTCAGTTATAAGCATTTTTTTTTCATTTTACTACGTAATTCTTAAACTATTACCTTTGATATTTGTGTAATATTCCATTTTGTGAACCTACCATTTAAATATTTTTCTCGCTTTACAATTTTCAAAAGAACGAAGTTTAAGATACAGTTACACAGGAAATTTATCAAGGCTTTTAAGCACATTTAAAGGGATTTCATCAAAGGAAGATAAATTTGAAGGAAACAGCCTATTTTTCCTTCAATAATGACAGCAGTTATACTGCATTTTGTTTCATACTGTAAACCCTCTTTTAAATTCAATAAGATGCAGCCTTGAACTTTTTTGCCACACAGGCTGTACAGATGTCCTATAAAGCTGCCAGGCCTGTACAGGGAATGGCTGTTAAAAGTCTTCTGTCTTTTTTAAAAATTATTTTTTGGCTGCATTGGGTCTTTGTTGCTGCACATGGGCTTTCTCTAGTTGCGGCGAGCGGGGGTTACTCTTCATTGTGGTGCGCCGTCTTCTCATCGCGGTGGCTTCTCTTGTTGCGAAGCATGGGCTCCGGGCGCGTGGGCTCAGTAGTTGTGGCTCACGGGATCTAGAGCGCAGGCTCAGTAGTCGTGGTGCACAGGCTTGGTTGCTCCGCGGTATGTGGGATCTTCCCGGACCAGGGTTCGAACCCGTGTCCCCTGTGTTGGCAGGCGGATTCTTAACCACTGCGTCACCAGGGAAATCCCAATGGCTGTTAGTTTTTATTCTACGTGATTTCATACTGTCAGGGATAGCATATGGCCTAAAGATCTTTTCATCCTATGCTTAGGGTCAATTAAACTCTGGGAAGAAAAGTAACATACTGTAAAGGATTACTACTATTCTAAAATTACAAAACTTACCAGTACTGCATTACTTTGACATAACAAGTCTCTCTGCTTGCAAAATAGAATAGCACGATGTGTTCTTTTTGCAATGTGGCAGGCTATTGTGTGCTGTACTGCAGCAGCAATATCTGCAGCTGAAGACAGGATTTGCCCCTTCTCAATACCTGCAGGAATGAGCAGGTATTTTTAGGTACAATCCAGTACTACTTATTTGTCCAACTTTACTAATTAGAAATATACCTTCCTCTTTTTCCTTTTGCATTATCATCTTATCAATAACGTGATGAAGTCCAGAAAAAGAAAAATCACAATTTCTAGCACGTTGCATGGGAGCTTTGAAATCAAAATGCAATTTATTTCCCTGTTTGGCCAAATGTTCTATAGCCTTCCCACCACTCATGGTGGAGCACTCTGGATGTTTTATTAAAGAAAGTCTTCTTGCTACCTATCAAAAACAAACAAAAATTTTTGTAATGTCATGAAACTGTACATTTTGAAACCAGGGTGCAAAGGAAATGAATTTTACCCTGGATGAATAAGACATGCAATACTTTTACAAACATGGACCAGAGCTGGTTGTCAGTCAAGACAGACAATCTTGCTGTTTCTGACAACCTGATCAATAGTGGCCAATCACTGCCTTCCTATCTACTTTTGCTCTTCTACTGGGGATGGAAAATAGGTTTGAAAATGACAATGACTGCTTAATGATGAACTTCAAAAATAAGAACCTGCCCTATTTCTTCCAATCATTTCAGCTGTTGGCAACAGGTTTTTTGTATAAGGCAGTAGGCTTTAAGATTCTAAAACAAAGGAAAAGAAATCTGCTTGTCAGTGGTGTCAGCAATTGTAACATTTAATAATAGAACTTTGTACATCTTTAATGTCCTCATGTTATCTTTATATATCCTCTTATTTCACTTTTTAAAGGTACATTACACTTCACAAAGCACTTTCTTTCACATATATTATGTTATTTGATTAAAAAAATTGTATATGCAAACTATTTGAGCCTTTATATACTGATGTAAACCTCATATCATTTTATTCGGAATGGGTAAGAAGGGATCTTTTATAAAATTACGTACTACTCTTTTTTTTTCTACTGCACATAATTTTTTTCAGTCTAATATGATATTCAGAAATATTTAGATGAATAGCAGTAGTGTATCTATTACTATTTAGCTGAAACAGACACCTTAACAAAAAAGAATAGAGATATTAATTCTTAAATAATTACCTTGTCAAGCATGTCACCTGGCGCTATATCCAAAGACTTTCCAAGAAGCAGAAAATCTGAAACTCCTCTAACTAATGCCAAAAGACAATGACCTCCTGAAATCAAAAGAACTAAAAAAGGAAATTCTACTTTATTTGTCAACCTAATAGTAAGTGCATGAGCCTCCATATGATGAATGGGAATGAAGGGCTTTTTTAACTGGTCTACCAGTTGTAAGCTAAATGATAAGCCTACACCCAAGCTTAAAGCAAGTCCTGGTTTTATGGTAGTTGCAATTGCTGAGAGTTCACTTGGAGAGACTTTACTGGCAGAGAGAGCTTCTTGCACTATGCGTTGAATATTTTCTCTATGAAGCTGTTGAGCTACTGGAGGAATAATCCCACCTGTTCTGAAAGATATAAAAAAACAGCTTTTTATAATTTTAAGATTATAAAAATAGAGAAAGAAAAAGTATACATTATGGCTGAAGGCATGTTTTCAAATTAACCATTATATAGCTAAAGACATTAGTAAGTCAAGTATTTTCAAATTATGTGTGCCTTATAATGTGCAGTACATTATAAGAACTCAACATTCAGTGATTAAGGATGTTATTTAATGTCTCTGACTTTTCAAAACTCTATACAACAAACTCCTATGGATTTGTTTCTTGATAAATGAAATCACCAAAATAATTTTGAGAAGCATTCTAAGGAAGGAGTCTTGAATAAGGAAAGGACAGGATAAAACTGGATTTTAGGAAAATTAATCTGACTGGAAGAAAAGAAATACTAACAGAGAGAAACATGAAGACAGTTTTGTGAAGAAGACGAGTTTATTTTTAAACACACTGCACTTGAGCTCATGGTAGGGCAGTAGACAGCTTGAAATCCTGAAATAAAGTTTGGGAATCTAATCTTTAATTGGATTGGTAATTTTGATTTTTGGTCCACGTAGGACAAGCAGTGGATGACCACTCCAAATGTCAAGAATAAAGAATTAGAAGGCAAAGTTGTTAGCAAAAAATTTGCCAGCATGTGACTGATCAGAGAGGCAGAGCAAAAATATAGAGGGTCTGCAAGATGTACCTCTAATCTCAAAAAAAACCCTTCAAATATTGATGTTGTAAGATCTATATACATGGCATTCAATGAATATTTAATAGTTAAAATATGTACTGTGTCAGTCAATGAGGGCAATATTTAAAAGAAATGATCTTTTTTCAACACATCCATAATATAATACCATTTTCCTTAATTCTTCAAAGTGACTTTTTCTCCTATATTCCTCAATTCTGTTAATGGCATCAATAACCTCCTAATCACTTGGGTTTCCAGGCTTATCTTTATCTCCTTTCTTTCCCTCACTTTCCACATTTAATTAAGTTTATCACCATTGATAAGGTCAGCACTGTCCCATTGCCACCACCAAGTTCGAAAAGCTCTCATTAACTCAGTCTATTCAAAGCCTTCTAACTGTACTTCCCTAGATACATTCTCTGATCCTTGGAGTTGTTCTATATTGTGTTGCCAGAAAAAAAGCACAGTGCTGACCTCATCACTCACCTACTCAAAAGCTTTTACTTTCTTGGAATTTGGGAGACTTTAAATCCAAATCCTCTCCCTCCTACTCATTTCGTCCTCCTCCCACTTGCCTACTCCCCTTCCTTTCTGTGCCTCTTCTATGTATTATCGTCTAAGGATTATGCTGAGCATCAGAGACAAAAGAGATGAATAAGACCATGGCTTTATTCTCAAAGAATTAATTATGATTAATAAAATCAATTAATTAATAATCAAATAATAATTTGTAGACAGTATGGAAAGTGGATGATTAAAGAACAAAGCTAATAAAGAGGCAGTGAAACCATTTAGCCTCAAGACTGGAGCCAAAAGTCCAGGCAAGATACAATAAGGGCTTGCACTAAGTGGAAAGTGGGAGGAAAAGTTTCAAGAAATATTTGGGAGGTAGATTTACTACGACTAGATGACTGATTTGGGTACAGAGTGGTGAGGGAGAAGTCAAGATTGTCCTTCAGGTCTCTGGCTCGAAAGAAAGAACTCCTCTTCCAAGCAATCCTCTATTATTGCACTTTCCATGCTGTTTTACAATGACCTATTTACCTATCTGTCTTCTTCACTTATTTATAGTAGTAAGAGAAGTACTATTGTTACTAGTAATAGGTAGGTTTTTTTGAGCCCTTGCTATTTGTCAAGAACTGCACTAAATGCTTTAAAAGAATTCACGTTTAACCTTCACAACAATATTATGAGCTGGTTGTCATTATTAGCCCCATTTCACAGATAAGGACATTGAGACATAGAAAATGGTGCAGGGTCTCAAAACTAGTCAGTGGCTGAACCAGAATGTAAACCACTTTATATGGTAAGCTGCTCAGAGGAAGGGATCATATATATGTACCCACAGTGCCTCAGATGCTGCCTTGCAATTGTAGGTATTCAATAAATGCTGAGATGCGCTGAGGAGATGGTACCAAATAGCTTATTTGCCTATATATTCCTCTCAAGTGACTCATGCGCTAGCTAAACTAAGTGTCTGTCCAGTACTTTCTCACCTCTTTGCCTTTGCCAGTGATGCTCTCTCAGCCTACACTATTCTTTCCATCCTCTTTCATTGAAGGCCTGACTATCTCTCAAGGCCACTGACCCCTGCAACATGTCAGGTGCTATGCTGGGCACTAGGCATAGTGTAGTGGTTAATACAGACGCAGCCCCTGTCACCATGGAGCTGAGAGTCTATTGGGGGAAAGACTGTACATAAGTAAACAAACATAAAAATTATGAAAACAATTACGAGGAAAATATGCAGGATATGGTATATAGAATAAACAGGGTGGGAGTACCTAATTTAGATTAAGTGGTTAGGGTAGGCCTTTCTGTGCAGCTAACATTTACATGTTCAAATGTCCAATACACCCCAAAATAATGAAAGGACTGTAAAACTAAGGCATGGTAATAAGTTATTGTCTGCACTACTTCTTTGCTACTCACTTTATGCTGCCTTGCACTGCTAACTTTCCTTGTAGGTCTACATACCATGTCTCAAAGATTAGGTTAAGCTTCTTGAAGGCTATGACTTGCTAGTATTTCACTGTGCCTTATGAAGACCTACCACAGTCCCTTTCATATAATACGTAACCATTAGAGGCCTACTCTGCCTCTTCACGTATACTATTTCTAATATTCTGTATTATTTCTATTATGCACCCCACAATCCTATAAGGCAGGTATTATCTTTCCCATTTGTTGGAGGTGAAAACAGAATCAGAGAGGATCAGGAACTTCCCAAAGTCAGCGCCGATACCAATCACTAATTCATGATTCACACACAGGTTTGTGATCTCAAAACACCAACCTTTTTCACTGTTCAGATGTTGTAAATTAATGGCTTGAAGGCATATCTGAACTGTATGGTATTTTAATATATCTGAATTACCTACTAATTTTTAAAATCTGGGAGATATTACCATAACATTCTGGATTTCCATTTTCTCTCGAAAATTCTGATAATCAAATAACATAAGGCCTACATTCTTGCATGGCAACAACTGGCTGGAGCTGAGTAGTGACCTCCTATAGATATTCTCCACATTATACCCAGCCCACCTATTTATGTAACCTGTCTGGTGGCCCTCTGGAAAAATCTGAGTTTATAAACCTGGCACCATTCTGTGCTTTAATACAACAGTATATTATTATTTAAGTACCAATATGAATTATATGTGTAAATGTGAATAGGATTTTCTTTTGCAGTGATTAACACAGGCTAGAAGTCAGGTCATACTTTCCTAGGACTTCAGTTGAGACCATGAAACATACAGGTGGACAAAAGAGGAAAAGGCACGAGGGGAAATCATGGATAAATATTGAAGTTTAGTTTCTTTTTGGCAACAGGATTAGCTAAGGTTGGGACCTTATTGTGGAGCTCCTTAAAAGCCAGGTTGAGGGGTTTAAGGTTTTCTACGGCAGTTATTAGAAACTTCTGCATGAAAGAAGAAATTAGTTCTTAAAATTTAACTTTTATATGTAATAAATACAAAAAAAAATTATTTCATTTTATTTTTCCAAAAAAAAGTGGAAACTACCAAGATAATGTCTACTCACTTTAAATGAACTTCGGTTTGGGAATGTATTGCTTCTCCCAAAACATTTCCGGTTTCATCCACCACAGCAGCTGCTGTATCATCACAACTGGTTTCAATTCCCAATACTAGTTTATGAAGAAATAGTTTTCCAGGATGAAAATTAAAACTTCTTAGGAATTCATACATATTCCTTTTTGATGGTTTAGAAAAAACTCCTGCTGTCTTATTCAATATTAGCATATTTACTGTATAGATAATTCCTGGAAAAGAATTAAAGAAACAAACTATTATTTGGAACTGACATTAGCCACTAGCCCATTCAGTAAAGCAAAATTCCAAAAACTTGGTTTATTTTTCAATATATAGTTTTATAAAAATTTAGGAAAGTTTTGTAAAAGTTAGCAAAAAATTTTAGTCTGTAGAAATCTGTTAATATAAATAACAGTATGAATGAATATAATGCTCTTTAAGAGGGAAAACGGGAAGTTAGATATAAAATTTTTAGTATTACTATTACTTGCATGCTGTTCTTACCAAACTATTGATTATTCTTTATAAAACAGCTAATGTTACAGTACAACAGCTGCATGTATAGTCTTTTGTAAAGTGCTATTCATTTTTTTATAGCTAAAATTAAGACAAAATGTGGTTAAAAAAAATCAAACAATAAGGGCAAAATGGAACTGATGAAAATCAATGCATTCCATTTCCTGGAAACATCTTTCAAAAGAAAAATTTAATCATTTGGTCAGAAAACAAGAGTTCACATAAAGCACAAAGATTTAGTCGTCTAAGTTTAGAAACAAGTGTTCTCATAAAGCTCATCTTAAAAGAGCATCTCAACTAAAACGACCGTAACCTAATACCTATTTTATCCATTAATTACAATTGTTTGAATTAAATCTCCATTTTTGCCACAGGTTTATCATAACAGGGATCTCCCCAAATCCTCTTTGCCCCAAATAACAGCAGTCCGTCATTAAAGCACCCTGGTTATTTCACACTGCCAAATATCTAGTCTCATGCCCCCCCAAATCACCTGTTCTAGAACCTTCTAGATATTTAAGTAGGCTCTTTCCCTATCACACTAATGGACAAAATGGAAAAAAATAAAAGAGCGAATATTGGAACTTTTATTGTTCCACAGGAGCAGAGGGCATCCAGGGATTAGAGATAAGCGACCTATTCACAGAGGACCCCTGCAGAGGATGCAGCCCCAACAGACGCGCCACGAGAAATCAGACTTATAGTCACTAAATCCAGCCAAGGAAGCTTGTGCGAAGCCCTCCTCCTTCGGGCCAGGAAGGATCCCAAGCGAACCCTGGGCACTTGGCCAGCGCTGGTCTCTGTCTGCTCTAAGAAGGCGAGGGACTCTGACTGGAACCGCTTTTCCAGGCGCGCGAAAGCATCAGTGGAGAGAGGGCTGAGCAGTTTCACCCACCTTCCTCGTGAACGACAGTCACCAGTACTCGTCTCCTCTCCGCAGCAAAGCCGATCGACCGCCCTTTCCTAGGCGCAAGGAAGCCCGAACCTGTCGCCCCGGAAGTGATGTCATCAACACGGTCCCCGCGTCCCGTCGCCAGGGTCGGCTGGTATTACCCTAGAGGGCGTCACTCTTCGAGTAAATATAAGCACAAAGGCTCTCATTCCCCAGATCGTGCGCTCAAGCAATTCTCCCAGATTTGTAGGTAAGACTTCTATAAGGTCACACGGCTAGTGACTGGTCTAGTGGAGACCGAACACATATTCGACTACATAACATTTAGTTCTAAACACTACGCTACATTAAAAGAAAAAATTTTTTGCCTTAGGCTGGAATTTGGACACAACTGTGAGAAAAGTATGTCTTTGCTTACTCTGAAGGTAATGTACTTCAGCATAGTATGTACTCCCATTCTTGTACCTCCTTCAGTCTTTTTTTGTTTTTATTTGTATGTGAACTTGTTACCATTTCAACAGATTTATCCCAATCTGTTTTTCTTCCCTGCTAGGCGCTAAGATTTTACTGAACAAGGACTTTATAAATGCAAGGTTGGACAGGGCTGGCACATGTATCTGCGCCTTGCATGGTGTGAAGCTCTTGGTATGAGGTAGGGAAGTCACAGTTATGGTCTAGTGGCAGATGTGTAATTCATAATTTCCAGATACGTAAATTTATAATTATCAGGACATTAGTAAGAATTTTTAAGGTAGAACTTATCAAAAATTTCATTTATGTGACAATAATAACCATAATTAACAATAAAGTGGCACTTACTATGTGCCAGGCACTGTTGCAGATTAATTTACTTAATCCTCACAACAATCGCATGAGGTAGTTACTGTCCTCATTTTACAGATGAGACAACTGGACCACAGAGTTTGGGTGATTTGCAGGTTACACAGCTGGTAAGTGCAGAGCTAGTATTAGAAGTCAGGCCATCTGCTCTGGAGTCTGTTTTCTTAACTGACAGAAGATTAAATAGTTCATATTTTCCCTAGGATGTGTTGTTCACCCAAAACAGGAAAAAAAGTAAACTTAAGACCTAAAGGTTAAGAAAAAGTAGTCATCCTGATTGCATATGATAGGTCAGGAGTTATTTTCTTATACACTGTGATCTATTCTGAACATAAAATCATTCCCGTCTGGCATTGTTTTTCTTGCAACTTGAATTACTTTGTTCCAGTGCTCTCCTGTGCTGTCAAGAGTTATCCCTGTTGTGTTTGGTAGTATCAATAGTAGAATCCTTAACTGGGCACTCTTGGCTGGTGTTGAGTCTGAATGCTGCATTATGTGAAAGAGCCAAACTTTAGGACACATTAGGAAGAAATTTTATTCTTTGAGTGCATGTGGGTGGTAGAAAGAAATGGTACTTACACCAGTCCCACGTATTTGGCAAGTGAAAGTATAAGCTTCCATGTTCTTTATCGTACTGGAGAAGTTATTGTGGGAAAGGCATGCTCTCTGGGGCTTGTCTGAGCTTTCATGCAGATCACATCATATGGTTTGAATGCCACATTCATGGGCATTCTCAAGAAAATATGGCCTAACCACTGTAACGTCAACTTGAATTGAGAGCTCTGAATCTAAATATGTTCACTTTGTCTCTGCTATTGCTTAGCTTTCCGTTTGTAAACTTAAGAGGAAAACTTTATATATAAGAATCTTTACAATACTCATTCCCTAATTATGTCTTACTAAACTGGATTTCGTTTTCACGTATCACATATTTATTGGTTCTTCCCTTTGTGCTAGGCAGTTTATTAGTTGTTAGGGATCAAAGATAAAATCCATTTTCTATTTTCAAGGAACTGAGTCTAATAATAGGCAATTACAATACAGCATTATGGAAAATGTGCATTGAAAGAAAAGTTGCTGGGGGAAGGCAGTATCCACAGTCTAGCAGGACCATGGTGTGATTACTGGGTTTCAACATCTGGTTCTTTTCTTAGGTTGAAATTGGTTTATCAGATCTGGAAGTGACTGGACTCTGTAGTGCTGAGTCACACTCAACTTGCTTAGAAACTGCTATGTAAAACCCATAATGCTAATGTATTAACTTAAGAGAAATGATGGAGGGTCTAGGATAGTTGAGCTTGCTGATCCTCACCTTCTCTGTGTTGATCAAATTACAATGAAAGCCAGATCCAAATTATAACCAGATTGTTTAGCACAATGGAATGGAAGCAATAGAAACGAGTTTGGTGCTTTTAATGGCTAATATTTCAGGCCTGATGCACCCCTTTCCACTTGAGTCACATACCTTATGTTCTTCATAGGTTGGATTGTGCTAAAAATACACTGTCATTTGCCTTTCTCTTTTTAAAGTTTCTTTGCTGACAAATATTTTTTGATGTGGAACATTCTTTCATTAATGGTAATATCATCAATCAGGTCTCATCTTTGGAAGATATTTTGCTTTTTATTTCGTTTGCAGAACGATTATGCTTATTTTACAAATATACTGCTTTTTAAAAATTGTGTCAAAATATGTTAACAAAATCACCATTTTAAACAGTTCAGTGGCAATAAGCACATTCACATTGTTGTGCAATGGTCACTACCATCCATCTCCAAAACTTTTTCATCTTCCCCAGCTGAAACTCTGTATCCATTAAACACTTATTTCCCATTTCCCTTTCATCCCAGCCCCTGGCAACCACCATTCTTTCTGTCTTTATGACTTTGATTACTCTAGGTACCTCATGTAAGTGGGCTTACACAGTACTTGTCCTTTTGTGACTGGCTTATTTCACTTAGCATTAATGTCAAGGTTCATCCAGTGTGGTAGCATGTGTCAGAATTTCCTTCCTTTTAAAGCTCAATAATATTCCACTGTGTATATACACCATATTTTGTTTATGCATTCATCTGACAGTGGACACTTCGGTTACCTCCACCTTCTGACTATTATGAATAGTGCTGGTATAAACGTGGGTCGTACAAGTATCTTTTCAAGTCTCTGCTTTCACTTCTTTGGGATATATACCCAGAAGTGGAATTGCTGGATCATATAGTAATTCTGTTTAATTTTTTGAGAAATTGCCATACCCAGATGACCTTATTTTTCAAGTGTGTGGGGTCTACGTTTTTTGGCAGTAGAGGGAGAGGGTGAATTTCTTTGTTGCTTCCATAAACTCCCTATGACCATTAAGCACCATGATAGAAGCATGCGTTTGATAATTCAAAGGAGGGACGAACGTTTCAAAGCAGGATCATTGTATCAGGTTTTCATGTAGTAGCTGGTATACTCGTATTTTCCTGGGCAATAGCCAATAAATCATCTGCTCTTCTGTTTCCATTTTGAAAATTACAAAGTGAAGAAGATAATGCATGCTTATCTTGCAAAATCTTCAAGTTTTTCAAAAAAGTGTTGTCAAAAAATTTATAACTATATAGTTGGAAAGTCAGAATATTTATATATTATAAAATTCCTCTCATATTTTATATTTTAAAGTTCATTCTACAGTGTTAATGATGTAGTTTCTTTACTTAAATTCTTGAATTTGAGAAGAATGTATTTTTATCAATGTAATTATGCAGTTAGAGTGAAAGGACATAGTAATAAAATTGGCTTATCTGCTAACTTAAAATTATATAGAACTTTAGAGCTACAGGTTGAGCCACTTTCATAACCATTAGTTGTTTATTAAAGACTTGAATGAGTCAAGAAATAGAATAAATTACACTACTCTACTGAACATAAAATAAAATCCAAATATATTTTTACTAAACTATTTTTTAATTGTGAAATATTTTAGATTATGAAAAAGTGTCAAGAATAATATAATCAACTTTTGTGAACCCAACACCCAATTTAAGAGCTAAAGTATCACCCAATACAGTTGAGCTTTCTGGGTACTGTATACCCAAGATATTCAGTATTCTAAATTTGATGTTTATAATTCTTATACATTCACCTGTAGCTAAACAAAAGCTTTTAAACCCCATATAACAAACTATCTGCTGAATCATTTTTAACTGGAACTGAAATTAGGGAGTAAAATAAAAACATGAGACATCTCACTACTTTTTGACATCAAGCAAAATAAAGGTTTATCTTTGCTATTCTCTTACCTACCTTACTTCCCTGCCCAGTGCTACTCAAAAATTCCTTTTATTTTACCTAGACTTGTCTTCCCAGTACTAAATTTGTTTACATTTCCAACATCAATATGTAATATCCATGTAACTGTTTTGGGAATTACACTTTTCTATCTGTCCTGTTAGAAAGATTATTAAACTGCATTGGTCTATACTGGGTTGCTGCATTTGTCTTTTGCAGGATTAGCATGAGGGTATTTTGGAGTCATATTTACTAGTGATATATACTAAAATAGGAGACATACTATAAGAGAAATATATTGCATGAGAAGATTCACCTTCAGCTAGACAAGATGAATCAACAGCCTAAAATCTTAACAACATGGGGATCTATAGAAAAAATAAGAAATCTTAGACTTTGGTTTAATAAATCCATTAAATAAGTACATGAAGGGAAAGCCACCATTGAACAGCGCTACATGTTGGGACTTGAGGTTTTAGTGACCATAAAGTCAATCAGTGATTCGTGGCTCTCAAAATAGCTAAAATAATAGGCTGCATTAAAAATAAAAAGTATCCAGAACAAGGGAAGTGGTACTGTTGTAGTGACATCACATCTATCACCTCTTGTAGTTAGCTTAGGGCTATATAATAATAAATTGCAACTTACAGCATAATTACCAGGATAGTGGGAGAAATCTGAAACCATATCATATGGAAAATGGTGAAGGCTCTGGTAGTATTCAGTGCTGTTGATAACAGTTTAAAAGTTAACTAATTGAAGAGTTACACAGAATAAGGATTAAATTTTGGCTCAATGTAAAACATGTTATAAATTCCATAACAAAAATGTAGCCTTGTAAGTTGTAAGTCTTCCTTTATTAGTGCTAACACAGACCTGAATAGAGGTGTCAATGAAATTGAATAGAGGGTCGATGAAAATTCAAGGTAAAGGATGGGGCTGAATTACAGCCTCTAAGGTCTTTTCCAACTCTTAGCATCATATAGTTTTGTAAGGCTAATTCATACAGATTATTAGTTAAGGAGATAGCTATGCCCCTCAGGATCTTTCTAGTTTAATTGACAATAGTGACATAAACCTAAAAAATACCATTCTATGTTTAAAAAAAAAAATAAAGGATGGGGCAAGTCAAAAGAACACAGGAGTTAACTTGGGAAGTTCCACTGGGAACTCCCAATGGTCAAAGATGGGGGACAATTTTAGCAACAAATTAATAATGATTATAATGGACTATAAACCAAAGAATAAAATATCCATGAGTCCATAATATATATGATTGAATAAATAAATGGAAGAGAAAGGAAAAATATGCCTTACAAAAGAATTCCAATAAATACATGTAGAAGGAATGAGGGAAATAGAAAACCACCACTGGAACTCCACAGTAATAACTGCTGCAGGAAAGATTCACCAATGAATGATAAAATCAGTAGCATTTCTGAGCTCATGCCTATTAAGAAATTGATTATTATGTGTCCTGACTTGAAATTAGGAGCAATTATAGCATAGCAATCGATTTTGTTCCAAACAATAGTCATTATAGATTTTGTTTAAAAAAAAAAGTTTTTGTTTTACACTAAACTCTACCCATTTGTGAAATGGGAAACAGTTTTCATATTCACCATTCAACCATTTACCTAGGTTTTAAGGCCAAAAAACCATGAGTCATTTTAGTTCCCTTCCTTCAACTCACTTTCAATATACCAGTGTTTTGTGAGCTGTACTTGCTATGTATATCCCATATCTGACCACTTTTCTCTCACCACTTCATCAGCTAATTCCCTAGTCTGAGCTACCTCTTGCCTGTAGTAGCTATTCTTCCTGCTTCCCATTCCCTTACAGTTTATTTTCAACATTAGCCAGTAGCCTTCACAAAACAAACAAAAAACCCCAGATCCCTTTACTCTCCTGTGCAAAACTCTCCAATGGCTTTGTCAAGCTTAGAATACAATTTGTTCTTTACCTTGGTCTATAAAGTCCTATATTGATCTGACCTCTACCTACTTCTCTGAGCTCATTCTCGTTGCTTATTACTCCTTTCCAGGCACAGTGACTGTCTTCTTTTTCTTCAAACACACCACCCTCATTCCTGCCCCAGAGCTTTAATATTTGCCATCACCAGTACTTCCCCAGATCTTTGTACTCCTTGCTCCTTTACGTCAGGGAGGTCTGTGTCTAAATATCACCTTAGGTAGGATATTTAGGGAAGACTTTTCTGAGGCAGGCTCCCCTGCCTTTCACCGACTTAATTTTTTTTCCCCATGGCATTTATCACTATGTAAAATAATATTATTTGTTTACTCATTTATTATCTGTTCTCCAACTTGAATGTAAGCACATAAGGGAAAGGACTTGGTTTGTCTTGCTTACAAACTGTATCCACAATACCTAAAACAATTCCTACAACAGAGTGGGCCCTCAAATATCTACTGAATAAATATCTTTAAAACACTGAAGGGCAAAAGTAGGGAAAACAGCAGAAGACCTGTATTAGAGGCAGATTTAGGCAGCTTTCTATCTCTGAAGTCTGTGCAAAAAATATAAGCCTTTTGAAATAAACTTTAAAATGAAGAAAAACAAAAGAGTATTTTTTAGCTACCTTAATTTTACAAATTCAGTTGCTTTAAAAAAAACTTGAAAAATTTAAGTGTAACTCGATGACTGACTTTGGAAAGCTTTTGCAATAACCTTACACCAAAGAAAAATTTATTAAAGTATAGATTACTGGTTATTTAAAAATACATGAGAAAAGACAAACATACAAAGGCATTATCATACAACTGATTTCTAAATTCAGTACTTTTGAAATACAAAACAATGATCATTACCCCCAAAAGTCAGTTTGAAACAAATTGATTTTTAAGTTGGTAGAATTCTTTTCACTCAATTTTGCTTACAAATGTTACTAGGTTTTTCAGTTTCGTCACATATCAGAACTTTTCTTGAAATGTTTACTTCTCAAACTAGAATATAGTTATTTCTTGCAATTAATATCAGCAACTATAGAAAGCTTCTCTTAAGTCACAAGGATTCAATATGGTTGCTGCTTTGGAAATAGTTACCATTCTGAGTTATCTATACTAAGACTCATGTATTGACAGGCAAAATATTAATGGGCAAAGTATGGAGATTCAGAGCAGGAGGACTAAGAAAAGATGATATCTTTTACTGCAGACCTGCTAAAAAAAAGACTCCATTATTTACTCTGATAGTATTGCTAAAGAAGCAGTTTCTGCCAGATCACATGTTGGCTATGTAGTTGTCCATTTTAAATTTCCGTCGCTAAAGAATGGCAGACTTCAACAATTAGATTGCTCAACCAAATAAGCAGACCTTTAAGTTACCATATACTTTAATTATGAGAAATAAATTATTTTCTTAATTGGTTTAGCAGCCTTATATTTGGAAAGGCAGCAAAACCCACTTTGTTCCAAAATTAGAAGGCCGACTCAGAGGCTGCTTCTAAGGTGCCTAACTATCTTCTATCATCAATCAGTCATGAAGGTGGACCTTCATGAACTCAGTAACTTACTGTAAAAATGAACTCATCTATCAACACAATGTTGAGCCTGCAAAACCAACAAAGTACATTCATAAGGTAGGAATTGGTCTGTATAAAACAAGAGGACATATATCCTCTTATGTAACACAAGAGGAATATGCATGGTAATAAAAACAATCTGTAATAAACTTGTAAAGAAATGATTCTGGTTTTCATGTAACTCTGCTTAAACTGACTATGACTGAATGATTAAACATTTTCTTCTCCTAACATAATGCCCATTCCTTATAAGCTAAGCTGGACTTAGTTTCTTATAAATCTCTTATTTCCTTGGATTTATCTACTACACCCTTACTTTATAGCCATTTAACGTATAAGCTGGGCCTGCCCAGCCTGCCTCTAAAGCCTCTCTTCAGAAGGATACCAGATGCATTAAACAAAGGCATCTTCTCGTAAGAATCTGCACTTCAAAACAGCATATGAAGAACCAGCAATTGGCTCTCCAATGTAGCTACCTCTCATTTCACATTATCACAGAAACAGTGCAGTTTAGTAACCATTCCTTCCTTACAGAAAACTCAGTAGCTGTAAAAATTTTTGTTGTTTCAAAACACATTTCAATACTTATTAATTCCAAAGATCCGAACACCATGTAGCTGTGGCATTTTGGGAATTAGCACACTCAGGAGAGAAGCTGTGTTTAAGATGAAGTGAGTTGGATCATACTTCGTATAGAAACTTGCCAGAAAATATCTGTAGAAATAAAAGTTAAGAATATATATATAACATATAAAAGTGAAATTAGAATTTTTTAAATATTTAAAGGTAGAAAAAAGGCCACTGAAACATAAATACCTAAAAGCAGAACCATTTTTTTGAGCACTAAAACAAGAGCAAAGGTTTTAGTTTGGGGCCTAAATTAATTTTATTTGGGATTTAAACATTTGTTTAATGGAGGCGTATATGCGCATTTTGCTTTTCTGCAATCGTGTTAAATGTATTTAATGCAAGACAGTTACTACTGTCTTTAAAGCAGAAGGCTTTCAAACTAGGGTTCATGTGCTTCCTGAAACTTCAGGTGTAGTTTTTTATCTATGTGTATATATCTGAAGAGAAAGTCCAGATTCAAAGCATCCATCATATTCTGAAACGGTTTTGTGACCCACCAAAAGGTTAAAAACTACTGCTGTAAAGTTGTGAAAAATGGGTGTTAGTGCATCAGTAGAGTTTAGCATCTTTGAAAGAAAACTAATACTTGATTGCCCTTTTGATGTTCTCATTTCCATACTGAAGTTGAACAGGTATATAACCAGTATAACTGGAAACTTGAGAGACACTACTGTAAAATTCCAGCTGTTTTGCTATAACCTAACATACGTACATATATATTCAAAGACATCCAATATCCGAGAATTTGTTTTAAGAAGCCTAAGCCACCTTTAAGACCATAAATCATCGAGTCAGAATGCCTAGTTTGACCCAAGGGTACATCAAAATGAAGACACATCATGAGGCCACTAAAAGAGTATCCTAAAACATCATACCTTACTTGATGATAACTAAGAAGTTAGTATGCACAAGGGTGTTTGTCTAATTAGTACTTTTAGAGTACACAGAAAAGTATTTTAATAGTGTTTCCTCTAAAGGAGTGATAAATATCTTGTGTAATATGGTTAGAAAAGAACAGCTATTTTCCAAGTACAACTAAAAACATCACAGAGAGCTGTACACATTATTTTCAGAACCATCTAAATTGAGAAATTCTATACTCTTCCACCTATTTCACAAACTATAGTCAGAAAATTCATTCTTGAGAATAAACCATATTCCTCAATCTTTACTTTAAATCCTGTCTTCCTGCTTTCATATACTTGAAGACTATTTTCATACTTCCTTAACTGAACAGAATAGGATACCATTTACATTCAGTAAGCTCATTTAATTTCCCATCATCATTACAGGTTTAATCTGTAATCTGATATGTTAGAAATAATAAATCTTCTTGGAATGGCTTCTCCTCCTCATAGCATATGTCTCCTTTATGTCTTTTAATAAAAACTGATTGTGTGTGTGGATCATATGAAAATTACTTGACTCTTACAAAAACCTACACAACCCTCCAAGGGGATGCAAAAACCAGGTAGGAATCAGTGTGGTAGCATTTATCTGCCAAAGGGTATACTAGAAAGAGACCTGTATTAGAAGCTGGAAGTTTAGGGTTTAACCTGGGCTCTTGATTCCAACTAGCTACAAGATCTGGATGAAGATGATGCATTTGAATCTGTTTCTTTATCTAAAAATCTGGGATAATATTACTCATCCTACCTACCTGACAAATGATCAAATAAGAAAATGTAAATGCATTCTGAAAAATATCAATGCTACACAGATGGCTTTAATTAATGCTGTTTCTTCAGTTATATAAGGAATTTAATCACAGAATATTTAAAATCACACCTGTTGGTCAAAAGTACACTTCAAGAAATATGGGTGTTGTACACAGGTACATCTTAGTTGACTTCTTTTGTGATAGCTCCTATTGAAAATTCAGCATATGTCAGGCTTTTTACATGTGCAGTTGACCCTTGAACAATGAGGGTTTGAACTGCACAGGTCCACTTACAGATGGATATTTTTCAATAGTAAATACCACAGTACTACATGATCCACAGTTACTACACGATCCGCAGTTAGTTGAATCCGAGGATGTGGAAATGGGGATACAAAAGGCTGACTATGTAAGTTATACTTGGATTCTTAACTGCACAAAGCGCGGGTGCCTATAACCCCCACACTGTTCAAGGGTTAACTGTATTATAATGCAATCCTCAACATTTTATAGATGAGGAAACTGAGACTTTCAAGAATATGGCCAAAAGTCACATAGCTAGAGAGTAGTAGAGCTAAAATACAAATTTAGGGCTGTTTGCATAACCATTATTCTTGTTATTGCATTAAACTCTGTTAGGCCATACAAATAATTTTTCTTTTGACATGAATTTTATGTGGGACTAAAACAATTAAAAACTTAAAAAATTTCCTCTCAAGTGCTATAAATATAAGGAAAAAGAAATCTACCACTTTATGATTACTTTATTCTCTTCATTTGAAAATGTCTTCCCTAACTTAAACACCTGTCTAAAACCTACCCTAAGTCCTAGTTTAAGGAATTCTAATGCCTCCAAGAAGTCTTTCCAGCTGCTGCACACTGCACTGATTCTATAATGGATATATAAATCTATATCTATATCTATATATATAGAGAGAGATATATATATATCTCCTTTGTGGTATAGAGTGTTTGATTAGGATATATGTGAAACATCCATTATATGAAAGCAACTGAGTGTGGAATTCAAAGCAATCTATGTACTTATAAATTCTTTGCAGAAATAAACATAATAATAGAGAAATAATACAAAGTGGCAATAAATAAGGGATATATAACAACTACTATGGATTTCAAAGCAGAGTATTACTGAAGGCTGGTTGCTAAGGAAAAGACCTCACTGGTAAGGTCACAATTTAAATCTTGAAAGAAAAATAAGACAGATAAATTAAGAAAGGAGAAGGCATTTCAGGTGGGAGAAATGACTTGAACAAAGGCATAGAAATAGGACTATACATGAAGTATTTAAGAAATGCTGCTTAGAATAGTGTGACCAGGTGGGAGTTGGGTGAGGGTAAAATAGTCACATAAAGGAAAAACGAGGTAGGAACGATTTTGTGGAGGACCCTGAATATCAGGTAATAGGAGGAAATTACATACCAGATATAAGGTTAGATACTTTACAGATAGATATTATCTCATTTATTTCTTACAGCATCAGATTGAGTTAGGTACCATTGGCTGGAATTTTATTTATGAGCAAACCAAGCAGGCTGAGTGATAGGTACAGGATTCAACCCAGGTCTGTCCTACAATGAAAGCCTAACCTCTCTTTTCTCTAAACCATACTGTCTCTCCCAAGGAGTTTGAACATCTAAATGTGGCAGGTGGTCAATGAAATTCATCTGAAATCATCCAAATCCTTGTTTAGGGAGATTAATCTGATAGTAGAATACAGAACAAGACTATGTGTTTAGTATTCTTGCAAGCAGCTTAAAGACATGAACTAGAATATATTTGACTTGTATTCTAGAATGTCTTGTCATACTGATAAACATGTAAGGTTGTCTCCATATACATTTGACTGAAGTGAAAACGATGAATGGTTACCAGCTTGTTAAAAATTTTGCCTGTATTTTATACTCTCTATGAAGTAGCAATTTACTGATATAGGTTTTCAACAAAATATTGTTTCTATTTCAAATTTAATCTAATAAAAGGATAGCTTCCTCTCATCCAATCCTCCTCATACCTGAAAATTTCCACCACTTACAGAATTATTGGAGAAATTGTGAAAAACTTCCGTGACGATGTAAACTGTACTCCATAGTCCAGTTGTTCCCAATGAGTTAGGAGCCTCGCTTTACCCTGGTCAGGAGTTTCAAATGGTGTTCCTTTTACTGCATGCAAAAATACATACATCCCCTGGAAAACAAGCAAGGGGGTATATAATCAATATCAAATACAAAATTAGTATTTGCCAGTTAGCATTAAGACAGTTGCAGACTGTGACAGAGAGCGTGATTAACTTGACAGCTCAAGTTTTAAGATTTCATATTGTGAAAGACTGTGGCCAGTTTCTTCAGAGTAAAACAAAACTTCCAGGGGCTCATATGCAAATATTATTTGCTGAAAACCCCTCTAAGTCAACCAAAAGTAACCTGTTTTCATCTCCTATTAAATTGAAAATAAGCAAAAAGTACCATCAGGGTAGCTTTGCATCACTACATTTAGATTTTCTAACACATTTCCTGTTTGGAGATAGAATTACCTTTTCTCCAATGTGTAGGAAAGTTTAGAGTGTCATATTAGTAAATCTGATGATACTTATAAAATGATAAAAACATACAAGTTGGAAAATAATAATAAACAAAATCTCTGTATCGGGGAAAATTGTTTTGAAAATATTTAATATTAGGACTGTCTTTGTCTCAATAGTTCTTTTCCAAAGCAACAAAGATGGTTTGATGTAGCAGGTATAATGTTCAACACAATTTACTTTTAAAATCACCACTGTACCTCAGTAGTGTCTTTTGAAGTTAGTTTTTAAAAATCAAAGTAAAAAACTTTACTAAAAGCCATTCTGTCCAGTGATATGTTTAAGCATCTAATTTTGTGGTTAATTATGAAAAAAAACTAATGTATACTAGATGTGGTTTACTTGAGATGCCCATTTAGATTGATAGTTAATGCTTCATTGCAGGATCACTGTCTGAGGCACTGGTAACAGAATAAAGCCTATATATGGTCATGAAACAGCTTTACTTACTAAAGTCATGATGTGATGTCATTTTTTTTACTTCAACTTTTAATAAATATATGGAAAAAAATAGAAATATTAGTGATTTGAAATTTTACATTATTCTACTAGGTTAAGAGAGCCCTTCTTTTCAAAGCTTAGTCTATCTGCTTCCTAGTTATTCCATTAGGCAATTTAAAAGTTGTTTACCTACAGTAACACTTAAGCAACAGAGGAATAGATTCATGTTCAACTGGATATAACTCTACAAACATTTAATAAGTGGCTAATATGTACAGGACACAGGACCTATATGCATATATGAAATTGAACAGGACATGTCCAATGCCTTGAAAAAGTTCAATCTTCCAAGAGATGGTAAGGAAAAAAAAAAAGATATGCATAAACAACTATAATGTAGGGCAGAAATTACTATCAAAGGTACAATCAAAGTACTCAGGAAATGCAGAGGAGGGAAAGGTTCCTTGTTGCTGAGGCTAATGGTTCCTTGTCACCTACCTCAGTCTTGAAGGTTCAGCTCAAATGATAACTCCTTAGTGAAGCCCTTCTCATTAGCAATAATTAACTTCTTGCCTATGTACATATATAGAATTTTATTGAAAATACTTTTACTATAGCACAACATATTGAAGTTGTTTACATAATGGTTGTTTTCCCATTAGCCTGACTACCTCAGGAACAAGGGCTCATACAAAGCAAGTATTAGATATTAAGCCAAGATGACATTAAGCCAAGGTATGTTTATTCTGTAAGCACAAGAAACCATTTTCACATGGGTTTTAAAAGAGACTATGAAACAGAAATTGTATGATTTCAAATTCTCAGGAGAATGTGACCCAAAAAAGTTAAGAATCTCTACTCTAGACCACACATGTGTTAGAATTATCAAAGAGAAAGAAGAACAGTCCTCTAATTATTTACTTCAAACCACACACACTCACCGGTGTTCAGAATATAATATTCAAATAGTTTATTTTATGTGTTCTTTTTAATGAGTAAGAATAAAATCTTATCTAACCATTTATCTTCTACTCCATTATTTTTATTTTTAATAGTTTTTCTATAAAATTTTAGTGATGGATGATTTATACCCACATTAAAAGAATTAGGGAAAAAAGTATATAGCTCATGGTTAGCCCTTAACAAATATTTACTGACTCAAAATGAAGAGAATTCTCTTTCATTTTAAAAGCTAGGATAACAGAATTTATTTTGTGAAGTATTAAAACTTCTAAGAGTGAACTGTAGCACTGAGTAAAAACAATTGCTGTAGGTTTCTACTATATGTTTCAGAAAGACAGAGACCATGTTTTTTCTTTTTTCCCATATTTGGACTATTTTCCCATGTTTAAAAGCATGCAGTATGTAGTTCACATTTTTAACTGGTTTAATGTAGGCTAACTTCAAAAGAAATTTACATTTGGCATCATGTAACTGCCACATCTATGGTTGGTTAGTCAGGTTTTTAGTGTGGAGGACTAAGAAGTCAGAAGTTTGCTTCCCTACTTGTTCTCATTACCTATCCTTTGTCCATGGCCATATACTGTGCCTCAGTCTCAGTCAACCAACTGAAAACATGAAGGGAGGAGATGACTTCTAAAGTACATTTAATACATGTGCTACTGAAGAAGGGAAAATTATGTGAGAACAGACTAATTTATTCAGCAAACATTTAAATAGGTCTGTAGAGATAAAGAAATTAAAAAACAAAAAAAAGATAAACTGCTAATTATAAAAGGATGATAAATACATGAAAAAAGAATGCAGCATGGGACTTTTGTAGCTTCCTAGAAGAGGTGACACTTGAGTAGTTTTCCTGGAGAAACAGGAATTAGCCAGGCAGAGTAAGAAGGAGGAAGAGGTATTAAAATAGTGGAAGAAGAGCCTAAGCCAAAGCAAAAAGGTGTGAGAAGATGATTTTCATTACTGTAGAGCACAGCTTGTGTTTGGAGAGATGTTAAGATTGGGTCTCTTTCTTGCCTCTGTACTATTATCAACTGGTCTTGTATGCCACACAAAGAACTTGGCATTTTACTATGAATGTAACAAGGAATCATTGAAGGACTTAAGAGTGTGACCTGAACAAACATGAATTTCAAAAATATCACCCTGCCAAATTGGAATGAAGGAAAGTAGAGTAGAGAAGTGTCAAAGAGACCACTTGATCTATTGGTGTAATCTACCTGAGGGGAAAAAAGGGCATGAAATTATAGCAATGCCCATAAGCATCAAGTTGAAGACAGTAAAGCAGTAGAATAGACAAGGCTTTGACTAAATGGATGTGGAATATAAAGGAAAAAGAGTTACCCTAAGTCTAGGGTGACTATATATACTAGTTTGCCATGGGTGGTCCTGATTTACACTTTCTCTCTTGGAGTAGTTATTACTAGAGCTCTCTTTTACTCTCAAAACAGTCTCAGTTTGGATAATACATTATATTAATCACTTTACCTCTGACATTCAGCTATGTGGCTTGGCTTACTGGGCAGATAGTGGTGCCTTTAGATTAGATTAGGAACAAAGTCCAGGAACAGACTGTGGTGGGTGGTAAGGGATATATCAGGAATGAATTCCATTTATACTTGTTTGGTTTAAGGTGCAAGGTGATCTGGCAATATTAATATGGTCATCATCATTTAATAGGTACTGAAAATATAGATAGATGAAGTAACCTAGATAGTATATATATCATAAGAAGAGATGAAGAAAAGAACCTTGAGAACAGTAATATTTAAGAGAGGAAAAGAGAAGACTGTGCAAGAGAAAATAGTAAAGGAAAGATCAGAAATATATCTAGGAAAAAGCAATCCCATGGAAGCCAAAGGAAAAGAATTCCAATAAAAGGGATATGATTACTGTCAAATATTTCAGAGAAGTCACTATTTAAAAAGTGTTTTTAAACACTTCCTTCCAAAGTCTATCACATAAAATGGACTAAATGGACATTCACTGATCTCTACCACATCATCTTTGTCGTCCTCCAGTCAACTTCAAATGCTTTCCAGAAGATATAAATAATATCAATTTTTTAAAAACCTATTTCTCCTACATTTTTCTGTCTTAAAGTTCTAAGCTCTTCATTTTGGGTAGATCTTTAAACAAATATATAGTTAATCTGGATTCAATTAAAAGTCTCAATTAACCAGATTTCTCCCCTTTCATTCTACTTTAATAGGCTGTTAAAGACAAGAAAAGTCACTATCACGTTTTGTTTTGTTTTGTTTTGTTTTTAAACAGGCAATTTCCAGGGCTGCATAATATGGTCAGTAGAGTCAATCTAACCTCTGGTACTTTGTAGAGCTATCATATAATACAAAAGAGCAATAGTCAACAGGAAGAAGCTAAGGCACCATAAGTTTCTGAATCATATAAGATATGATTAAGCTCGAAATTTCTATACTGAAATAGAAAAGTATATATATACAATTTAGAAAGGATTTAAACCAAAGATGTTCATTAGACTCCAGTTAACCAAAAAACATAATTACTTCCTCTGATACATTTTGGTTAATCAATATATTATAGTGGCCTGAATTACAGCGTCTTGTAATTTTTGCTAAAATGCCCTACTTTTTTTCAGATTTTATAAAACCAACAGGAGAAAAAAAGTCTTACTTACAAAAAGGGTCCAATGTTTAAATATAAAGTGATAGGAAAAATATAATCTTATTCCAGATAAGAATTCTTCAATATTGTCATATATACTAAAAATCACTGAACTGTACACTTTAAATGGGTGAATTTTATATTATATCTCAATCAATCTGTTTAAAAAAACTGAGTCATGTGTTTTTCTTCTTTGTAACATAAAACGTTAAGCTTTTTAAAAAACTGTGTTTAAATACACATAACATAACATGGACCACCTTAACCACTTTTAAGCGTACAGTTCAATGGTATTCGGTGCATTCACGATGTTAGGCAACCATCACAACCATCCATCCCCACAACTCTTTTCGTCTTGCAAAACAGTACCCATTAAACAATAACTTCCCATTCCTGACTTGCCCAGACTCTGTAAAACCATTAAGCCTTAAGTGTTCAGTAGAAGGTGAAATTCTTACCAGATTATGTATAACATTTGTTAAGGTCCAAGCAACAGGAACACTGAAGAAGGGAATACTGAGTAAAACGATATGAAGCAAGCCAACTCCCAAAGCATATGTCAGCCACATACCCCGGCTGTTCATTACACGGGTATTTGGATTCACCTCACTGTGGGCAACTCCAACATTCATGTTTGCGCTGTAGGAAAGCAATGGGATGAGTCAACACTGATATAACTGGAAACCTAAGTACTCCTAATTCTGACGTGACAAAGTAAGTGTCACTGGGATTATTTTTTTCCCTCATCATTCTGAAATAGAACAAACAGACCCTCCAAAATATGCTACTTGCAGATGCTGATGAGGGCAGTAAATAATTCTTAACATCTAACTCCCCAGTAAGACAAGCAAGACTTATTTTTATGCTTCTTGTTGAAAAAATAAACAGTTAAAATGCCTTTCCTAAAGCTTGTCTTCAAGCATGTTGGTTTTACTAAATGAAGTAATCGGCAGGAAAACTCAAACTGAAAGAGAAAACCTACATTTTCTTATGAGTGTAAAGTGAAAAGTCAGGAGGTAAATTTACCAACAGAATAAACTAATATATAAAAAAGCAGAGCTGACCTAACCAGTCTGTTCTGAGTAGCCGGACTCTTACATTTAATGTAGTGTTGTGTCCATAAAGAGTGGTCAGAGTTCAAATCACTCCTTTATGAGGACTGAAGCTGCGAGGAACATAATGAGGTGGAAATTTTACATGGTCAAGGGATAAGGTTTGTTTCTCAACCTAGTGATACAATTAGGTTTAAACAAGGAGTCTTCTGCGTATTTTAACTCTAGTCACCTGCCCTAAAACTTTGGTTTTTCTCTCATTCTTTCCTTCCTTCTTCCCCTCCCTCCCTTCTTTCTTCCTTTCTTTCTGAGATTGGGGGTGGGGGGCGCAGAGCTACATTATATTTGGAACAGCTCTGATTTAAAAATATATAAACCCTTTCTATTACAGAGCTGGCACTGAGAGAGGGATTTCTCCGAACCCCGTCCAACAAGTATTCCGGAGTACAATGGCCCTTCTCCCTCCAAAAATCTATAGGCTTACGGTGATGAAAGTTGGTTGCACTCAAACAAAGCAAAAGCCTCAAATTTAAATGTGTAAAAAGTTCCTCCAATCCAAACATCCACCGTGCATGTTACATTCTTTTTATACGCTATAAGTTATACTTAGAACGTGCCTCCACTCAAGATGCCTTTCCCATTTTCGACAGGATAGAAAAAAAAAAAACGCTCGAAAGTAGGCTTAAAATTTACATCCGAGCTGGAAGGCAAACACTGACTCTACCCCAGGCCAGAAAACCCTTCCAGGGAGTCTGCCACGCCACTTCAGGGCTGGCAAACAATGACTTCAGAGAGCGAAGAGCCTCTCGGCTCTGCCCTCGCGGTGCCGGGCGACCCACAGCGACCCTCCCCTCCCCCCACCCCGCTACCGTCACCGGCAGCCTTCCCCGGCAGCCGGAGCTCCCAGCTGGTGGAAGCTCAGCAAAAGCCGCCGCTGCTACCGCCAGAGCGCCCGCTGCCCCGCCCCTTTCTTCGCGGAGCTGTACATCCCGTCAGGGCCAGGACGCGACGACGGGCATTTGGCGGGCAAGCCTTGGGGACCACTTGGTCCGCACGGCCTGACAGGGCGCCGCAGACGGAGCCGGAGTCCACTCTTTCCCCTCAAGCCGACCCGGGCCCGCCAGCAGCTCCCCACTGCACGGGCAGCAGCACAGTCCCGGCGGCCGTCCGTGCCCACTCACCCGCCGCCCCACTCCCGGCGGCTGGCTCGGAGCAGTATCAGCTCCGCGGCGGCTGCAGTGCCGACGGCAGCGCCTCCTCAGGCGGAACGCGAGTGGTCAGCCCCAACGCGGCACGGCGCGGCGCAGCTTGCGGAAGCTTTCAGGGCGGAACGCGCTGCCAGGCCATTGGCTGAGGGCGGCGCCAATCCCACGTTCGCCTGGCAGGGCGGGACTAAGGGCGGTGCGCTCGGTGCCCGCCCCGCCCCGCGTACATTGCGGGTGAGTCGGGGATCCGCCAGGCCGGGCCTGGGCTCCTGGTGGGACGCTGGCCGGTCTGCTAGTGGATTGTTGTTTCCCACCTCGCGCGAGCAAGAAGGTAGTGTCGTGTGGCTAACGGGTATTCATTCTTATATCGTAAGCTCGAGAGCCTCCTCCCCTCCACTTGTCCCGGTCGGGGCGGGAGCGCCGGCGGCCGCCGTGGGCGCCCCTCCCCCCCTCCTCTCGCGGGGCGGGAAGCGGACGAAGCCCGGCTCGCGGGCGCGCACACCTGGAGAGCGGTCTCCCAGCAGGTGTGGGCTGCTTAATGTCTGATTTGGACTTTCCTGACCAAATGGTGTTTAGGCCTTTGTTGCAGCCCATTCCTCAGATCCTTCTGGGTGCATATCTTAAAGTTGTTGTTTGCCAGGAAGAAACTTTAACCCCTGACAGCCGTAACTCACCCTGTCTAGAGTGTGAGTGAGTGAGGGGTTTTATAATATTGTAGGTTGTGGCATCATGCAAGTGGCGGAAGCAAACTTTTCGGTTAACCATGATTTTTACTGTCATTCTGGGTCTGTCTACACGCTGAAGACAGGTACTTATGTTATATGCTGAGGAAATGTGGGTACCAAGAATTGATCTTCTTCTTCTTTTTTTGGCCGCTCCCCGCGGGTTGCAGGGCGGCTTGTGGGGACCTTAGTTCCCTGACTAGGGATTGAACCCGCGCCCTCGGCAGAAAAAGCTTGGAGTCCTAACCACTGGACTTCCAGGGAATTCCCCCAATAATTGATCTCATTCAAGAACGGGGAGGAAAAAACCAGATTATTTGGAATCATCTCTGAAGTTGAATTTCATAAGCTTGGCAGTACACAGAGTTTTTTTTATTCACATTGCTGAAATAACTTACAATGGCTTTTCAAAATTGGTGTAAGAGAATGTTGACTGTATATACACATATATATGTGTACATATATTGCATTTCTAATGGCCTTATAAAACCAATTAGGTTAGATTTACTACATTTTTTAAAAAAAATAATTATTTCATTGTGTTTTTCCTAAAGTTTATCTATGAGTTCTCTGATCTTTACTTCTTTTTTAGGTACACTGTTAGCCTTAACTGAATTTCCTGATCATCAGCACTCTTTCAGGAGTGTTTGATTTACCTCTCAGCAAATATAGAAGACTGATTCCTGGCATTCCTAGACATTCTTTGCTGTGAGTCGTAAGCCTGGTATCAACCCTTCCACTTTTCAAACGATGCCATTTGGTACACATACGGTGGAATGCTTGTTATGTTCCAGAGGTTGTGCTAGGGATATGAGATTAATGTATCCTCAAAGCACTCTCAGCCAGGAGGAAGGGACCGAAATACAACACCTAGAATAATCTGTGATGAGTTTGGGGTTAGAAATAAGGAAAAGGTGCTCTGGGAGTACAGAGGAAGGACTGCCTAATCTGTTGGGGCAGGGGTTGGAGCTGATAATAAGAAAGGCTTCCTCGAGGAGGTGATACTTGAACTAAATCTAGAAGGGTGGTGAGAAGTCATCAGTAGAGAAAGGGAACCTTATGATCCAAGGAAGGAGTCACTGCCACCACATTAAGAGAGACAAGTTGCATAGTATGACTGGCCTAGTGTGCATTTGGAGAAGAGTGGGATGCGATTAGAAAGACAGAGGTCCAATTGATAAGGAGTTTGGATTTAACCTAGTTAGTAGTTGGAAATCTTTATAAAATTTTGAGTAGGATAGCAACATGATTAAATGTAAATTATAGAAAGAATCCTGTAGGTGGTTGAGATTCTAGGCAAGCTGTCAATTAGCTGGTTATTGCAATAGGTCAGGGGAAAATTGTTGAAGGGCTGAACAAAGGCAAAAGCCATAGGGATAGAGAGGAAAGAACTATTTGAGAAATATTTAGGTAGTAAGATAGACAGGAGTGGGTGGCAGGATGTAGAGAGTGAGGAGAATTTCAAGGATGACTCAAGGTTTCTAATTTTGCTTTGTGAGACTGGATGAACATAGCCTTTGGAGTCAAACATGACAAAATATGCAGGTGTGCATCTGTCACTTAATAGTTGTGTGATCTTGGAACAAGCGATCAAGCTTTTAAATCCTGTTTGTGATAGAGGAATGACACTATACATAAGCTTGTTGTGAGGATTAACTGGAATAATTTTATATATGTATTTAAGTAACTTATGTTAGCTGTTATTTGTATTATCAAATAAATATAGCAAGAAAGACAGTTAATTAGAGAAAGATGTGATCTCTTTGAGACATGTTGAATTTAGGGTGCCTTTCTGTCATCTAAATGATGATATTTAGAAAGTAGTTGGAAATAAGGCCCTGGATTCTAGAAAAAAGCCTGGTTAGGAGATACAAGTGATGAAGGGGATGATATGGAGTCCAGTTAAAATAGAATACATAAAGGGAAGGAGTTAAGGCAATGGTGACTTGCTGGGAAGGAGGTCGCTTTTCCTAATGTTTACCTTGGCATGAGGTAGGTGCCGATAAAATTATTTTTCCTGGCCACTTCATTAATAATTATGAAGTACTCACCTTGAGTGAAGTACTCTGATTACTCTGTGTTGCATCCAGAATTATATAATTCCGTGCATTCAGAGGTTGTATAGGTCAGGACAGGGGTGTGATAAGCAAGCCAAGTTCTTTCGGAATGGGAGGAAAGGGTCATTCCTGGCTGGGTGATCAGAAAGGACTATGTTACAAATGATATTGAAACCGGGTCTAGAATGATAGATAGTATTGCATTAGGAGAAAATGGAGGTGCAAATAGGGTGGGATTGCTGGTAAAGGAAGATTGAAGTTTTTGACCTTGGTCACAAAGAACGGTGAGTTATTAAGAGAAATAGCAAAGTTAAGTGGGAGGTATGGAGGGTGGAACAAGAAGATAAGTTCTATTTTATAAACCTTTTGAGGTAGCAGTGACACTGATTGTAAGAAATGCCTGTCTTGGGAAGAGAGAGATCACTGTTGGGATGTAGATTTAGATGTTATTCTATAACATCTAAGGTTATAGGGTTTTGGGTATATAAGAAGAGGGGAGAGGGATTAGGGAATGCCCATTTTTCTGGGAAGAGAGTGAAGAAAACATGAAGAGATCCAAGAGGTATTGATGGATGGTATAATCCTTGAGGATAGGCAGTATCATCAATGTCACATGCTTCAGGGATATCAAGGAACGTGAATCCTGAGAAAAGAATTTGATGATTTAAGAGCTCATTGGTGAACTTGAAGAAAACAAAATCCTAACAGTGGTTGTGTAAGCTATTTTGCAAGGGTTTTAGAACTGAGTTGGTGATAGGGAATTGGTGACGGTGAATACAGGTTACTTATTCAAGTTTGGCTTCATAAAGAAAAAAGATAATCATAGAGTTAATAGGGTTGAGGGAAGAATTTTTTGTTTTTGTTTTCAAGACCAAGAGGCCTGGAGGAGGGATGGGACTAGATAAAGAAACTAGGTGAAAGTGTTAGTTTAATAGAAAGAGACATTGGTCTGAGACTGAGTGAAGAAGAACATGGGTAGAGGTGGAGACATTTTAAGAAACCAAAGGACACAGTGTGGTAGAGGAGGTAAAGTGTGTAAAGATAGAGTTCATGCTGTGGTCTGCCTTGATCTCAGTGAACTAGAAGAGGGAGAAGATTGGGATGAAATTAGGGACTTTCTGGGGAGAAATAGAAGATTTTGGAAGAGAGATTATAGAGAATGAGACAGAGATGATGAGATTAATAAAGAGATTAATTAATCTCTGCAGAAGGAGGGAAGGTTGAGGTGAGGCTAGGTTTATACGCCAAAGCTTGCTTGATAAGTGTTTTTCTTAGATCCCTGGGACTCTCAAACTAAGGAAGAAGACTTCTTAAACCCAGGCCTAACCTGATACCAACCACTGGGTTAGCTCCTGTGGGGCTAGGGGTTAGACGTGTGTTGGGGGGTGTGGTATTCATGTAGTAGTTTGGAGGAACTCAATTTAGTCCAGAGATCCTGGGATTTTTTAGCATGTGTATGCCAAGCACTATAATAAGTTGTATACATTATCTTATTTACTTCTCACCACAACCATATGATATCATTATTATCTCTATTTTGTAGGTTAGGTGATTGAGTTTTAGAGTTTAATTTTAATTTCCTCAACATTATATAGCTATTAGTGTATAATAATAATTAGTGGCATATTTTTCCATTGTGCTAATCAGCTTTGCCTTGTACAAAGCAAAATATAGTTATGAATTGTGAACAGTTAACACCATTCAGAACTCAGTATATTGACTTCTTCCCAGAAATGCATCCCTTAAAATTTTATGTAATCATTGTAATGGCTATACTCCATTTCTTGCTCAGTTACTTATTCTTAAACTTTATGTGACTCTGCTTGTTTTACATCTTAAGTGGCCTGAGAAAGAATCCTAAACAGAAACCTTTTTATTTGGTTTGGTTTGTCTTTGGCATTGTTTTGTTTGTCTCTAGATTCCATAGGGTCAAATCATCATGTGCGCATGTAACTAGTCACGGTAAATTAAGGAAGTACCTAGGGCTCCTCCCCCACCACCACCATTTTATTGTCAAATAAAATCATGACTCTAGAGGAATTGCATGTTGTCAAACTAGTATTTTTTATTTTCCTGAAATCTTTTCTGAGTTGGGCATTAAGGTAGATGCAAACCCCACTCCCTGCAAATTTTACGTACGTGCTTTTTTCCATATGAAATTTTTTTGTTTCTTTGTTTGAAAAGGTTTCAGACAAAGGGTTTTATGGCTAAAACAATTACTGGCAGAGAGATTTTGGATGTACAAGTTGGATCGGCATGTAAAGGACCTTGAAGGCCAGCATATGGATTTGAGCTTTATCATAATTTGGCTTTGGGGAGCCACATGATTAGAAAGATGTTTTAGACACAGTAGTGCATAGGATAGTAATCTGATATGATATGTCTGGGTATGACTAGTTTAGATTAAGAGTAATTCTAGAGTCTAGATTTCCTAACTCTAAAGAGCTCAATAATTGAAAGAGATGTTGTAATTCATCAAAATGTGTAGATGACTAATGATGTTCAAGTGCAACTGCCATTAAGGCACATGACTGACATTATCTGCATATCAGTTGACAGCACCATCTGGTGATTCCTAGCCAGACACATCATATATTACACTTATTGCACAATTATTCTTATCATTCTTCAATTAGTAACATAGTGTGATTTACCAACAAATTTCTCTCTGCCTTAGTCTTATAATATGGAGATGATAATGGCATCTATTTTAAAGGGTATTCGTAAGAAATAAATGATTTAATATTGTATGTGCTTAACAGCAGAGCCTGACATACAGTGAGGCTCAATAAATACGCGTTGCTATTATTGCTGCTGTTGTTGCTATCAGTTCTGTTAGGAATGTTTAACAATTTTTATTTTTACAACTTATATTTTATTTTCTAGCTACTCTGCTAAAAGCTAGAATGAAACAGCTGCCGGCAGCAACAGTTCGCCTCCTTTCAAGTTCTCAAATAATCACTTCAGTGGTCAGTGTCGTAAAAGAGCTCATTGAAAACTCCTTGGATGCTGGTGCCACAAGCATAGATGTTAAACTGGTGAGTGTCCCTGAGATGTTGCCAAGTACCTTTAAAGCAAAAAAGGGTTGGACAGATGTTTTCTCCTTAGAATTATTACCTCTTTTCTTTATATACCAGTAAATTATTCTTAGGACATTGAACCCTTTGTCTGGTTTAAGAGTAAATTTTTAAAAATAAGTTTTAATTTAGATCAGTGTTACAGTAACATTAAAGGAAATTATAAAGGAAAGCTTATTCTAAAGGACTCTATCACATAAAACATGAATTTAGTTTGTCTGTATTTTCTACTAATACTTATCCTTGGTTATTTGTGTTTACTTGTTTTATATATTCTCATTTGAATTTTGTTTTTTCTACCTAATCTTATTTCAGAACTGTGTCCCTTGTTGCTTCATAGTTTTCACATTTTTAAATTTAAGTGCTACATATTAAATCATTTGAGTTAATAATGACTTATGACTCTTATTATGATGTATTACAATTAGTCTTCAGGTCTACTTACCCTGTTATAAGTTACTAGCTCATGGAGGTAAGGTCTATATTTTTTTGTGTCCTCTATCCCTCTCCAGTATCTGGTACATATATGGTAAATAAATTTGAGTGAATGTAAGAATACATTTTTTGTAATCTCCAAATTATCAGATACTCATATTATTTCTGGTATTATGGCATTAGAAAGACTACTGATACGAATATCTTTGTAGGAAAGAGACCTTTCCTTTTCATATACATATGCATATATTATATATATGTTACCCATTTGCTCCTTGTAAAAACTCTATGAATTAGCTACTGCTATACTCATTTTATAAATAATTGAGGTTCTGAGAACTTTCCCAAAGTCATGTAAGTAGTAAGTACTGGAGCTGAGATTGCAATCCAGGTCTTTATGACTCTAAAACTCATTCAGGATCTTTCCTCTATGCCAGTGGTTTTCATAACATTTGGGTACATCAGTAATTTTAGGGAGTCTGTTAAAACAGTTATTGGGCCGCAGAATTTCACATTCTAAGTAGGGCCCCAACTTTGTGTTTCTAACAAGTTTCTAGTTGATGCTGAGAACCGCTGTTCTATAGTGTATCAAACCGCTACTTTGGTTTTAAATGATATAGTAAAAGCTTTATAAACATGAAAAAATTAAACTGAAAGAAAGACATTTTCTTTTTCTTAGACATTTTATGTAGTCAGTTCAGTCTGATTAGAATACAGTTGATAATAGTTAAATAGGATTATATAATTATATCTGACAAATTTAACTTAAGAATCTTAGGCAGGCAAACATATGTCTTGTTCTCAAAGTTCTTGGAAGAAAAACACAGTTTTTAGAAATAGTTTTACAGAGCCAACAGAAGTCCTCTTTAAAAAGTAAATTAAAGTACACATTTTTATCCTGCTGCATATTTAAGTCTCTTGACGTTTGCCAGTTCCTGCGTTGTAGAATTTTAGAATAAACAAGTCTGTTGCTTTACATAATAAGATCTGTTTCATTATAGTTTCATACAGTAATAACTGTTCTGACTAGGAATGTTTTCGTAATTAGTAAATTAAACATGTAGATATTATTTTAAATATTTAAACAGATCTTTGTGGTATTTTACTCAGGCGCCTGGAGTTCTTATTTATATTGAAAGATTTGCATTTCTATAGTTAATTATTTTTCTATAAAATGAAGCAGACAGGCTATTCCCAGAAAGATAATTTTTCGATGGAGGGAGAGATAAGAAACTAAATCTTAGGTGTCTCCCCGCAACACCTTTTATTTCTAATTTATCTAAAAAGTAATGACACAGTATTATATAATTTTAGGTTATTAAAAAGTATTATTTTTAAATAGCAGAGTCATTATAATTGTAGGAAGATTTTTTTTTCCCTTTATAACATGCATTTAAGGCCATACACATAAACTTTGTGAAGTAAAGCTTACGATAGAGGCTTGCTACCAAATTTAGAATATGGTATTCATAGAAAGTGTGATCACTCTAGGAATTTAGGCTTTGTATTTGTCATGTATGCATATTTTTAGTATTAAATTACCAGTATTAAGCTATGATTTGTTTTTTTCCCTCCATTTTCAAATTAAAAACTCTCTGAGATTGCCAATTAGCTATATTTTCTCAGCAGTCTGTTAGGTGACTATTTGCAGAAAGAAATTTAGAAAGTTATAATGTAGCAGATTTTTATTTATTTATGAAAGCAACAAGTAGCTCAGGGACAAAGTATTAAAAATCAGATTGAATAATGATGATTGCTAGACTCTCGGTGGGTAGAACCAGCTGGTGTTTTTGATGGTGATGGTATTCTGTTTTATATGAGAGATTATATATACAAAGGTGTATATAACTTAGAAGAATATTTCTGGGCAAGTTCTAACATAAATTTAAACATAAATACCTATCATACTGAAACAATTCTAAGGAACCTTGAAGATCATACTGATCTCCTTATTTTACAGTTGAATCTGAGTCCAAGGAAAACAAGGGACTTGCCCATAGTACCATAACTAGGATTTGGTAGAGTTAAGAATTTAAACTCTTACTTCTTTAATGTTAAGTTTCCATAAAAGATAGATAAATGACGAAACCATTTCACTTGTGTTACATTCTGTTTGTAAATGTGATAATAGTTTAATGTCCTTATATACTAAAAGTACTGTTTAACTTTCATAGGAGAACTATGGATTTGATAAGA
Organism: Balaenoptera borealis; assembly: GCF_965194805.1. Classification (NCBI taxonomy): domain Eukaryota; kingdom Metazoa; phylum Chordata; class Mammalia; order Artiodactyla; family Balaenopteridae; genus Balaenoptera; species Balaenoptera borealis. Next base: position 44,799,213 of record NC_138863.1, on the reverse strand, counting down.
TTGAGGTGCGAGACAATGGTGAGGGTATCAAGGCTGATGATGCACCTGTGATGGCAATGAAGTACTATACCTCAAAAATAAGTAGCCATGAAGATCTTGAAAATTTGACAACTTACGGTTTTCGTGGAGAAGCCTTGGGGTCAATTTGTTGTGTAGCTGAGGTGAGGTAATTTGTATTGACTATTTTAGTGGTTTCATAATAACACAATATTAGAATTAAGAGACAACTCACCCAGAATTTGGCAAAGAGTTTTTTTTTATTGCGTAAAATATACATTTTATTGTGTAAAATATACATAAAATTTACTATTTTAGTCATTTCTAAGTGTACAATTCAATGGTATTAAATACATTGACACTGTTGTGTAGGCATCACCACCATCCATCTCCAGAACTTTTTCATCATCCCAAACTGAAACTATGCCCATTAAACAATAAACCTCTATTCTCCTTTCCCCCGTCCACTGGTAACCAGTATTCTACTTTCTGTCTCTATGAATTTGACTGTTCTAGGTGTGTCTTACAATTGAAATCATACACTATTTGTCGTTTTGTGTCTGGCTTATTTCATTCAGCATAATGTTTTTAAGACTCATACATGTTGTAACATGTATCAGAATTTCATTCTTCTTAAGACTGAATGATACTCTGTTGTATCCATTCATCTGTCAATGGACATTTGGGTTGTTTCCACTATTTGGCTCTTGTGAATAATGCTGCTATGAATATTGGTGTACAGATGTCTGTTTGAGTCCTTGCTTTCACTTTTTTGGGTATATACCCAGAAGTGGAATCACTGGATCAAATGGTCCAATAGTCCCCTCTTATCCATGGTTTTGCTTTCCATGGTTTCAGTTACCACAGTCAACCACTGTCGGAAAATATTAAGTGGAAAAATTCCACAAATAATTCATAAATTTTACATTGTGCACCATTCTGAGTAGCATGATGAAATTTTGTGCAGTTCTGCTCTGTCCTGCCTGGGACGTGTATCATCCCTTTGTCTTGCATATCCACGTTTTATACACTACCAGCCTGTTAGTCACTTTTTAGCCATCTGGGTTATCAGATCTGTCAAGGTATCATAGTGCTTGTGTTCAAAGGAACCCTTATTTTACTTAATAATGGCCCCAAAGTGCAAGAGCAGTGATGCCAGCAATTCAGGTATTCTCTTACTGTGCCTAATTTATAAATTAAACTTTGTCTTAGGTATGTATACATAGGAAAAAGCATAGTATATACAGGGTTTGATACTATCTGCAGTTTCAGGCATCCATTGGGGGTCTTGAAACATGTCTCCCGCAGATAAAGGGGACTACTATAATTCTGTTTAATTTTTTGAGGAATGGCAAAGTGTTTTTCAGTGGTAACATTTATAAGAGGAAAAAATGGTTTAGTGATCCACTGACTTGGAAAAGTATTAAAATTAAACAGGTATCTTAACTATAAGCACTTCTCAGAGCCTTTACTGTACTAAAGTGCATTGTGAATCTCTGAGGTTGGTGGTTTATAGTACAGACATTTCCTGCACTTACCTGACTATGAAACTCTTTTATTGAGACACATATCACTGTTATTCTGTTGTGCTGTGGAATGCACTCTGGAAATACTACTGTAGTCAATACAGATAACTAGGTTGTGCTCTAGAGATGTGCATTGACTTGAGCTAAACCCTAGCTAGAACTTTGCTCTCCTGACTGCTAGATGTTTTCAATTTCTATGAACCCTTAAGTTCAGTGCCTGACCCACTCCATTGCATAGTACCAGTTATACGTCACTGCCTCTGCCCTAGGTTACGTAACTAGTTTGTGGCAAAGCCCATCTAGAACCTTGATCTCTTCATTTCCATGTATCTCAGTTATGTTTGATCACTAGTTTCTTTGTGCTGTACTGTTATTCTGTGTGTGTTAGGCTCTGTTTTATAGTGTGATAGTATCTGTGTGCCAGTGAGTGACATGGTAATTGTGAGGGTCTCTTTAGCTACCTAAGTTTGCCCAGTGACTGTGTATCCTTTCTTTTGTGCTTAGGCTGGCAGACCCTGTTTGGGTGAGCGTGCGCAGGTGCAGTAAAATGATAGGACTTTATACTTATTGTCCCAGAAAAGTGGCAAGGACATGAGATATTGTTGCTATTTCTTTATTTAGTAGCCTAGTCTCCCCAGCAATGATATATTCTCCAGGCTTATTTTGGTCTTCCCTTGACCCTTCTGCCTTTAGAATGCTGGCAAAGTGTAGGTTTTCTGTTTTCTGTGGAAAGGGTCCCAGCTAGCTATTCACTTACTCTTTGACTTCGGGGCTCTGTAAGCTGATGGCTATGTAAGAAAGAAAAGTTGTGGGTTGGGGAAGAGGTGGGGGTTAAAGTGGGAGGTTTTGCTGTTCTAGCACAGAGGACTAAGGGCCCTTGCTTGTTATAATCCAGATGTTCAGACATCACTAAAGAAGGAAAGACCTTGTCATTCGTTAAGTGCATTCTGCTTAAAATCTCTATCCAAAATCTAGCACACCGTGTGCTTTCTCTGTCTTTCTCAGCTCTTGCTTTATTTAGAGTTCACTGAGTTTCCAAATAGATTTTAGGGAAGAGCAACTAGAGGGTACAACTGGCCATTGCCCATTTTTATCCCCAGAGACTGTATATGGGAACCTATAGCCCTAGAATCTTGTACAAAGAGTCTGTTTTTAAAATGGGGTGGGATTTGTACCAAGGGAGCTTTGAAGCTCCCAGTGCTAGTACTACTGTTGGAGTTCTCAGTGGCTATTTTAGAAATCATATAATTTGTTTGAGAATAAAAGTATTCGCTTTTTTAGCTGTTGTCCAAATTTGGCAGATAGTTGTTAAGCTTTATTTTGGCAAGTATTGTTGAATAATATATTGTTCAGCTTTTCTGTATTTTCTATAAGATGTATATAATAACCTTTCAGAACTGAAGTTGGTCATTATCAACTTTGTCTGCTAGGTGGCAGTACTATACTTAGTCTTTTAAAATACATTGTACATCAGCCATGATTTCTCCAAATTTTCACTGTAGTTCTGATTTTAGATGGCAGTTTTGCAAGTCCTTATCCAGTGATACTCTCTATCTTGTTTTTTTATTTGATTACTTAAGCCCACTTGATATCCAGGTTTATCATTTTGCCTTGTTTTATTTTTGAGGCATTTGAATGCCTTAAGTGTAAATGTTTAAAGTAATTTTGTTCATCAAAATCACAAAAGGAATAAAAAAATTGTCAAAGTATCACAATAATAGAAATCTATAAGCTTTAAAAAAAATTATGTTCAGTTTACATATTGCAATGTCAAGTGTTTATCTTAGAAAATATTCCAGTATTTTATGGACTCTCTTTTCTTGTAAGTCTTTGGGAAAATCACACATAGATAAGTGTGTGTGTGTGTGTGTGTGTGTGTGTGTGTGTGTGTGTGTTAATATTTATGTATGTATACTTCAGATCAAGATTTAGACCATTATCAGCATCCCTGAAGTTTTCTCTCATGTCCCCTCCCATTTAGTACACCTCAAAGGTAATGGCTATTCTGATCTCTGTCAACATAGATTAGTCATACCTGTACTTGAACTTGATCTGAATGGAATCTTACAGTAAGTACTATTTTGTCACAGATTTTTTGATGATTTAGATTTGATTGTTTCTTATAAAGGGGACTCTTGTATTAGTAGTGGACCCTTACCCACCTCATACAGGGCAACCTGCATCCAATGACTGACTAGTTGATGCGGGGTTGTAAGGGCCTTATTCTAATTCAGAAGCACCTCTGCCATGCTGTTTCTGCTCCAGAGTGCCCTCCTGGCGTCTGCCAAGGCCTTGTGACCGTGGCACAGCCTCACTTCTCTTTCTGCCCTGCCCCCACAAGTGATCATCTCTGGAGCACTCCCCAGTGCTGGTCTCCATCTCAGTCTTTTATGGTTTAGTCTCCTTATATTACTGATAAGGAAAACGAGGTCTTGTGAAGCCAAATGCCAGGTTTTCTCACCCCAACTTCAAAACACAGTCTAATAATCAGTTGGCTAATATTTCAGTATCTACTGTATGCAGGGTTCTGTGCTAAGTAGTTTACTTCAGAGGAACTGTGCACAGTGAAGTAAATGGAATATGAAAATTGTGACCTGTTTAGAGACACATAATATATCCATGGCAAAGCCAAAAATTCATTCACAATTTCATGCTTCTCAGTAATGAGTTTTCTACAGTAGGTCATGCTGCTTTCTTACTAGCATGGTTATAAAGGTATTTATAAGTTTAAAAATACCTCATATTAAAATAATAAATATACTCAGGCCCACAGTGCTCAATAGAGAGGTTATCAAGGAGTAGTCAAGTTGAAAATTATATGGGAGGGTTCTGAATAGTATTTCAGAAACACAGAAAGTAATACCTGGTTTTTAAGGTCAATTACATTTAAAAATTAAAAATTGTTATTCAGCAAGGCAAATTAATGAGTGCTTCTTTGGGGAAAAAATTCACTTTTTAAACAATATTCTTTATCATTCAGAAATAATTGAAGTTTCAGGTATAGAAGTTGCATGTTTATTTTAAAGGCTCCAACTTATTTTGAAAATCTTTGGATAGAGATTGCAGTTACATAATAAAAATTAGTGATTTGGTCATTTTATCTGCCAGACTAACTGACGTAGATAATTTTAAAGTCATACAGATGTAAATCATCTCAGACTCGGTAGACTGATAATATGCAGTTGGGATATAATTTTGTCACACTATTAAACAGCCATCATCCAAAACTGTTGAAATTATTTTTTGTTAGATTATTTTAAAGATGTTAATAATTTTAGTTATAAAAAGAAAAAATTAAGTAGACTTTCAGCAAAATTGGCTGAAGAAATTTAAAATACATCTAATTCTGTTTTTTTGTTTATACATTTTAAAAGAATGGGCAGTTTTCCTAATTTGTCAATTATAAAATGACTTCCAATCTTAAACAGTCCAAAAGAGTAAAAAAAAAATTTATATCTACAGAGTGATATATTGGTATTTAAAACTGGAATTACTGCTTCCATAATCTGTGATGAAGGTGTCAGTGACTGAAACAAATTGATGCGGTTTTTTAAAAATTGTACATCAAGCATAACTTCTCTTGAAATTTATTGTTGTTTGTGGAGCAATAATTTTGGGATATTTGTCAGTCTTCAGTGTTAAATTCCTGATACTAATTACTAAGTATACTGACTAGAATGAACTAGAAATAGTGAAAATCCTGTTTTGACCTGTTCATAAAATTTTTTAAGAAGACTCTTTGTATATATTCTTCCTGTTACATAATAAAACACACAATAAAAGATTTTATTTCCTTTTAGGCTGATATTTTATATACATTATGTTAAAAATGATCTTTTTTTCTCCAAGGAAATATATGAGAAACTCATAAGTTTTTTGACATAGATTTTAAATGGAGGCTAAATTGCATCTCAGTTTTCAGAGGAATACAGAACAGTTTTGATATGTTTTGTTTTCTTCAAATTAGAACACACTCTGGACGAAGATTCAGAAGCCTAATTATCATTTCCAAGAGTTTAAATAAGAGAGTTGGCCAAAGGCATAAAACAGGTTCACTTTTCCGAGAGCCAATTTTTTTTTTAATCTATAAAGTGCAGATAATGATTTGAGAGTTAAATGAAATAATATGTATTAAAGTATCTAGAATATGGTCATGTGCCATGCAGATGAAAGTTATTTTTATTCTGGACTTGAATGTGAAAAGTAGCATGCGTTTGTATCACGTAAGGTGATGGCGTCATCAGGCTTGCTCATTCTCTTGTTGGTAAGCAGTATTTCACCTTAACTTTCAAAGTTTATGCAGACTCCTCAACGTTTTCAGGAAATCCTTTCTAAAATTTAACCGCCATTCCTAGGTAAATTCCTTCTAATTCTCACCAATGGTCTTTATTCTGTAGCTTAAGTTCACTTTTTTTCTCTTGTTTTTTCCCTGGGAAGAATTAGAGGAGTTGCCAGCCATCCTCTTGCATAAAACTCATGTTTATTGATTCATTCATCCAAATTTTTTAAAGTGGTTATAATGTGCTGTGTGTTATTTTGATCTATCAAGTTCATTATACGTTTTGTGATGAGATGATAAGGGATGTATAGATTTGTTTTTGTTTTATGTTACATTAAACCTCCATGGCTTAAGGGGGGCAGAATGAGAAGCTAAGTCATTCTGTTTTGAAGATGGGAGTTGGGATGCCCTTATCTGTGGTTCCACATAGCTGTAAAAGAGTAGTAGAGGGAAGCCTCTAGCTTCATTCTGCTGTTTCCTGCTTCCTGTTCCACAGTGTAGGATACCTGCTGTGTCCTTTAGAGCCATTGTGGTAGGGCTTTAATTAGGAATAGGCACAGGATTTTTGAAACACTTGGTATATCCTGCTTCCTAAATAAATGCAGCCTTCTCACAAATAATAAAACTCTGCTGAAAGGAGAAAAGCCAGGGCCAAGATCTCCCTGTTGCTAGTCCCCCTCAGTGGACTATCTGGAGGAAGGCTCTGAAATCATAGTATACAGTTATGCACAGGCAGGCAGGCATACTCACACAGAGAAAGAAAAAGACATTTCAGTGATCCATACACAGTCCATATTTTAGCTGAATCCTGAGGACCATTTACCTTAGTTTTCAGATTCGTGTTTTTGTGCCAAAGTATTTGTCCAAAAGTCAGCAAAAACAAAACAAAAAACCCCACAAAACTTTAATATGATTATCTTCATTGAATTTTTGTCAAGAGAGGATATTTTTTTCTCATGAATTGCTAGGATACATCCTAAGCTTTTCAATTTACTTTCTTTCTAAAACATTGAGAAAAATTGTGCTTATCTAAAGTTTAAATGCTTTTATGTAATTTTAACTTTGTAATAGTACTATAATTTCTTGAAACTCAGTAACTGGACCAGACAGTCAGTTTTTAATAACTGATAACTAATATAACCTCTAAGGACTTCTAAAACTTCTTTTAAAATAAACCTCTCATTTTAAAATTCTTTAAAATAAATTTATTTATTTCTTTTCTTGACACCACTAGATTCATTCACTGCCACAGTTCCTCAGTGTCTCTAGTAGGAAGCACCAGTAATAATTTGTAATATTGGAGATGCTCCTGATGGTGGAGTTACTACAGATTGGAATGTGTTAGCTGCTTCACAGCTAACACATTCTGAACCTGTGCCTCGTCCAAAAAAAGGTTTCCTGCCCAGGACACAGGGTCATATGATGAAATGAACTCTTGAAATACAATTCCTTCCTTTGAGGAACACACTGTATTTCATGAATTTGTGAAACGTGCTTAGGCGTGTTATCCTTCACTGTCTTTTGAAGTGAATTGCAAAGGATTTCCTATCTAAATAAATTTCATAGTACCCTAAACATTCTAGTTTTTTAAATTTTGACATTGGAAAACAATATTGTGTTCTCTTTTTTTTACTATAACATAAATGTTACATTATGACCACTAAGGTCCTATTTTGTTTTTTAGCACTTCAGTTTATTCATCTTGGCTGGAGTATATTTATTATTCACTAATGTGTTTAAAGGATGAACATGTTAATATCTGTAAAATGCTCTTAAGTAGTTAACACAAAAACCCATGTAACCTTATAAAGTATTAGCATCATCTTCATCTTATCATCACCGTCCTCTTAAAATGATAGTGTAATCATTTATTCAGGACCATCTAGCAAGCCACTGGCAGAGTTAGTACTAGAACTCAGAGTTTCAGGGCTGCCTTTGCTCAGTGACACCAGTTTTAGGTCAGGTGGCTAGCTCTTTGGAGAATAGAAATAAAATTCAGTTGACCTTGGCATTTTGGAGAAGTGGTTGGTTAAATGTAGAATTGTTTTTAAAGGGACAATCATAGAGTAATTAAATTAGAAACAGGAAAGAAAATCTCTAGCAATTTCTGTCTTCTTTGTTTTAAACAAACTACTAGGGGAAATCACTATTGGACACAATAGAGTTGGGATGTACGTGGGAAGATTGAGATTGGTTATCAGGAAGACTTTTAAAATACAACTTTTGAGCCATGGAATATATTTTTAGAAGAAGTAGAATAATCACTTAAGTGTATACAGAGGCTCACAACTTTGTTTCAGGTACAACTCTTTGAGGGAACAGTTTTGACAGAAATAGCAGCCTGCAGCAATGAGCCTCTAATAAGGATTTTATGGACCTCACTCTTAGACAGAACCTAATAGACTCTACTAGTACTGTAAGCTAGAGAAACCAAATTTTTTTTGTGGTGACTCTGGTTTTCCCTTCACGGTACCCACATGTTCCACAGAGCCATCTGGTCTACCAGAGATCAGGGCATGGTTAGGACTTGGTGACAGAACCATCAAATGTAGACCCAACTGGACCTGGATGAGTTCCAACAGTGGAGCTGTATATTTGTGGCTTCTTTCTAAATTATATAGATTTATTTTAAGATAGCTCTGCTGAGTTCATGGATGGCTGAGAAAGATTGCTCCCACTTTTGGATCAACATTACTCACTAGAAATGTGAGGAGGCTACCCTTTTCTGAATCCACCCTGCTTTTTTTTTGCCAGCATTCCCACTCCCCACCTATGGTATTTTCTGATAATGGAATGTTTTACTACTGTTATAGCATGTACTCTTCTAGTAATCTCACAAAGTAGGTAAATAGAAAGCTGAGGGTGAGGATGGCTCAGAAGAGTTCAGACATTCTTAAAATTTATATTTCTATGACTGTAACATCTTAGGAAATATTTTCATGCTGAATGGAATCCTTTCTTACATGTTTTAATGCTAGTTTTTTTAATTAATAAAAATTTTACATTTAAAAGTGAGTTCTAAGCTTGGGTTTAAGAAAAAACTGCCCATAAATATACATATATGTATAATTTATTTATTTTTATTCTTTTGAACCATTAACTTGAAATAGAGAAGTGCAGTTTTATCAGAATATAAAGGAAGGAGGGAATGATCACTTTACAAAAGGATTTTTCACTTTGCCAACAAATTTATGGAAACTGTCTGTTAAAAAGCAAGCTTCCCTAATGCAGTTGATTTGATTTTACAGATATAAGTCACTTAATACATACAATACAAATAGCCATTTCAAGTATACTGATTTGTGTGTGTTTTAATTAAAGTAAAATATTTGAAATAAAAATCGGTAATTTGCAACATAGAAAATGTAAGCTAGCCTATTGCTTATTAATGTAACTCTAAGGAATATTTCAAGAGAAATGGTTGTAAGACCTTATTAAGTAAAACTTCTATCAATCAAGGAAATGTGTAATTATTATTTTAAATCTAATTTTATAATAAGCCCACTGCAATAACTAAAATCATAATTTTATTAGAGTTTTTCTTATTCCAGGTTTTAATTACAACAAGGACAGCTGCTGATAATTTTAGCACCCAGTATGTTTTAGATGGCAGTGGCCACATAATTTCTCAAAAACCATCACATCTTGGTCAAGGTAAGAGAGAAGCTTTGTAGCATTCTTTGCCTTTTCTGTCTTAATTGTTTGTTTTAAAAAAATTGTTTACTCCTTAAATTCAAATGTATTGCTTTGGGTTTGTTTCTGATAAAGGCTGGTTAACTTCCAAGTGAACATTCAGCCTTACTTTACCTGCTAATCTTTTAAATACGTAGAGTTGTCCTCAAGAGGAACTGTGTGAAAGACTTTGAGCAACAATATGGGTTAGTTATTCTGTAAAACTCTTAAGAGCAGTTGTTTTACTATTACTGGATCACTAGTGTCTTCTTTATATATGAAGGATAATATTTTCTTTAAATGCCTGAAACATTATTGATTTAGTAATCATGATAATAAACCATCCTATCAAGATATTATGATTAAATAATTAATTTAAAATATACCTGTTTATGGAAAACTTCAAACATATGTACAAGTAGATAGAATAGAGCAGCGGTCCCCAACGTTTTTGGCACCAGGGACCAGTTTTGTGGAAGACAGTTTTTTCACAGACACGGGTGGGGGTGGTGGTGAACGCAAGCGATGGGGAGCGGCAGATGACACTTTGCTCGCTCGCCCGCCACTCACTTCCTGCTGTGCGGCCTGGTTCCTCATAGGCCATGGACTGGTAGTGGTCCACGGCCTGGGAGTTGAGGACCCCTGGAATGGAGTACCCATCACTCAGTTTCAGTAGTTATCAACTCATTGCTAATGTTTCATCTAATACTCTGGGCCACTTCCTTCCTTTCTATATTATTTGAAGCAAATAAATATATTATAATTTATATCATATATAAGTATAATATTCTATTTGTAATTTAGTTCTTTTTTTTACATTTTTTTTAACTTTTTAAAATTTTGTATTTATTTATTAATTTTTTTGGCCACACACGCCACACGGCCTGTGGGATCTTAGTTCCCCAACCATGGATTGAACCTACACCCCCTGCATTGGAAGCACAGAGTCTTAACCATGGGACTGCCAGGGAGGTCCTGTAATTTAGTTCTCTAGTGTTTTATACACTTATGTAATTTTAGTATGTTTTAATTGACATCTTATTATTTGTAAGTTCCTCTACTTCTTATTTACTTCTCAAGAAAAAAAATCTCTTCAGGCTTGAGTTTCACATATTTCCTCTAATCTTTTTCATGCTACTAACTTCTGGTAATGGGATCTATAAATTTGAGAGAATATTAAAGATATGCCCTGTTTAGAGTCATGTGCAAAAGAATTATTAGATCTGAAAAGGGACTTCTGTTGTTGTTGGGGGTTTGTTTTTGTTATTTGTCCTTCCAATTTTGTTGTAAGTTCTTTTAAAATTTTTGGGTTCCTCATTGTAATTTATCAAAGCACTATATATATATATTTTTAAACATCTTTATTGGAGTATTATTGCTTTACATTGTTGTGTTAGTTTCTGCTGTATAACAAAGTGAATCAGCTATACATATACTTATATCCCCATATCCCCTTCCTCTTGCGTCTCCCTCCCACCCTCCCTATCCCACCCCTCTAGGTGGTCACAAAACACCGAGCTGATCTCCCTGTCAAAGCACTATATTTTTTTCTGTGATTTCTTCCCTCCAGTTTTCATGTTAAATTATTGGATTTATTTTTTTTCAAATGACTTCTGTTTGTCTTCATTGAAATTTATTTTCTTGTATCTTAATACTGATACCAAATTTTCTCATTCTTTCTCTTATTTTATAAATCCTCAAATTAGTTACTGATTACTTTTGCCCATTAAGAATTATTTTTGCATCTACATAAAGAGTTAATAGGAACTCTTAAGAAAACACACTTTTTTCTCATTTATTCAGTTAATAAAAATGAGCTCAAGTCTAATAGTGATTTAATTTGATGTATTATATTGTACATGTTTTAATTAAAAGTAATAGATTGTGATTCTTTTTCTTTTTTATGTACTGAAAATAAAGACAAGGAGAAGACATTTTTTAATATTGTCCCTATTCAGAAATGCTCTGACCCCAGTTCTTGGGAGTTTAGATTAAGAAACCATTAGGAGATATTTGAGTGGCTAACCTATGGAGTACTTTGAAGTAATCTAGTCACCTTATAAAACTTAATTGTATTTATTTTTATCTTGGTAGTAGCCAGTCTAATCTGGATGGCCAGTGGCTCTGCATCACTCACACTTCTCATGCTTTTCTGTATTCATCTCCATGGGAACTATGAAATAACAATCCTTAAATGTGGAATCCTTCTGATCTTTGCCCATTTGCTTATTGATTTTATTTTCTTGCTGACGTGAGTCTTCTCTACTTTAGTTTGACCACATAAGCATATTTAGAAATTTCTACAGTCAGTAAATGAACCTTATTTTCTTTAGCATATTCCTTTTATCTTAAGAAACTACCCACTTAGAAGGTCAACATTTGCGAAACCAGTTACTGCCTTTCATAACTCACTTTTTTTCCCCAATTACAGCCGGTTGCCTAGGAAAACAACAAAAAGTCAAACTCTTCGTTTCTTATTGGTCTATGTAGACATATAAAAATCCACAAGCACTTTCAAAAGTCTTTTACATTTATATTGCCTTAGTGCTGATAGTTTTTGAGTGATTGAATCACAGACTCACATTTCACCACCTGTCATTTAAATATTTTCTGTGTAAGATAAAGCTACAGTACAACCATCCTAATTAATACCTGTGCATTTAGGGTTCTTGTAGATTGATTTCTGATGTGGTGTGAATATACTTGCTTAGCAGTTACTCCTCATATCATCTGATAGGATGATGACACCTGTAGATAGCCTAACTGTAGGTGCAGGGACAACTTACAACAAAATCTTTCTTAGGCATTGGAAAATTCATTACCCCTTTAAAACATGTTTTAAAATGTTTAAGAATAGTTTTGCTAGAGATTCCAGTTCTGGTTTTTCCAGATGTAGGTATTTGTTTTATGGATTAATTTAATCATTTTAAATGATTTATGTGTTTAATAGAATGTCATTTTAAATCACCCTTCTGTTCAGTTCTAAGACGTTTTTAAAATTAACAAGAAATGTAAAAATAAACTTCTAGCTTTTAAATTCTTTTACCAAGAACTCTGACTAAATTATTTGTTTTGGCCATATCTTTTTTCTGTCATCGCTTCTATTCTCTTTACCCTAGATAATCAGCATTAAGCTTTCTAAGTTGATTTACCCTCCTGGACAAATTCTTTTAACACCTCCTAGTACTTCTGCCTTAGGAATTTCTCAGATATCAAAAGTAGTATATTTAAAGTACTGTGATCAGGGTATATCCTTTCCCTACTCTGTTATTAGAGTAAAGCATCATGTTCTTTGTAAATCCCTGCTATGTGTGATTGTGCATGTGTTGAAGGATTTTTTTTCATGTTGAGAATGGAACTTTATTCATTAAATAGTTTAAGAAAACTCTGATATAGTCAAGCAACCATACCTCTTTACATTAGGAATATAAATAGCTGCTTTTATAAATGGCATAACATAGGGTCATGTAAAAATATAACAGGGAGCATATTACAGACTGCAGTTTAATTCTGGTGTTTATAGAATGTGCTAAAGTTAGAGAGCTGAGCAGTTCTCTTGTAAAATATGATAGTATACTAGGGCCTCCTCCCTATTGGCCAGTATTACTTGGTACTTTTTTTAAGGATATACATTTCATTTGGAATCAGCAAAGTTTTCCATCATTAAGTTTTATTTGAACATATATATAATTCTTGGCTTACTGGTAATTCTCAGTTTGTTCAGAGAAAATAGTTTTAGCTGTTGAAGCAATAATTTATCAATTAATATATGGATTAGGTACAGTGTGGTCTTTGATGCAGACATATATTTAAAAGCCAACATACATCTTTTCATAAACACATATTTTGCCCTACTGATTTCTGCCTACCTTCCTTCCCACTATCTGTCCACAGCTACAGTATATGTCATTATATTTGCACAGGCTAGTGGAGAACACAGGTGAGTGAAAGGAATTCACAGACTAGTGGAAAACACAGATGAGTAAACAGGCAATGACAGTAAAAAGAAGCCACCAGCTGCCTAGAGGAAGGTGAGCGAATTTTTCAGAAAAGATAACATTTGAGTTTGAAGATGGTAGTAAGGAGGGGTGGGAGCATAACCTTTCAATAAGAGAAGAATGATGGCTCTAGAAGATTTCAGGAGACCATTGCTCTCTGTGTAACAATGAGGGGGGAAAACACATAATTTAAAAACTTGTATTTTTAAAAACTCATTGGAGAACTGTGTCACAAAGAAATTAAATGAACCAAGTTCAAGAGGAAGATGACCCTTCCTAGGTGCACCTAGGCACAAAGAGATTGGTGGCTACTTGTATCCCTGAGAGCATTAACTGAGCCTGGAGGCATAGGCATGCAAAGGAGCAAGCCTGCTATAGACAAGGGATCTTTTATGGCCCTAGGAGAAACCAGTTGAACTTTCTTAACCACATGTGAGCTGACATGACAGATTGGAGGATAAGATCCTCAAAAACAGAGCTAGTTCACCCAAGAAGCCAAATCTCATCAGGACTTTTGCTGAGTAAGCAGTGGTGAAGAAAGTTGGGACTGAGCTAGAGAGAGAAATATCTTAAAGTCTTACAGTACTTAGATCCCAAAGCCTTGCTAGAGGCAGAGAGAGACCTGATTCCATCCTCAAGACATTTGAAACCAGAAGTGAACTGGAACTAAATAAAGGGGCAACTCAGCTCCAACCCAGATGAACTCCTCTAATTATATATTGAAGAGATCTATTCTCCACTCTAGCTGTTTGATGAAAAGATGAAGTACCTTCACTGGGGGGAAATATCTATTTCAATATCTATTCTTTTATATATTATGTCTGATGAAAATAAAAGTATTGAGAGACATGAAGAAAGGAAAGTGGGGTTCACAGTCAAGAGAAAAAATAGGTGATATAAGCAAACTCGCAGATGTTTGAATTAGGGACAAGAACTTTTAAAACTACTGTTAAAGAATTTAGAGGAAAAGATGGTCTGCCCAGGCTAGAGTGGATGCTCAGCTTGTCCGAGGTGTGTGCTGGGGTGGTAGTGGGAAACAGGCCAGAGACCTGGGCAGTTTTAATCTGCTTCCTCTGCCTTATTTCAGGAGTAAGCAAGCATGTGCGTGCCCTTCATGAGTGGAGTCTAGGTTTCTTATAGCCCCACTGTCAATCCTGCTGGTTTTCAAACCACCTAAAGCGACTCATCTTCCTGGTGTTGGACCCCAGGGATGGGGCACCCAATAAGTGGTTCAAACCACTCACTCCTCAGGGAGGATCTCTGAGCCTGTGTACTCCCTCCGTTTCTGTGCCCCCTCCAAGAAGACGAGGTGGATTACACAGACTTGCTTCTTTTCCCCTCCTGCTCGATTTCATGTGCATCTTTCTTGCACCTTTGGTTGTATAAGAGTCTTAATGCCAGTCTCCAGTTTGTTTTCAGTAAGAATTGCTCTACAAGTAGATGTATTTTTGATGTGTTAGAGGGGGGAAGTGAGCTCTGTATCCTCTTTCTCTGCTATCTTGATCCCACCCCTCAACTTTTTAGTTAAATAAGTTCAAAGTTAAAAAAAACCTTTTGTTAGATTATCCTGTGTTTTGTATATTTGTTGTTGTTCAGGAGGTGAGGTAAATTAAACCAGGCAATTAGATATTATTTCAGATAAGAATTTATTTTTACTTGAAGTATAGTTGATTTACAATGTTGTGTTAGTTTCTGGTGTACAGCAAAGTAATTCAGTTTTACATATATATTATTTTTCATATTTTTTCCATTATAGGTTATTATAAGATACTGAATGTAGTTCCCTGTGCTATACAGTAGGACCTTGTTGTTTACGTGTTTTATATATAGTAGTTTGTATCTGCTAATTCCAAACTCCTAATTTATCCCTCCCTCCTGCCCTTTCTCCTTTGGTAACCATAAATTTGTTTTCTATGTCTATGAGTCTGTTTCTGTTTTGTAAATAAGTTCATTTATATCATATTTTAAATTCCACGTATAAGTGATATCATACTTTATTTGACTTTCTCTATCTGACTTTTTTCACTTCGTGTGATAATCTCTAGGTCTGTCCATGTTGCTGCAAATGGCATTATTTCTTTCTATTTTATGGCTGAGTAATAGTCTGCTGTATACGTATACCACATCTTCTTTATCCATTCATGTGTCGATGGACATTTAGACTGCTTCCATGTTTTGGCTATTGTCAGTAGTGCTGCTGTGAACATTGTGGTGCATGTTTCTTTCTGAATTAGAATTTTCTCCAGATATATGTCCAGGAGTGGGATTGCCGGATCATATGGTAACTTTTTTATAAGGAACCTCCATACTGTTTTCCATAGTGACTGTACCAATTTACATTCCCACCAACAGTGTAAGAGGGTTCTTTTTTCTCCATACCCTCTCTAGTATTGATTATTTGTAGACTTTTTAATGATGGCCACTCTGACCAGTGTGAGGTGATACCTCATTGTAGCTTTGATTTACATTTCTCTGATAATTAACGATGTTGAGCATCAGATAAGAATTTTTAATTGAATAATTAAGGTTATCACATATGCTGTTAGCCTTATACCACCTATATATTTTAAAGTGCAGAATAAGCATCATCACCAGGTAGTTGGAATATCAGCAGATTTCTTAAGATACTGTACATTCTAGTAAGCCCATGTTTCTCTGCAGTGGTAGAAATAAGATTATTCTTGTTTAGATCACATAGAAGAGATCATACTTAGCAGGTCAGACCTGTTACAAATAGGAGAGCCTAGCAAGGGATCAGGATAGCTTGCAAGGTTGAGCCTTCTTTGTGTTCCCAGAGTTTGAAGAGGACTGGCCTTCAGTGATAAAAGGGATTAATTACTGATTGTATGTGGATTTGAAGATCTGTGAAGTTCCTTCCACATCTAAATATGCTTTCCTCTTATCTGCCAACAGGTACAACTGTAACTGCTTTACGATTGTTTAAGAATCTACCCGTAAGAAAGCAATTTTACTCAACTGCTAAAAAATGTAAAGAGGAAATAAAAAAGGTCCAAGATCTCCTCATAAACTATGGTATACTTAAACCTGATGTAAGGATTGTTTTTGTACATAACAAGGTAAGCATTATTGTACTTTCTACAGGATTTTTTTGGTATATGATATAATAAAGGGACAATGTATTTTATCTAAATCAGTTAGATATGTAAAGAGTCTTCTTTCAAAATTTGTCATTTGTTTCGCTTTTTCTTTATTGTTTAAAGAGCATCTTTACTTTGTTACTTCATATCTATATGAAATCTGATTGAACCTTTTATTTCTTAATTTCTAAGATAGGTGATTCTACCAAGAGACTTTTCCATCCAAGAAATGTTTGCTTCCTAAATATGAAGATGAGTAAGACTTGTTCTTTTCCTTTAAAGAGTTCACAATTTAGTAACATTTTCCACCTTCTATTCTAAACTGTTTCTTCTTTGGAAGAGTTTTTTGTTAAGTTTTTAAAGGAAACTCTACCTCATTTCTTTCCATTTTTCAAAGCAGGGCTGATAAGGAATTCCTCTTGTTGCTTGATGAATCTTAGGGGAAAGAAAGGTTTACATATCTTCTGATTGTTATGTTTTTCATAAAATTCCACACGTGCACTTCAAAATATTTAATGTAAGGAGAGTAGAACCACACAGCAGAAGTTTGGAAACCTGATGGGGAGTAGAGAGTTAACATTTATTAAGGGTGTACACAATGCCAGGGCCTATACTAGGTGTGTGAAACTCCTATAATCCACACCAACAGCCAAATGAGGTAGACATTATATCAATTTGCAGTTGTCCTCTGAACTCAGAGAGGTTTGATACTCTGCTCAGTGTTGCACAGCTGGTAAATTGTTGAGATGGGGTTCAAAACTTTACCTGCCTACAGAGTATAGGTTCTTCACACTCTACTGTTTTGTCTTCCCATTTTAATACTACATTACATTTGTGTAGTTCTTTTCCAGGTTTCAGAGCACTTACAATGACCTTGTGAGTTAGACAGCCTTATCTATTTGTATGGGGAACTTGAAGCTCAGAATGATCTAAGGAATTGTTTTCTGTTTTACAGTAAGTAATACTACTGAGGTCAGAACCCTTTTTCATCCAGTTTTCTTTCCACTTCATGTCTTTTTACTTGTTATTAAGAAGATTCCATATTAAACCAAATTATGGTGGAATATTTATGATCAAAATCTTTGGTCATCTTAAAAAAATAAAGAAAAACATTAAGAATAGTCAGCCACCTGTTCCTGCTAGCATAGAGCTCAACCAAATGATACCTTGAGATCCCCTCCAGCTCTATCATGCTAGGATTCCTCAGGATGTTGATAGATAGAGACTCATCCTGTTAATATAAATAACCCGATGACCTCTTGATCCAAAGGATATTTAGTCATTAAAAGTTGAATTAACCAAGTTAAGAAAATATCAAGGGCAGAAGAAACAGTGATCAGGAAGGGAAAACAAATGGAAAAAGGTAAAACATGAAGACAGGAGCTACATTTTTATAAAAGAAAAGGTGACTACAACCAAAGAGAAAAGTTTTAAGAGAAAACAGAAGAATATTATCACCCTGTGTAATGGAGATGTGTATTTAAAGTCAAATATATATCTTCTAAGCTTTGAATAAGTTTATATTATTATCCCAACTTGTGTAAGATCATCAGTATAGGCATTTTCTTTTGAAAATGGAAAGTAGTAGTTTTTAATACACTGTATTTTATAACTTTTGGAAGACACCGTATCTGAACTTATACGGAGCAAACACAGGTCTCTTGGTGGCCTTCAGTAATTTCAGATGCAGTTCAAATCCTGGAGAGTGTTATACCATGCAAGTAATGTAAGATTATCAAAAGTCTTATAGTAAAATTAAGTATTAGCTATTATTACACAAGGAAATCATGGACTCAATTATATTTTCAAGCTTTTTTCTTTTAGTATAAATTATTTTTTCACTCTTCTATTTATTATTAGTGCTGTTGTGCCTCAAATGTTATATTGTTAAACGTCCTAAAATAGCATTGATACATTATCATAAATCTCTTTGAACATTGAGTCCTGCTCTGCTCTTATAAACATGCTTATGTTTGTCATTCTTTATGTGCTTTTCTGAAGAATTTTTTTGCCTTAGCTTAAAATTTAAACATGGCAATATTGTTGTCTCTTCTTTTTTTGAAATTTTTTTCTACATTAGAAACAAACAATCATATTGCACATAATATGAGAAGTACTATTGCTATTTTGACATCTTGGATTAGATAGTGTTCCTTCTTTTTATGAAGGTTTAACCTGCCAAGACATTCTTTGAATACTGATAATGTTGATGTTCTTGCCAGTATGGTTATGTTAGAAAGAGGTATTTTTCTTCTTTCATCACCGTGTTCCTTGAAAGCATATTGAATAATGAGACAGCCAAAGAGAAATAATTTACAAGTGGATTCAGTGACTTTATTTAAAGTAGATTTTGTTTGGAGAAATGCTAGAGCCATTTCTTAGATGAGCACTACAGTCTTCAACTTTTGTTTTGTAACTGAATCCCTGTGAGGTCCTGCTACATATATTTTCATTTATAAAGTAGCTGTTTCCCAGAATTAGAAGTGTTTCTCAGTGTGGTGATATCTGAAACCCACTTAGTAGTATTAGCTCTTTCATATGTACATGAGTAATTTTATAGACCACTAGTTTAGAACATAATGGTAAATATGTGATTTCAGATAAGGGGTACTTTCATACTTCATACTTCTTGATTTTCGTGATTTTCCTTTGCTTAAAATATCATTTGTATTTCTAAAAATTGTTTTGAATTTAATCCTGTCTTGATAATTAGAGTCCTGCTGGTATTGCAAAAGCTGAATTGGATATTATTGACATAAGAAGGTCTGATCTGTCTCTTACAAAAGAGAGAGAGAAGTAATTTAAGGAATGGCTTTCTACCTATCCCACCTCCATGTGACATGAATGTTAAGGCTTATTGGGATCAATTTATTTATTTTTGAAGTCTGGAAGAATGATGACCAAGAATGAGAAAGAAGGGACACATTTATTAGATTATAAACTAAAGATAAATAAGTGGTAGTTTATAATCTGTATCCCCTACATTCATGGTATTCCCTTTGTTCATTTCATTCTACTTTGCATCTTTTAGTCTTTTACTCATGTATTTTTGAATGTCCCAGTTTTGTTTCACCTGTGCTGTGAGGAATCAAGGAAAAGTCCTTTGCCCATAACTGGACCAGTATTAAAGGGTCACCCCTCCCCCAGCCCATCCCAGCCAGTGTTGTGGAGGCAGTATAATCAAAGAGAAATTCCAGTCCAGGACTATGGTTCAAATGCCCCTTCCTTCTGAAGAATATATTCTTCCAGTTCTAACCTTGAAAGTTTGGGTGGTTTGTTTTTATTTCTTTTTTAATTAGTGAAGGTGGCTGTTCCTTCAGATATACTTTAAGGTTAGCTTGGGGCTCATTATCAATCATGATTGGTTGTTTGTTTATTTGTTTTTATTTGCAAATTAATGATAATTTTTTTAATGGTTCTCATTTTTCTTCTTTGTTATATTAACTTCTTTTACTTTTCACTTAACTTCTGTGAAATATTATATAGAAAAGATGAGGGACATCTATAAGTCAAATTTTAGTTTAGTTGATTTCTAATTTTGATGTTTGCTCACACTGTTAAAAAAGTCTTTGAAGTCTTCCCCTATCCGCCAGCAAGACTTAGTTATTATGTAGCTTTTTCCATAGCATTTTCTGCGTATTCCTATTATGTCACTTTTGCTTTGTTGGAAATGATTTGCATTCTCTCTCCCCGTCCCAACAGCCTCTTGTGGAAGGAAGGGCTGCATCTTGCTTATATCTGTATTCCTCTTAATGCTCACTTAGCATTACAAAATTTTGAGTATACAACCCTAAAAAAGAATGAAATAATGCCATAGAGATTATCATACTAAGTGAAGTAAGTCAGAAAGAGTAAGGCAAATACTGCATAATATAACTTATATGTAGAATCTAAAATATGACACAAATGAACTTATCTATGAAACAGAAACAAACTCACAGATACAGAGAACAAACTTGTAGTTGCCTAGGAAGAGGGGGTGGGGGAGGGAGGGATTGGAAGTCTGGGATTAGCAGATGCAAATTATTATGTATAGAATGGATAAACAGCAAGGTCTTACTGTATAGCACAGGGAACTGTGTTCAGTATCCTGTAGTAAACCATAATGGAAAAGAATATATATATATATAACTGAATCACTTTGTTGTACAGCAGAAATTAACACAGCATTGTAAAACAACTATACTTCAATAAAATAAATTAAAACAAAAAAACAAAATGTTGAGTCTAGTTCCCTGTGGTATACAGTAAGTCCTTGTTGGTTATCTCTTTTATATATAGTAGTGTATATATGTTAATCCCAAACGCCTAATTTATTCCTCTTCCCCCCCTTCCTCCTTTGGTAACCAAAAGTTTGTTTTCTATGTCTGTGGGGTCTATTTCTGTTCTGTATATAAGGTCATTTGTATCTTTTCTTTTTTTTTTTGATTCCATATATAAATGATATTGCATGATATTTGTCTTTCTCTGTCTGGCTTACTTCACTTAATGGTACGATAATCTCTAGATCCATCCACGTTGCTGCAAATGCCATTATTTTATTCTTTTTTATGGCCAAGTAATATTCCATTGTATATATATACTACAAATGGGACATAATTAAAAGCTTTTGCACAACAAAGGAAACCATAAGCAAAACAAAAAGACAACCTACAGAATGGGAGAAAATATTTACAAATGATGTGACCAACAAGGGATTAATCTCCAAAATATACAGAAAGCTCATACAGCTCAATATCAAAAAAAACCCAAATCACCCAATCAAAAAATGGGCAGAAGATCTAAATAGATATTTCTCCAAAGAAAACATACAGATGACCAAAAAAGCACATGAAAAGATGCTCAACATTGCCAATTATTAGGGAAATGCAAATCAAAATTACTAGTACCACTTTAAATTCATGATCACTAATCTTTGTACTGCCTGGTAGTCATACTGTGTTTCTCTAGCCCATTTTCTCTCCTGGTCTCCTATATCAGTGCTTTAAACAAACTTTAATGTGCATACAAATCACCTGGGGATCTTGTTAAAAGTGCAGATCCTGATTTAGAAGGTCAAGGAGGGCCTGAGATTCTACATTTCCAACAAGTCTCCAGGTGGTGCAGTTGCTGCTGGCCCATGATCCACACATTGAATGGAAGTCCCAAAGGGCTATTTCATGTGTTCTCGTCTCAGACAGTCAAGTCCTTCTTCCCTGTCTTCACAAGAGTAGCACAGGGAACTAGGACATAACCTGATCTTACATCCTATTTCACTGAGAAAATTGAGGCAATCAAGAGAGAACTTTTACAAACTACCCCCCTGTCTGCAATTGTGCCCATACATTCAGCCTTCCCTTCTGTTACTATAGATGTATGTGTCATGTTTCTAGGCAAGGCCAATTCCTTCACTTGGGCAAAACTTCTTAAAATACTTGTCTGTATTCATTGTCTCCAATTACTTTCCCCCCATTCTCTCTTGAACCCACTCTAGTCAGACTTTCTCTTTCTGCCAGTCCACAACTCTTACCAAGGTCACCATTGACTTTCAAATTTCTAAATCCAGTGGTCACTTCTCAGATCTTATCTTACTTAACATTTGCCACAGTTGATCTCTGCATCCTTGAAACACGTTTTCACCTGTCTTCTAGGTCAACACACATACTTGGTTTTTTTCCTATCTTTCTACCATTTGTTATCAGTCGTCTAGTTCCACCTCATATCCTAACTTGTAAACATTTAGTGTCCTATGGCTCAGTTCTGGAATTTATCCTCATGTGTGTGTGTGTGTGTGTGTGTGTGTGTGTGTGTATATAATTTATTCTCATATATATTCTCATATATATTTTCTTGATGTGCTTATTCAGTCTTATGCCTTTAAATATCATTTATACACTGATGACTCCTCAATTTTTATCTCCATTCTATAGCTCTCTTCTGAACTCCAAACTCATAGATCTAACTACCACCCCAAATCTCTCTTTGGATGTTTAGTAATAAGCTCCTCACATTTAACATGACCAAAAGTAAGCTCCCTACCTTGTCTCTCAGAATTGCTCTTTCCCCATCCTTCTGCATCAGTATATGAGAATTCTGTTTCTCCTGTTGGCACACCAGAAGCCTTAGGGTTATCCTTGACTACTGATTCTCTCACACTTTAATCTGATAAAAGAGTAAATTCTGTTGGTCTACCTTCAAAATATATCTAAAATCTAACTACTTTTCACCATGTCTGACTACCACTGTCGTCCAAGCCACCATCATCTCTCACCTGGATTTTTGTAACAGTGCTCTAATTGGATCTCCCCACTTCCTACCTTGCTCTCTTTAGTCTATTCCCAGCCCAACAGCTAGAGTGACCTGTAAAAATGTAATTCAGGTCATGCAACTCCTCTTCAGTGAGTTTCCATCTCAAAGTCTTTATAAATGGCCTGTGAGTTCTACATAAAGGTTAGTAAACCTTTTTTGTAAAGAGCCATAGTGTAAATATTTTGGGTTTTCTAACTCATACAGTCTCTCTTACAACTGTTCAGCTCTGCTGTTGTAGCATGAAAGCAGCCGTAGGTATTAAAACTTTACTTTAAAAAGCAGGCAGTGGGTTGGATTCAGTCCTTGGGTTATAGTTTGCTGACCCCTGTTATAGATGATCTGACCCACTATTATGTCTGATCTCATTTTTTTCTTTTCTTGGCTTCAGCTAACTGGCCGCCTTGTTTTTTCCTGGAACCTACTAGTCATACTTCCCATTCAGAACCTTTGTATTTGTAGTTCCTTTGCTTAGAACATTCTTCTGTTTATCTGGCTCAATCCTCATCTTTTAGTTCTTAAAACTTCTCAATGAAGCTTTCTTTAGCCACCCTAAAATTATAACCATTTCTCCCACCCCACACATGTTTTCCTGCTGCTGCTTCTTAAAACTTCTCAAAATCGAATACACTGTATATTGTACTTATCTTAATTTATTGTCTCTCTCTCCTCCTCTGGAATATAATTTCCATGAGGGGAAGCATTTTTGACTGTTTTTTCACCGATGTGTCCCTAGTGTCGACGGTAGTACTTCATGTAGGTACTCAAAAAATATGTGTTAAAATAATGAGTGTGATCAAGGATTGAGAGCATGGAGGACAGGAGCACTCTTATCACATTGGTGGCACTAGCCCATACTGGATTGTGAACATAGGTATTAAAGCACCAAAGATACAGTGGTAGATGGTGTCACTAGACTTAGAAATAGCAACTGGAAAAGAGAGGTGGGAAAACAGCAAGTATCAGTTTTTATACTCGAGACATTTCCCTTTCTTTCTGGAGGGCTCCTAGAAAGTCACAGAAGAGGGAGGGCTGACTTTAGCCACTTGGCAGGTGGGTGTTACTGATTCAGTGAAGTAGGAACAACCTGTAAAAGTGATTTCACCTAGAACTCCACAAGTGGGTGGGTCATAGGCTGATTCTATTACAGTATAATTTGCTAATATGGATAAATGGACCAAGATCATTCTAAGTAGAGGAATAGTGTGAATATAAAAGATGTAGGTAGGAAAGTACAGAGCACATTTAGAGGCAGTGAATAAGTCAATTTAGATGAGTAGGTATTTTATATAAAGGAATACAGGAAGATAAATCCTGAAAGACAATTTGAGGCTAGATTATAAAGGGTCTTGAATGGTAGGCTGATTTTTTTTTTTTTTAAATAGAAAATTGGGAGTAGGGAAGTGACTTGATCAGGGTGTTACCTCAGACAGTTAGTTTGGTAGTAGTGTGCTGGGAGAAATTATAGGAGGCTATAAGTGGTGACATTAGTTAGGAAACTGTAACAAAAGTTCAGGCACTATGGGTCTGAATAGGATAAGCAGATTGGGCATAGAAAACAGTGTGATTGCTATTACAAGGAAGAATCAATGAGACTGATTGCACATAGAAAATGAAGAACAGAAAAGATTTGAGGACACCTGATTTATTTAACTTAATGCCTAGGAAAATGATAATACTACATACATGCCTTTTTTATTCCTGGATGGGTGCATCTGTCTTTCTCCTCTTATATGTAGTACCTTCATGAATTACTCTGGCATAATTTTGATTTCACTCCAGAAAGAACCTAATAGAATCAAACCAAACTTTTAAAGTGAAGTTATTGTTACCTCATCAGTAGAAAGTTTTTGTTAACTAATCAATTAAGAAAGAAAAGGTAATCAACTCCAGGCTGGATATTATTTGTTAGCCTTAAAACTTGTTGCTTGTTTTTTTAATAAAAGGACGAAATTAGAAATAAAAAAAAAAAAAAGAACCATAAGGTAATTGTTGGCATATTTGCCTGAATAGGGTGTATGGGAAGAGAATTGCCATCAGATAAGTACCAGAGAGCCAGCTGATTGTAGGAGTGTTGGCAGTTCAGAATCTGTGGGTTTGGTCGTCTTTTTTCTTTTCTAAATATTATTGTGTTAAGAACACTTAACATGAGATCTACACACTTAACAAATAGTTTAAGTGTACCATATAGTATTGTTGACTAGAGGTATGGTGTACAGCAGATCTCTAGAACTTACTAACCCTAACTGAAACTTTATGCCTATTTATTAGTAACTTCCTATTTCCCCGTCCCCCCAGTCCCTGTTAACCACCATTTGACTCTTTGATTCTATTAATTTGTCTATTTTAGATGCCTCATATAAGTGGAATTATGCAGTATTTATCTTTCTATAACTAGTTTATTTCACTTGGCATAATGGTCCTCATGATCATCCATGTTGTCACATGTTGTAGAATTTCCTTCTTTTTTAAGCCCGAATAATATTTCATTGTATGTATATAGTACACTTTCTTTATCCATTCATCCATCAGTGGACATTTAGGTTGTTTCCACATCTTGGCCATTGTAAATAGTGCTGCATGGGAGTGCTAGTATCTCTTTGAGAGTTTGCTTTCAGTTATTTTGGAAAATACTCAGATGTAGGATTGCTGGATCATTTGATAGTTCTATTTTTAATATTTTGGAATATATCCATGCTGTTTTCCTCAGCAGCTGTACCATTTTGCATCCCCACAAACAGTATACAAGGGTTCCAGTTTCTCCACATTCTTACCAACACTTGTTGTCTTTTCAGTAGCCATCCTGACAGGTGTGAGGTGATATCTCATTGTGCTTTTTGATTTGCATTTTATACTGAGCATTTTTTTATATACCTGTTGACCATTTGTATTTCTTCTTTGGAGAAATGTCTATTCAACTCTTTAGCCCATTTTTTGTTGGGTTATTAGTTTTTTGGTTTTTGAGTTGTAGGAGTGTCTTATATGTTCTGGAAATTAATCATCAGATATATGGTTTGTAAATATTTTCTCCCATTCCATAGGTTGCCTTTTCACTTCATTGATTGCTTCCTTTGCTGTGCAGAAGCTTTTTAGTTTGACATAGTCCCACTTGCCTATTTTTGTTTTTGTTGCTTGTGCTTTTGGTGTATTATCCAAGAAATCATTGCCAAGACGAGTGTCATAAAGCTTTTCTTGTATGTTGTCTTCTAGTTTTACAGTTTCAGGTGTTATATTTAAGTCTTTAATCTATTTTGAATTGATTTTTGTGTGTGGTGTAAGACAAGGGTCCAACTTCATTCTTTTGCATGTTGATATCCGGTTTTCCCAACACTATTTATTGAAGAGACTATCCTTTCCTCATTGTGTAGTTTTGGCACCCTTATTGGACATCAGTTGACCATATATGCATGGATCTTTTTCTAGGCTCTCTATTCTTTTCTGTTGGTATTTATGTCTGTCTGTATGCCAGTGCCATATTGTTTTGATTATTGTAGTAATCAAATACTACAATATATTGTAATATATTTCAACCTCAGGAACTGTCATGCCTCTAACTTTGCTCTTCTTTATCAGGATTTATTTGGCTCTTCATGCTCTATTATAGTTCCATATGAGTTTTAGAATTGTGTTTTTCTATTTCTGTAAAGAATGCCATTGGGTTTTTGTTTTTTTTTTTAATAGGGATTGCATTGAATCTGTAGATCACTTTTGAGCAGTATAGAAATTTTAACAATGTTAAGTCTTCTAATCCATGAACACACGATGCCTTTCCACTTGTGTCATCTTTAATTTTTTTCATCAGTGTCATCATACAAATCTTTCACCTCCTTAGATTTATTTCTAAGTATTTTATTCTTTTTGGTGCTATTGTAAATAAGATTGTTTTTCTAATTTCCTTTTCAGGTAGTTTCATTGTTAGTGTATAGACATACAACTGATCTTTGTATTAATTTTGTATCCTGCAACTTCATTGAATTTATTACTTCTAATGGGTTTTTTATGGAGTCTTTAGGGTTTTCTAGAAATAGGATCTTATCATCTGCAAACAGGGACAATTTCACTTCTTCCTTTCTCATTTAGATCCCTTTTATTTCTTTTTCTTGCATAATTGCTTGGCTAGGACTTTCAGAACTATGATGAATAGAAGTGGCAAGTGTGGGCATTCTTGCCTTGTTACTGATCTTAGAGGAAAAGCTTTCAGTTTTTCACTGTTGAGTATGATGGGCTTTTTCTAGATGGCTTTTATTATGTTGAGTTACTTTCCTTTTATTCCTAGTTTGCTGTAAGTTTTTAATTGTGAAAGGTTGTTCAGTTTTGTCAAATATTTTTTCTGCATCTATTGAGACGATCATGTGATTTTTATCCTTTATTTTGTTAATGTGGTGTATCACATTAATTTAAATGGATATGTTGAACCATCCTTACATCCTAGAGATAAATCCCATTTGACCATGGTGTATGATCTTTTTAATATGCTGTTGGTTTGATTTCTAGTGTTTTGTTGAGAATATTTGCATTGGTATTCATCAGGGATATTGGCCTGTAGTTTTCTTTTCTCATAGTATTCTTCCCTGGCTTTGGTATCAGGAAAATACTGGCTTCATAAAATGAGTTTGGAAGTGTTTCTTCTTTCTCAGTTTTTAGGAAGAGTTTGAGAAGAATTGGTGTTAATTCTCCTTTAAATGTTTGGTAGAATTCACCAATGAAGCCATCTGGTCTTAGGATTTTCTTTGCTGGAAGGTTTTTGATTACTGATTCAAACTTCATACTAGTTATAAGTGTCTTCAGACTTTTCTCTTCTTTCATAACTTAATCTTCGTAGGTTGTATGTTTCTAGGAATTGAGCCCTTCTTGTAGGTTATCCAGTTTATTGACATGTAATTGTTCATGTTGTCTTTCATGATTATTTTTATTTCTGTGGCATTAGTTGTAATATCTCTAAACTTCTAATATTATTTATTTGGATCTATTTTTGTTAGTCTAGCTAATAACGGTTTGTTAATTTTGTCCCTTTTCAAAAAACCAACTCTTATTTTTGTTGATTTCTTTTTCTGGTTTTTTTTTTTCTATTTTGTTTATTTATTTTCTACTTTAATCTTTATTTTTTTCCTTCTGCTAACTTTGGGCTTAGTTTGTTGTCCTTTTTCTAGGTCTTTGAGGTATATAGTTAGGTTGTTTATTTGACATCTTTCTTTTTTAATGTAGGTGTTTTTTCTGTGAACTTCCCTCTTAGTACTGCTTTTGCTGCACCCATAAGTTTTGGTATGTTGTATTTTCATTTTCCTTTATCTCAAGGAATTTTATAATTTCCTTTTTTATTTCTTCTTTGACCTAGTGGTTGTTCAAGAGTATGTTGTTTAATTTCCACATACTGTGAATTTTCCAGTTTTCCTTTTGCTATTGATTTTTAGCTATTGCATTGTGGTCAGAAAAAATACTTGGTATGTTTCAATCTTTTTAAATTTGTTAATACTTGTATCGTGACCTAACATATGATTTATCCTGGAGAAAGAGCCAAGTGAGCTTGGGAAGAATGTGTATTCTGCTGCTGTTGGGTGGAATGTTTTATATATGTCTATTAGGTCTATTTGGTCTGTATTGTTGTTCAAGTCCTTTGTTTCTTTATTGATTTTCTGTCTGGATTTTCTATCCATTATTGGTCTTGATCTGAAAAAAAGAACAACTAGAGAACCATGTAGAGGATGGAGTTGCCTTGTAGAAGA
This sequence comes from Balaenoptera borealis, assembly GCF_965194805.1. Classification (NCBI taxonomy): domain Eukaryota; kingdom Metazoa; phylum Chordata; class Mammalia; order Artiodactyla; family Balaenopteridae; genus Balaenoptera; species Balaenoptera borealis. The sequence continues at coordinate 44,770,635 of NC_138863.1, read as the reverse complement.
GATGTTTGGGGTAGCTTCCTTTAATATGTGTTAGGGAGAAGTAAGAGTCAGTTTGGAGAAGAAAAGTCTCTTGAAAAACAAAATGTAATAGAAAGGTGATCTCTTCAGTTTGAATAAAGAGGAAAAGCTGAAATCAAATATTGTATAAAGCAGTAGCAGCTTGATTTGCAAGTAACCTTTTCTGTAAAGTTAAATATGGGAGGATGTAGTGATTGCTTCAGAGATCCACGATTAAAGAGCTGATCAGAAAGACTGATCTGAAAGATTTCTATAAGCAGTATTAAGAATATAAGTAATCTGGAAGCAGTTATTAAACTATGGTTGAATTCAAAAAGGATTTTCAGAGGAGGTGGCTTTAGAACTGGTTCTTGAGAAAGACTTAGTGGGCAAAAGCATTCAAAGCACATGCAAGGTCAAGGAGTCATGAGAGGTCAGAGAAAGCCGGCATAGGAAAATAGATGAGGCTGGAAAGGTTGCTTGGGTCTAGATTCTAAAGGATCTTGTGGACTTTACATGGGAATATGGACTTCTTGCCAAGTGGTGAATGGGAACATAATAAGAACATTTAGTAGGAGACTAACAGAATATGATAATTCTCATGGCAGTTGGAGAATGGACCAAATTATGTTTAGTAGTTGTGTAACAGAAGAAGCTGGTTCAGTAGTCCAAGCAGTTGCACAGAGCATTTAGAAAAGGGTATAGGCAAGAGAAACATTTCTTTTTTTTTATATATATCTTTATTGGAATATAATTACTTTACAGTGTTGTGTTAGTTTCTGGTATACAGCAAAGTGAATCAGCTATATGTATACATATATCCCCATATCCCCTCCCTCTTGAGCTTCCCTTCCACCCTCCCTATTCCACCCCTCTAGGTCGTCACACAGCCCTGAGCTGATCTCCCTGTGCTATGCAGCAGCTTCCCACTAGCCATCCATTTTACATTTGGTAGTGTATATATGTCAGTGCCACTCTTGCACTTCGTCCCAGCTTCCCCTTCACCCCTGTGTTCTCAAGTCTGTTCTCTACGTCTGCATCTTTATTCCTGCCCTGCCACTAGGTTCATCAGTACCGTTGTTTTAGATTCCTTATATGTGCGTTAGCATACGGTATTTGTTTTTCTCTTTCTGACTTACTTTACTCTGTATGACAGACTCTAGATCCATCCACCTCATTACAAATAACTCAATTTCGTTCCTTTTTATGGCTGAGTAATATTCCATCATATATATGTGCCATATCTTCTATATCCATTCATCTGTCAATGGACATTTAGGTTGCTTTCATGTCCTGGCTATTGTAAATAGTGCTGCAGTGAACATTGTGGTACATGTATCTTTTGGAATTATGGTGAGGAAAACATTTCTGATGTAGATAAGATTTGATTAGCAATTGGAAATAATCTTTCTTGCTTTAAAGACCACAAAGAGTATCTACAATCTCCCTTTGAAAATTATGCAGAGGTTAACTTATGTTTTCAAATTTTTGCTTAGTTTTTTTGACTGAACCATACCTTCTTTACATGATTCAAAACCCAAAAAGTATGAAAAGGTAGAGTGAAAAAATTAATCTCATCTTTGTCTCTCATATGCCTAGCTCCTATAAGCCCCCCCTCCCATAGGTAAAGTTACTGTTACTAATTTCTTCATAACCTTAGGAAAAAATAATTATGCATACTATATTCCAAAACATGGATATAAAATAAAATAAACAGTTAAGCAGAGTAAAGTAAGCATTAAAAGATTTTATATTTATTTTTTTTAAGGGGGGAGGGAGGGGTCTTTTTTAATTTTTTTTTTTTTTTCTATTTGGCCATGCCATGTGGGTTGCGGGATCTTAGTTCCCCAGCCAGGGATTGAATTCAGCCCCCCCCACCCCCACCCCACTCAGTGAAAGCACTGAGTCCTAACCACTGGACCACCAAGGAATTCCCACATAAGAGACTTTATATATCGAACTCTTCTAAATAAATTTTACCGGTTTTAAACTCTAGGGCTGCTTAGTAAGAATCAAATCATATTAATGCTTATTATGTTAATAGAATGTGATATTCTTTTAACAAGAGTATTTGGTATTGTGATGGAATAATCCATAATTAGATACTAAACTCAAAACATTAAGCAATAAAGTTTCTATAAGCTTCTATAGCTAATGTTGTTATCATACTGCCAGTGGGGAAAGAGATTGCCTTTTCTTATATTGTGTTTGTGCCTCTGCCCTTTTCTGAACCATTCAGTACAAATACATGTCCAGGAGTAGATAACAATAGATACAGATCCAATTATATTGTAAGACCTTGGAAGTAGTTAAAACTTCTGATTTTTAAGAAATTGAAACATGAAGTTCTCAGTACATGTCTGCAAATAATTTGCATGAAAAGTTTGGTTGCACTCTACGCCAATATGTATACTTTGATTTCATGTTCTAGGAGTCACCTTTGCTCAGGCAGTCTTATTAGCATTACAGTGTTTAGTTAATTGTTTATTATCTATGTGTAACCTCCTTTTTCCCATTATCACAAGTTGCCTTCACAGTTGAGGTTTACTAATTAAATACTGAATATTCTCATCTAACTTCAAATAGTATATGTCAATGAAGTGGGAAGAGTGGCAAGATATATTTGGCTAACTTCAATCAATTACATGGCGTGCATGTAATAATATATTTTTTATAGAGGTGTTTTCTCACTGTCATCATCCTGACTAGAGTCAGATTCTTACTTGGCACATCCAGATGCTCCAACTTTGTGTGACCTAGATAGAAAACATATGGGGGTATGTGTGTGTATTTTTAGCACACGTTAAGCTTTCAGCCTAAGGGCAAAATATATGAAAAACTTCAGATAGTGAAAAGACGATCTCTGTTTTAGAATATAATACAGGATTGATGAAATGGTGGGGAAAGCAAACTAAAAACTACTTGCTGTAAAAACTGTAGCACTTAAAAATTCAGTACTTTCTATAACCTTAATTTTTAATTACTACATTTAATTGTTTAGCTGTGTAATAGTGGGTCCTGTTTTGAAAATGAATCTTAATTGCCTGAGTAATAGTGAAGATTTAATTTACTGGCAGACCTCTTTATTGTTTATTGTTAGCCCAACTATACTTAGAAAATGCTTCTAAATCAGCCCCCTGATCTGATGCAGTAATTGCCCAGTGTGAAATAATGCTCTAGAACTGCTAGTAGTATTTACATTAAAAAAAAAAAATTCACATTCAGTGGTTCTCATGTTTCACAGCTTGTTTAGAGCCCATTTCCTCAAGTGATCTTTCTGCAGTTCTGTATACTAGCTTTTCAATAGGTATTGCAGTGCAATAGCATCTTTGCATTAATCAGCAGCTAAGATTCTTATCTGAGGCATCACTCTGATACAAACTAAAATACACAAGATGACGTTTCCACTAGAAAGATCACAGGTTTTATAGCTGTATTAAGTGCAGGAATTTTAAAACATTAGTTTTCTTGAAATATTTTCATGACTACTCATTCTAAATACATTTTATACATATATATGACTCAGAGAGCTAGCTAGCTAGCTTTAAGGAGATAAACTTTTTGTGAATAAGTTTTTATTGCTCAACTACTCCTTGTTAAAAATAACTTGTAGACTCAAATCAATAGAATTAGAAATGAAAAAGGGGAAGTAACAACTGACACTGCAGAAATACAAACGATCATGAGAGATTACTACAAGCAACTCTATGCCAATAAAATGGACAACCTGGAAGAAATGGACAGATTCTTAAAAATGCACAACCTGCCGAGACTGAACCAGGAAGAAAGAGAAAATATGAACAGACCAATCACAAGCACTGAAATTGAAACTGTGATTAAAAATCTTCCAACACACAAAAGCCCAGGACCAGATGGCTTCACTGGCGAATTCTATCAAACATTTAGAGAAGAGCTAACACCTATCCTTCTCAAACTCTTCCAAAATATTGCAGAGGGAGGAACACTCCCAAACTCATTCTACGAGGCCACCATCACCCTGATACCAAAACCAGACAAAGATGTCACAAAGAAAGAAAACTACAGGTCAGTATCACTGATGAACATAGATGCAAAAATCCTCAACAAAATACTAGCAAACAGAATCCAACAGCACAGTAAAAGGATCATACACCATGATCAAGTGGGGTTTATTCCAGGAATGCAAGGATTCTTCAATATACGCAAATCAATCAACATGATACACCATATTAACAAATTGAAGGAGAAAAACCATATGATCATCTCAATAGATGCAGAGAAAGCTTTCGACAAAATTCAACACCCATTTATGATAAAAGCCCTGCAGAAAGTAGGCATAGAAGGAACTTTCCTCAACATAATAAAGACCAGCTATGACAAACCCACAGCCAACATTGTTCTCAGTGGTGAAAAACTGAAACCATTTCCACTAAGATCAGGAACAAGACAAGGTTGCCCACTCTCACCACTATGATTCAACATAGTTTTGGAAGTGTTAGCCACAGCAATCAGAGAAGAAAAAGAAATAAAAGGAATCCAAATCGGAAAAGAAGAAGTAAAGCTGTCACTATTTGCAGATGACATGATACTATACATAGAGAATCCTAAAGATGCTACCAGAAAACTCCTAGAGCTAATCAATGAATTTGGTAAAGTAGCAGGATACAAAATTAATGCACAGAAATCTCTTGCATTCCTATACACTAATGATGAAAGATCTGAAAATGAAATTAAGAAAACACTCCCATTTACCATTGCAACAAAAAGAATAAAATATCTAGGAATAAACCTACCTAAGGAGACAAAAGACCTGTATGCAGAAAATTATAAGACATTGATGAAAGAAAGATGATACAAATAGATGGAGAGATATACCATGCTCTTGGATTGGAAGAATCAACATTGTGAAAATGACTCTACTACCCAAAGCAATCTACAGATTCAATGCAATCCCTATCAAACTACCAATGGCATTTTTCACAGAACTAGAAGAAATAATTCTAAAATATGTATGGAAACACAGAAGACCCAAAAGGATGAAAACAATCTTAAGAAAGAAGAACAAAGCTGGAGTTATCATGCTCCCCAATTTCAAGCTATCCTACAAAGCTACAGTAATCAAAACAATATGATATTGGCACAAAGCTGGAATTATCATGCTTCCTGATTTCAAGCTATACTACAAAGCTACAGCAATCAAAACAATATGATAGGGACTTCCCTGGTGGTGCAGTGGCTAAGAATCAGCCTGCCAATGCAGGGGACACAGGTTCGAGCCCTGGTCCGGGAAGATCCCACATGCTGCGGAGCAACTAAGCCCGTGCGCCACAACTACTGAGCCTGCGCTCTAGAGCCTGCGAGCCACAGCTACTCAGCCCACGTGCCACAACTACTGAAGCCCGCACGCCTAGAGCCCGTGCTCCACAACAAGAGAAGCCACCGCAATGAAAAGCCCGCGTGCTGCAACAAAGAGTAGCCCCACTTACCGCAACTAGAGAAAGCCCACATGCAGCAATGAAGACCCAATGCAGCCAAAAATAAATAAAAAATAAAATAAAGTTATATAAAAAAATACATATGATAATGGCACAAAACCAGACACAAAGATCAGTGGAAGAGAATAGAGAGCCCAGAAGTGAACCCTCGCGTATATGGTCAATCTACAATAAAGGAGGCAAGAATATACAATGGGAAAAAGACAGCCTCTTCAACATATGATGTTGGGAAAACTGGACAGCTACATGCAAAAGAACCAAACTGAACTACTTTTTCACACAATTTACAGAAATAAATTCAAAATGGATGAAAGACTTACATGTAAGACCTGAAACTGTAAAACTCCTAGAAGAAAACATAAACAGTACACTCATTGGTCTTAGCAATATTTTTTTGGATCTCTCTCCTCAGGCAAGGAAACAAAAGCAAAGATAAACTAATGGGACTACACTAGAAAGCTTTTGCACAATGATAGAAACTGTCAACAAAATGAAAAGGCTGCCTATTGAATGAACAAAGATGTTTGTCAACAATATATCTGATAAGGGGTTAATATCCAAAAAGTACAAAGAACTCAACAACTCAACATCATAAACAAATAACCTGATTTAAAACTGGGCAGAGGATAGCACAGGGAGATCTGCTTGGTGCTTTGTGACCACCTAGAGGGGTGGGATAGGGAAGGTGGGAGGGAGACGCAAGAGGGAGGGGATTTGGGGATATATGTATACATATAGCTGATTCACTTTGTTATACAGCAGAAACTAATACAACATTGTAAAGCAACTATACTCCAATAAAGATGTTAAAAAAAAAAAAAAAGGCAGAGGACCTGAGTAGACATTTTTCCGAAGAAGACATATAGATGGCCAACAGACACCTGAAAAGATGCTCAAAATCACTAATCATCAGGGAAGTGCAAACAAAAACCACAGTGAGGTATCACCTCACATCTGTCAGAATAGCTATTATAAAAAAGCAACAAATAACAGGTGTTGGAGAGGGTGTGGAGAAAAGGGAACCCTCCTGCACTGTTGGTGGGAATGTAAATTGGTGTAGCCACTAAGAAAAACAGCATGGAGGTTCCTCACAAAATTAAAAATAGAACTACCACACGATTCAGCTATTCCACTTCTGGGTATTTTTCCAGAGAAAACAAAAATACTAATTTGACAAAATATATGCACCCCTATGTTCATTGCAGCACTGTTTACAATAGTCAAGATATGGAAGCAGCCTAAATGTCCATTGACAGATGAATGGATAAAGAAGATGTGGTACATATATACAATGGAATACTACTGAGCCATAAGAAAAGAGTGAAATCTTGCCATTTGCCACAACATGGATGGACCTAGAGGGTATTACGCTGAGTGAAATAAGTCAGAGAAAAAGAAATACTGTATGATTTCATTTATATGTAGAGTCTAAAAAACAAAACAAATGAACAAACATAACAAACCGAAAGACTCATGGAGAACCAACAGGTGTTTACCAGAGGGGAGTTGGTGGTATGAAAGTAAAACAAAACAAAAAATAGTAACTATGTGAGGTAATGAATGCTTATTAGCTTGACTGTGGTGATCACTGCACAATATGCAATGTTATATGAAACAATAAGATTGTACATCTTAAATATATACAGTTTTTGTCAATTACACCTCGAAGCTGAAAAAAAGATTTTAAAAAAGAAATTATTGCTCATTATCAACCAAATATTTCCATGTCCTTAATTATCCTATTGATACCAATACTGCGTTCTAATTCAGCCAGCTTTTAATTTCCTAGAGGGCAAGGATTCTGACCATTTTTTTCCTTGTATGTCTACGTAACCCATTACTCTTTTCTCTGTGATGGGACCTCAGTACTTTGATGTGTATAGGCATGTTGAGTGGACCAGTGCTTTTGGAGTCTTTCAGGAAGGCTGTATTTATATAAATAGATTTATTTTTGCAGTGCAGCTCCCAGTGCAAAAAGGATTAAATGTTATGTGACATACAGAAGTGTAGGTTATATAGCTGTTAATAGGACATTAAGATTTCTTTATTTGATAAGTATCACTTTGGAATTTTTCACATAAATATGTGGAGATAGAGCCTTTGATTAAAGTTTGAGTGCCCAAACTCTGAAATCACTTGAAATCACATGTTTTAACCTGAAATCACTTGAGCATAGCTTTTTTGCCTTTAAATTTTCTAGTATGGAGGATGAAGAAAATAAAAGGAACTCTGCACATTTTTACATAGGAAAGCAGTTAAACCAGCTGATCAGTGACTATCCCAGATGCTGATGAAATGAAGCACACTAATGACTTAATATGATTCCTACCTAAACACATTGTGTTTAATGGTCAGAATTCAGCAGCATTGCATAAAAATTATATCTAAGCTGAAATTGTTCAGAAGTGTTAAAAAAGCAGTGGCTCAAAATTCACTTGAAAAAGAAAAAGATAAACAGAACTAGGAACCAGTGTCATTCAAAATGATCTTCTTTCAAAGAGCCTTGCTGCTGTCAGTATTATTTGTAACTTTTTGGTAGGAATCATTTTATCAGTATCTGTTTATAGAAATTGGAAAGAACCTCAGTCACCTATTTCTATCCTCCATCTAGAAGCATAACTAAGGGAGAGAATATTGGAAATGCCTGTGGCCTGAGCTGAGTTAGAATCATCATTAGTGGAGTATATAGCTGGTGGCTTTCTACATCCATCTCATTTTAAAACATGTAAATAATATTCGTTATGTGACAGACACTAAATTTCTGAGTTGAACAGCATTGAAGTCCCTCATCTGGAGAATCTATCATCTCATGCAAATTAACACTCAGTTACAGAATTTGTTAGCTCCTATTTTTTCTTTAGATCATATAATATTATGCTAGCTTCTTCCCTTACTATAAACTCAAAACTAAATTCATGTATTTTATGTTTTATCCTTTTGTGTAAATTAAATTGTATCATTACTGTAAGATACACCTGAGACAGTCTGTAAAGTCTTTAGCATTGTGTAGCTAAATAAAACCGGATTTTAAAAAAAGAATGAAGTACTGATACAGCGTGGATAAAACTTGACAAAGTTATGCTATAAGTGCAGAAGCCACTCACAAATGACTATGTATTGTATGATTCCATTTATATGAAATACCCAAAGTAGGGAAATTTATAGAGACAGTAGATTAGTGATTGCATAAGGTGAAGGTGCAGGGACATGGGGAATGACTGCTAATGGGTACAGGATTTCTTTTTGCAATGATAAAATTGTTTTTAAAAATTAGACTGTGGGGATTTAGTTGCACAGCTCTGTAAATATACTAAAAACCATTGAATTGTATACTTGTATACTTAAATTGTATCATGTGTCAATTCTATCAGGATAAAACTATTATTTTAAAGAAAAGAAGGAAAAGCAAAGTTTTGGATTTCCTAAAGGAATAGACAAAGACTATAATTTCTAACCCATGTAGTGGTGTGAGAACCAGCAGTCTTAATATTTAAAAATAAAGAGCTAGTTTTCAACTCCACTAGGGTTACTTTTCTCTAGAAAAATGTATTCATTTGCTCACTCCTTCAACAAATCGTTTACTGGGCCCTTCTGAGTACTTGACGCTGTTATTGGTACTAGGGATTCAATCACATTCCTGATTCTTCTCCTTTTCTTCCTCTCCCCATGCAGTGAGTCACCAAATCACATCAAGTCTGTTTCATATCCTTTAGTCTATCTCTGTTTTCTTTTACTCTTAGCAGTGTGCTTGGTTCTGTTACCCAGTCCAGTGATTCTCAGCCACAGTGTTAATATTAGTAAAATACCAAAGTTTGCAAATGTTTTACCTTTAAAAAAATAAGATAAATAATCCTGTAAATGTCACTTTTACTGACTTGCATTCCATTGTATTTTTGTGAGTGGAAGAGAAAGCAATAGTGTTATAGCTAGTGTGCCAGGAAAAACACACAATCGTCAGTATCTATGAGAATATTTTGCGAATGTGAACCTCATCCATTTTATGTGTCCTCAATAAAAGTTGAGAATCTCTGAGTTGGATTATTACAGTCACATTTTTAAATCCATATTGCTTTAGTTTCAGTTCTCACTAAATCATTCTTGCCAAAGATCTCTTTTTTTTAATTGAAATATATTTGACATAAAACATTGTGTAAATTTAAGGTATACAACATGTTGACTTGATACTGTATTATTGAATATAATATGATTGCCATTGTAGCAATAATTGCACCTCTATAACATTAACTAATTTTTCTTTTTAGTGGTTGGAATAATTAGGTTCTAGTCTCTCAGCAAGTTTGGTGATTGTAATACAATATTATTATCTATATTCACTATACTGTGCATTACATCTCTAGGATTTATTTACTACTCATTGCAAGTCTGTACCCTTAAATAGCATCTGTCCTATCCCCCCAACCCTTATGCCCTGGTAACTACCAATTTTACTCTGTTTTGTGAGTTTTTCCTTAGATTCTACATATGAGTGATATCATACAGTGTTTGTCTTTGTCTCACTTCCCTCACTTAGCAGAAAGTCCTCAAGGTCAAAAGATCTCTTTCTAACATCCATATCTGATCATGGCATTTTCCCAATTAGATTTGTCCATTGATTCTGCATTGCATATAAGAGAAACTATAAACTTCTTTGCATGATATGCTAGGTCATTCATGATCTTGTTCCTGTCTATCTGTCCAGCTTCATCTCCAGCAAGGCATATTTTCTATGCTTCCATACCTTTGCATGTGCTCTTCTACCTGTCAGGAATGCCCTTCCCGTAATTTGTGGGTGGCAGACTCCTTTCAAGTCTCACCGCACATGCAGTTGCTCTGTGGAGTAGACTTAGGTTTCTTCTACAGTGTTCCCACTGTGTTTTGTATTAGCAGTTTTCATAATGCATTATAATTATTTTAATACCTTACTTTCCTTTTGTATTTTTAGCTCCTTGAAAGCTGGGACCTTGTCCTTCTATCTTTGTATTCCCAGCTTTTAGCATGGAATCTGGTACAAAGTAGATGTTCAATAAAATGTTTGCTGAATAAATTTAGAAGTTTCTCCAAAAATTTTAATTTAGCCAGAGCATTTATATATTATAATATGTGCTGAAATAAAGATTAAAAATACTTATGTGACATCCCATGTTTCCTGGAGCAGTTCCAGTTTTAAATAGTGTATTGTCCTTTAAGTGGAAATGTAGTTACCAAAACATAATTTTTTTTAGAAATATACACATTGATCCTATACCTTAATTTTTTAATTGTTTACAATTTATTTTTCTATTTGATTTCATGTACTTTAGGTCCTTTTTTTCTAATTCAGATCACTTTCAAAGCAATAGACAGTGAAAAGTTGGCATCTAGGACAGAACAGTACCTAAATTCTAGTTCTGTCATTTTGCTGGGACTAATTACTACACATCTGTATTTATATGAATATTAATAAATAAAAATTATTGGAAATTTAGAAATCCTTAGGTATAAGGATCTGCATAATAAGGTTAAGGTTGGTACTGACAAGCTGCACTCTCAAAAATATTCTGACTTCAGGATGCTATAAGAGTAGCTCCCAGTCTTTTTTGGATTTCTGTTATTTTGGTGTGGTTTCTTTGATTTGGAGACCCTGATTTTTCTCCTTGCCCTCTTCTAAAGGTAAATTATTTATTTAACTTGAAATGAATTTTTAAAATAATTTTGTTTTGAGAATGTATTAATACCCTCAAACAACTGGAGATTTCATAACATATCACATACTCATACATGAAAATGCATTTGTCAGAGACACTATTTGAGAATTCCCAATTAGGGTCTGAAGTTGGCTCTAACTTATTACTATCCTTGACTAGAGAGGAGAGAGATGTTAGCGAAGTAAAAATTTGGAGCCAGAAAGGTTAGGGTATAAATCATGATTCCATGATCTAATATCTCTGTTTCTTTGGTTAAATCAATCTGAGCCTCAATTTCTGCATCTGGAAAATGAGATAATAATACCTGCCTGAAATGGTTGTGAAAATTAATGGTTTCTAGAATAGTAGTGCCTAGTAAGTAAGTTCTTCATAAATCGTAACTCCTACTTGATTAGTATTAATAAAACCCTGGGAATAGGTAAAAGGTTTTCCTGTTGCACTAAATACTGGGCAATTTGTCTTCTTGAGCAGTTGTTACACTATCTGTTTTCCCCAGCAAGTTGGTCTTTGAGATTCTAAAAACAAAAGTGGCTTACAGATGATTCATATCAAGAAGCAGAGTCAGTGACTATTGTCACCTTGTCCAGAAGAGAACAGCCCTTTGCTGCTATCCCCTGACATGCCAGTTAGAGAACAACATGAATTCATTTACTTCCCCTTTCATTTTATTATACATAATATTGTTAGTACTTCTTCCTGCCTACATAGGTTCCTGGTCATGTTAAGGAATTTGTTTGGCTAGGATCCTTTGATCTAGCCAGAGTGTCTCTCTTTCTTTTAAACCTTCTCTACAATCAAATATTTAAATCAGTGTCTTTTTACTTGGAACAAATAACCTTTCTACATTACAAAAAAAAAGAGAGAGAGAGAAAGAACAAAGGAGAACTTTCTCAACTTCCTTCCATTGATTCTACAAACCTACTTGTTTGTATACCCATTCTTCCCTTACTGCTTTTTGTTCAAGTGTGTCATCAAGAGCTTCCCTTGATCCACCTGCCTCCGGTTATTGCTGTCTGCTTTCACTTTACAGCCAAACTTCCTAAAAGAGCTGTCTCTTTCATATGTTCCCCCTATAGTCACTGTCTAGTAACTAAAATTTGGCTTCGTTTACTCTGCTTCCTTAGAACTGCTCTCATCCTCCTGATTGCTAAATCCTATGGCCACATCTCTTTTTTTACCTTGGTCCCTCAACACTGGTCACACATAACTACTTCTTTCTTCTTAAAGAAACTTCCTTGTTCTATGCACCATACTGTCCTGTGACTCTTCTTGCCTCTGTGGCCAGTCCTTTCAGTCTCCTCTTCCTCTGTCTGCCTCTTGAATGTTGATGTTTTCTCCTAAGTCCTTTACACATTTTCTTTAGGATTTAGAGGGTTCTAAGTGAATATTTGTTGAATGAATGATATGTGTCTGTATTGGTGGTTTCTCAAGAGATTTGACTATAATTGGACCTTATTAACTGAAAAAATTTCAGTATGTGGTACCTGATCATACACTTCACAGCCAAACTTTGGTGCAGTCTCTCTGGACTATGCTTCTCTTAAACTACCCTACTAGATGCTTGCAGTGAAAAAAAATCCAAGCTCACTATTCAGCTTTTATGTCTGTAAGGTTCAGTTAGCTTTTTTAAAGTTTTCTGTGTATAAAAGGTAATTATAAAGGTAATTTTAAAAAGCATGCATTATCCTAAATTTTTATACCAGTTTGACTATTTACAGAAATCTTATAGGTGTCTGTCCTCAATAAAACAGTAATACTTTACTTGGAGTAGCGATTTAATTTAAATATACTCTGAAGTTTAGGATTAGAAGAGGGGAGAGAATTAATATTTAATGAAACTGTTTTATGCCAGACACCGGCCTATGTGTTTGCCTACATCATATATTTTCATCTTCCAACAACTCGGGGAGATAATTATTCTTAGTCGTCTTATAGAGAGAAGAAAATTGAGGTTAAGGGAAGTTAAAATAGATTCTACACTGCAGCATATTTGGCTACTAAAATTTGGAAACGGAGTTCTGTCAGACATGCATATCTTTTTTTTTTAAATTTTGTTTTATTATTATTATTTTTAATAGTAATCTTTTATTTATTTATTTATTTTTATATATTTATTTTTGGCTGTGTTGGGTCTTCGTTTTTGTGCGAGGGCTTTCTCTAGTTGCGGCGAGTGGGGGCCACTCTTCATCGCGATGCGCGGGCCTCTCACTATCGCGGCCTCTCTTGTTGCGGAGCACAGGCTCCAGACGCGCAGGCTCAGTAGTTATGGCTCACGGGCCTAGTTGCTCCGCGCCATGTGGGATCTTCCCAGACCAGGGCTCGAACCCGTGTCCCCTGCATTAGCAGGCAGATTCTCAACCACTGCGCCACCAGGGAAGCCCCAGACATGCACATCTTATAGATGATGTGGAATATATAAGCTAGGGATGAATGCTAAATATAGCAATAAATTGTATAAGTACTTGAGTTTACTAAATCCAAATTGTGTCAAAAGTTGTCTGTGTTATTTTGTCCCTAGGCAATTATTTGGCAGAAAACTAGAGTATCAGATCATAAAATGGCTCTCATGTCTGTTCTGGGGACTGCTGTTATGGGCAACATGGAACCCTTTCAGTACCACTCTGAAGAATCTCAGGTATACAACAAAAATGTCCTTTAATAATTCTAATTTACCAATGAAACTGTTAAATTATTTCTTTTTTGTGGGGTTGGGGTTGCAAGAAGTTTTTCTTTTAAAATTTTAACGAAGTATGTGTATAAGGTACAAAAAGAAAATACGCACAGAGCTCATATTAAACCTCTCTTCCCAGCCCTGCTTCCTGTTTTTATCTTTTCTGTTTATTGTTTAATTTTAAGTATCGTGGCTACATTAATTTTTTAAGTGATTTTCAATTTAGAATCTTCATCTGTTTACTTTCTACAATGAAAGAAAAGAAGTTGAGCTCTCTTACCTTTGTTTTCCCTTTCCCATCCTAGATATGTATTCCAGCTTTATTTTCTTGATCTGTCAGCTTCAGACAGTCTTCTTCAGTCCCAGTAATATTGGATGAGGTTATTAACACTCCCAATCTTACTTCTACCCGCTCTTCTCCCTCTCAGTCATGTCAGCTCCACTTTCATGTTATCTAGCTTAATAACCTATTTTCTTATGTAACCATCTTTTGTTTGTTGGAAGATTTTTAATTATGTAATCTTTTATTTGAAGATTCATTCTAAAAGTTGAAAGCTTATATGGAGTATACATTACTATGACTTCTCTGTTCTCCTTTTCTTTTTTATAATTTGTTGCAATCTCTTTTCTGCTACTAGTTCCCCTCCTATCCTTTTTTGCAGTATTGAGTTCTTAATTATCATCTTATTAGAGTCTTGGATGGGAGCTTGCGCTCAATTAATGTGTTAAGAGTTCTCTCTCCTGAGGAACAATTCAGGCCACCCTTAGTGGCCATGATCTGACATGGGTTCTGTTTTTCAGAGCTCTCTTAATAGTTGTTTAATTAATAGTTTAGACACTAGTGCCACCTTGGACTGGTCATGGTGGCTGACTTGGGATAATAAGGGTACTGTCTAAATTCCCCTGGGTTCCCTGTGGCTTCCTGGAACTTTGTTGCCTATGCTAGTAACCCAGGAAGCTTGTGACAGGAGATCCAGACATGATATCTGTGGTGTTGTGCTTTAGAGATTCTACCTGTCATAGTTTGGTCTGAGGACCAGCAGCATTGGCATTACTTAGAAGCTTGTTAGGTGAAGAATCTCAGGCCTCATCCCAGACATACTGAATGAGAATCTGCATTTTAATACGGTCTCCGAGTGCATATTCAAGTAGGAAAAGCACTGATTTAGACCTTGGTTAGTTATGATTCCATGTGTGATTGGAACATGAGTCAGTCCTGCAGTTGGGATTTCTTTTCTTTGATCTGTATTGAGATATGTTGCCAGATCTGTGCATGTCCATTGATTTTTTTTTAATAAATTTATTTATTTTATTATTTTATTTTTATTTTATTTGGCTGCATTGGGTCTTTGTTGCTGCGCGCGGGCTTTCTCTGTTTGCGGCGAGCGGGGGCTACTTTTCCTTGCGGTGCACGGGCTTCTCATTGGCATGGCTTCTCGTTGCGGAGCACGGGCTCTAGGCATGCGGGCTTCAGTAGTTGTGGCACGTGGGCTCAGTAGTTGTGGCGCATGGGCTTAGTTGCTCCGCGACATGTGGGATCTTCCTGGACCAGGGCTCGAACCCGTGTCCCCTGCATTGGCAGGCAGATTCTTAACCACTGCACCACCAGGTAGCCCCATGTCCATTGATTTTTAAATTTTCTCTTGAGATAGAATTGTACAAGGGCTGCTGGTAATCTTTGACAGATAACCAAAACTTTGCTGCACCTTCATGTGGTTATTCTTGCATGGGGGAAATGAGGGAACTTGGAAACCATGTGTTGCTGAGTAGTACCACTTCAGTGGGTTGTCAGAAGGACAGACTTTTGAGTGTCTCTCTAGTGAGAATGATCATCCAACCAAATCTCTCTTTTGTTCATGCACTGTGTGTCTAAATGGGTATTGTATTTATGTTGCCACCAGCTACCCATCACCATTCCATGCTTTCTGGGCTTTCAGAGTTTCCTTGACCCATTGTCATTCCTAGCCAAAATCAATCTTAAGTTGTTTACCAACTGCTAATGTTTGCCCCTCTCACCTCACTTTTGTCCTCATTGCATACATTCAAGTTGTGAAACTTGTCCACCAAGGCCCTTCACTAGACTGGGGTGGCAGATGCATAAGTCATTGGGAACCTTGGATGCAGAAAAATCTTCATAATATCTGTTTCTATAATGTTGAGGGTCCCTTTCTTATCTATAGCAACTCCATATGGGAAGAATCTCCTAATTATGGATGGTGATCCCAGCTGCACCACTGCTGTGGTGGCATTTCTTATGGAGTTTCCCAGTGTGGCTTTGTTGGTTTGATGGAACTCCTCAAGTTGGTTTTTTTGTTTGTTTGTTTGTTTTGACATCTATCTTCTCTTTGATAGCTCTGCATCAATCCATGCTAAGTTCTGGGTGAATTCCTCAGTGCTGCCTGATTTTTATTACCAAAACAATATCTACTTTTCTGTTCTTTCTTCTAAACTTGATTTATAGGTACCAGTTTTGATTTCTTTATCTTCTGCGTTTTTTTAAAATAATAATGGTTTTTTATTTACTCTTTTAAAAGCATGGTACACATACTAATTTCAGTCATTTTCATATTGCTCTATCATTTTTATTCCTGAGAGAATATTCTCTCATTCTCTGCTATTTTATATGCTTTAAAATTTTAATTTACAAAATCACTTTGAATGCAGATTTATTGTTTTGTTTTTCCCTCCCACTTTCCCCTCCCTTCCCATAGTTTGGCAGATACCACTGCCCTCCCTGCTCCAATTCAAAACTAGGTATTAATATTAGTAGTTCATGCCTTTTGTCCTGCCAAGATTTTGCAGACCCTTTTTCCTAGCTGACTTGGCTTAACCTTATTTTTGGTTTTGGAGTTGTCTCTGTTCTTTCTGGTGATCCTTGCAAGCAGCTCCAAACAGTGGTCACAGTATTTTTTAAACATTTGTGGGGGTGGGAGGAGAAATTTGCCCATTTCAAAGGGAAAGACTGATTTAAATCCCCTAACTATATGTGATTTCCATACCAGAATTGAATTTCCAATTGGCCAGCTGGTTTCTTTTTTTTTCTTTCTTTTTTTTTAATTGATACACAGTTGACATATTAGTTTCAAGTGTACATTGTTATGATTTGTTATATGTATACATTGTGAAGTGGTCACCACAGTAAGCCTTAGTTACATCCATAATCACACATCGTTACAATTTTTTTTTTTCTGATACAGCTGGTTTCTGATCATAGAGCACATAAGGGCTTTTGATTTCCTCCATCACTGCCTGTTATGTTTAGCATTCAAAACATCTTTATGTTTGTCTTATTTTTAAATGGTTAGGTCTTTAAAAATTTTTGTAAAAATTTATTTTATCTATCACTGCTATGTATTTGCAGTTGGGATGGAGAGAAGGGAATTATTAATAAGTGTGAATTTATTCCACTGTCCTGATCAGAAGTACTTAAATTTTTACTTTAGAAACATAATTCCCATAGGGTTCTAGAGGTTTACCGAAAGAGGAGAATGTCAAGGTTACTTCAACAGAATCGGGGCAGAGAAGAAGAGATGGGTTTGACAAACTGGGTAGGGGGCAGGGCTGTTTATCATGGTAAAGGAATATAGGAGGAGCTAGTTGGACAGCAGGGTAGAAGTGAGCTTAAATATTTTATCAAGTTTTGAATGTGGTGAGATTGAGAAGATTTGTATGACAGCTAGTTAAAGATAGTAAGCATTTAGGGATGAAAGAAATAAAGGTTCTACATCTGTATCTTAGCATCACTGGTGTATGTGTATAGATGGGAATGAAATTACTCAGGGAGAGTAGAGAGCAAGAAAAAAGGGTCTGATGATGGAACTCAGGGGGACCATCATCATTATAGGCTGTAAGCAAAGGGAGAGAAACCAGCAAACCAGACTAAAGAGGAAGTGTCAGAGAGGAAACAGAAAGACCAAAAGAGAAGGCTGAAGCAGTGTCATGCTTCTCAAAGTAGAGAGTTGTCATTGGCATCAGGGTCTGTAGAGAGTCAGGTAAGGGTAGAACTAAGTGTCCATTGGAGTTGGTCACTGAGGTAGAAGCCAGGTTATAGAATATTGGAGATGAAGGGAAGGAGAGAGGGGTCCATAGCTGAAGGACAATCAGGGGAGAATTATTTGTTTATATTTTGCCTTTGATTTTTGTTTTGCTATTTAGTTAATAGTTGGGTATAGAATCTTATAAGGTCTATCTAATTTTTTATTTTGTTGCACTGATTTGGTCTCTTACAGACATTTTTCTTCACTCGAACTAGATGGATTTTCACTTTTTATAGCATTTTATAAGACTTTGCCATTTGATTTTACTATTCCATATAACTTACAGTTTGTTAGCTCTTAAGGTTGTCTTAAGCCATTTTTAAAGCTCAGTATTCGGAAGTAATAGTATTTATTCAGTGGCCAGCCAAGATGGTGTGGAAGGAAAACACGAGCAATATTACCAATTTTTTCTTCATTTTAATTTTCATTCTTCCCTATTCTGGGTATTTTTTTTTCCATCAACAAGCCCAATAAGTCTTTCAGGGGCTAAACAGGCTCTCCCTGATGCTCAGCAGGTGCTTTAAGAAGGGTCTAATGTTACTTGGTAAATTATACAACCATTTATAAGTCTTGTGAAGTTTTACAGTTAATTAAGTATTTTCATTTTATAATGGATTATCTAGGTTTATTTATTAACTTTTTTTAATTGGCACAGTTTGGCACTGTGACGGTAATGTGCTTAGTGTTCTAAAATTGGTACTGCATCTCCTTAAACACTTATTTCCAAGGGCAGGGATAGCCATAGACATAGGTGGCAGCCTGCAGAATACATTGGTAAGGAGCCTCATGGTTTCTGCTTAACTAAAAATAGCACCCCCACTGATACTCTTGCTTTTCTAAACCTAAGCTGAAATTTTCCCATTATTACTGTTTCTTAACAGGTTACAGCTGATGCCAGTTGTTTCAGATAAGAGATTATTATAGGCCTGTATTTTGAATAATTTGACCAAGATCACACTGGTAGTAGAGCTGGGATTTAAATCATGTCAGTCTGGCTCTATCCAGTATTCCTAACAATTCTCTGTATTACCTTTAAAAGTAAAAGTAGGAGCATTTTCCTTGCCTTCTGTTCCCTAAATCAGTCAGTCTTCTCGCTGGTATTTTTTCTAGGATTCTTCTTTATTTTCTCCCTCTTCAAACATATGTAAAATAGTTCTCTAAACAAAAATGAAGATAAAGTACAACGCTGCAATGTATCAAAGAGTAAAAGATTTTTTTTTTCCCTCAGTAATGAAAACCCAGTCAGATTGACTTCCTGGCATACTCAGAATAAAGATAGAAACAGCCACTTCTTTACAGAAAATGGTGGCTGAAAAGAAAAGGATAAAGAGCCAGAGGAAAGTCACAGTATGAGGAAAGAAATATTTAGACGACAGAAAGAAGATCAGGTTGAGCAGAGAGCAGTATTTATGCTGTATGTCCTATGACAATAGGATATATGCCCGTTGGTGAAACTCTCATGAATGCCAGTTTTTCCTTAAAATAGAATTGCAAAAAGGGAGAGTCAGAGGCTGAGAACACCAATTTTAACACGCTTCAGTAATTTATTTAAGGTTAATGCTCATGACATGGTTATCAGGAAATATATGGCTCTTTAGACCTTAAGATGAAAATCCATTTGTTTGTTAATTTTTTTATACCTTTAAAAAATATATACAGTGTTGTTTAGGCTTTTTAATTTATTTTACTTATTTTATTATTTTTTTAAATTTTTAAATTTTTGGCTGCGTTGGGTCTTCGTTGCTGTGTGCGGGCTTTCTCTAGTTGCGGCGAGTGGGGGCTACTCTTCGTTGCGGTGCATGGGCTTCTCACTGCGGTGGTTTCTCTTGTTGCGGAGCACGGGCTCTAGGCGTGCAGGCTTCAGTAGTTGTGACACTCAGGCTCAGTAGTTGTGGCGCACGGGCTTAGTTGCTCTGCGGCATGTGGGATCTTCCTACACCAGGGCTCGAACCCATGTCCCCTGCATTGGCAGGCGGATTCTTAACCACTGAGCCACCAGGGAAGTCTCAATTTTTTTATACCTCTTAATGTATATAGCCAGACCCGTGGAATCACATTTATCATTGACATTGCATATCAATTCTGTAATTATTTATTACAATTATAGATTTATCTAAGTGGATTTCTTCCAAAGCACGATGCAGACCACTCTTTCACAAGTCTTTCAACCCCAGAAAGGAGTTTCATCTTTATAAACAGTCGACCAGTACACCAAAAAGATATATTAAAGGTAATCTTTTTAAGAAAAAGTATCACTTGGATCAGAAATAAAAACTCTGTCACTTGTCAGCTTCTTATAAGGACTACTTCTAAGAATTTGTTCCAAAATAAGGAAAAGGAAAAATAGATACAATATCATTTATTAAGCATTGTGCTAGGTACCTTACATATGACTCTTCACAACAGTTCTGTGGTGAATTATTATCCTTATTTATAGTGAAGAGACTGAAATGTTTGTGACTATCTTAGACCACATAACGAGGAAGTAACACAATTTGGATTTGAACCCAGGACTTTCAAAATATCCATGACACTATGATCTTTTAACCATGAAGCCAGTTGCATTGGATATTTGTACTTCTTAATGAATGCTTGTGCTTTATGTAAGTTCAAAGCCTCTAAATGAGCATTACTATTTAGATACTACTTTTCCTAATAAGCAGTTACAACCACTCAGTTTCTCAGTTAAATATGCTTCTTTTGGTGGTATTTTAAAGATGGCTATACTATCTTTTTTTATGTCTTTCTTTTTTGTCTTTCACTCATTACATATATTTCTAGCTAATCCGACATTATTACAATTTGAAATGCCTAAAGGAATCTACTCGTTTGTATCCCATTTTCTTTCTGAAAATTGATGTTCCTACAGCTGATGTAGATGTGAATTTAACACCAGATAAAAGTCAAGTATTATTACAGAATAAGGTAATCTTTTTCAGATTTTTTTTTGTATTTATGCTATTTATAAACTTACGCAGTCCTAACCATTTTCATATGAAAAAGATTTGCTTGTTTCTGTAGATTTTTTAATATTATTTTCATAATTTCCTCTAACATTTGTTCATTTGTATTTTTAGGAATCTGTGTTGATTGCTCTTGAAAATCTGATGACAACTTATTATGGATCACTACCTCGTACAAATTCTTATGAAAGTAATAAAACAGATGTTTCCTCAGATGACATGGTTGTTAGTAAAACAACAGAAACAGATGTGCTTTTTACTACGATGGAAACATCTGGAAATAATTATCCAAATGTTGATACTTCAGCCATTCCTTTCCAGAATGATGTGCATAATGATAAATCTGGGAAAAACACTAATTATTGTTTGAATCATCAGATGCATACTGGTGACCATTATGATGATCATTTTAATAGTGAAAATTCTAGCATTGATAAGAACAGTGGAAATACATTTCAGGAGATCCCAATGAATAATTTATCATGTGAGGACACCCAAAAGGAATATAGTGAAATTTGTTTTGTAGGTTCTGTTAAGCAAGCCCAATCAGAAAATGGCAGTAAAGGCCATATAGATGAGAGTGGGGAAAATGAGGAAGAAGCAGTTCCTGAGAAGTCTTTGGAAATTTGTGTAGATGACTGGAGCAAGGGAAATGCACTTAAAGATTCAAGAGGAGAAAACATTGAACCTGTGAAAATTTTAGTGCCTTACGAAAGTTTAGCATGTAAAGTAAGTAGTAATAATAATAACCCAAGTCCTGAACAAAAGAATTTCAGTGAAAGTTCCTATAACAAAAAATCAAATGTGGTAGATAACAAATCTGGACAGATTACAGCTTATGATTTAATTAGCAATCGAGTAATCAAGAAACCCATGTCAGCAAGCGCCCTTTTTGTTCAAGATCATCGTGCTCAGTTTCTCACAGACAATTCCAAGACCAGTTTGGAAGATGCAACAGTACAAATTGAAGAACTGTGGAAGACATTGAGTGAAGAGGAAAAACTGAAGTAAGTTTCCAGAGCTTTCATGGGACCTGAATGCTCAGATATTTCCATTCTATATGACTCACTGGGTTAAAAAAAATTTTTTTTAACTTATTTATGGAAAAGCAGAATGGAAAACGGCTTTTGGCTTGACTAAAGTACCTTTTTTGGCATCACTTTTTTGTTAATTTAGAGGTTTTTATGGGGTTTGTTTGTTTTTTATTTTGGTACAAGCCTTAACTACTTTCTGATTTAAGTTTGTAGTTAAAGGTTTTCCATTCTTAACTAAAAACTACCATTTTCTTCTATTTCTTTTTTATGTTTACGTTAATCTTATGACAGGACTTTTTCTTTTTTAACCTTTTGCATTAGAACAGTGGTGTTTTTAAGATCTTGACTATTCCCTTTTTAAATTGGTCTCTAAAATATGTAACACAATACAAAAATTGTAACATTGTTACAGATTTAATTTAGTGATGTTAATACTGTTCCTATTCAGTATAACTCACAGCTTTCTTATAAAATCTTTTATTTATTGACAACTTATAAACTATGGTGGGTTTTGGGGGCTAGGTAAATAGGTGGTTTGATCTCTTTGATTAAAATAACTACATATTATTTGCCATTTTTAGATCAGATGATCTGAATAAATATTCCAAAAAAATATGAGGGGTGTTTCTAATTGACTTAGGGCACTTGCTGTAAATAAAAAATATTATGTTTTGAGTGATTTAGCTCACAAGAAAATGAAAGAGTGCAATTATACTTCAGTCACATATTATTACCTGAGGCAGTGGTCCCCAACCTTTTTGGCACCAGGGACTGGTTTCGTGGCCCACAATTTTTCCACTGGTGGGGGCCGGTAGGGATGGTTCAGGTGGTAATGCGAGCGATGGGGAGCGGCAGATGAAGCTTCACTCGCTTGCCTGCCACTCACCTCCTGCTCTGCAGCCCAGTTACTAACAGGCCGTGGACTGATACCAGTCCGTGTCCCGGGGTTTGGGGACCCCTGACCTAAGGCATCGCAATACTGTGTCAAACATCTGGAAAAAATTTAAAATGTAACCTGTCATCCAGAGTTTATATTTGGTGATAAACTACATGGATACTTGACCAATTGTTTTTTAATTTTTTCATTAGCTTTTCAATCTTATAAAGACACTGTTAATTTAAAGTAATAAAGACCACTATTAACACACCAATAGGCAAAACCTCTGCAAGTTAACTTCTATCTTTTTTTTTAAGTGGGGATGGTGGTTGTGTTTTGTTTTTTAATATATATCTGTAAAAGATAAAGATACTCTTATTTTAAACAGAGCCATAATACAAATTGTTATCACTTTCTAAAACATGAATTCCTTAATCTTCATTGTTCAAATTTCTAATTATTTCATAAATGTCAAATTTTTTAAAAGTTTATTTGAATTAGGATGCAAATAAGGTTCACACATTGTTAATTATCTTTTGTTTTACATAAATGACACATTCAGTTTAAAGATGAGAGCACTTGAGTTTTAATACAGCAAGCCCTCAAAAGTTGAATTGCATTGACCAGGGAGGTGATGAATTGAGAGCTGTCTGAGAAAAGAAAAAAAAAAGCATAGATGTTCCCAGTTCTCATGGAAGTATGGACATTGGAACAGCTCAAGGTAGCTGTTCCCTTGCAGCCTCACAATAGCAGGTACTACTCCAGTTCCCTTTCAAGGAATGTTGGCATTGTTTCTCCTTGCAGGCCCCAAGGTGTTAAGGTACAAGGGTTATGATTAATAGGTCTCATCTAAAAATTTGTTAATCATCAGGCAATATTCTGGAATTCAGAATTTTCTCTATTGCCATAAGGTATACAAAAGAGGCATTGTTGGTCAAGAGCAGGCCTCTGAAGCTACACCTGTGCTCTAACCTCACTTCCTCTCTTTGATAGCTTTTTGTAAAAATGTGTGGACAGTATCTCCCGGATTGTTGTGAAGATTAAATAAGATATATTGTGTGTTATGATACAAGATAAATGACTAGCACATAGTAAGTAATTGTTCATGATGTTAATCAGAGTTTTTAAATCTGTGAAAAGGAAATTTCTCTATTGTGATTGATATTATTTTTCATTTGCTTATTCAAGGTTAAATTTAATTTGGAGGCCAGAAATAGAAACCTGTGAAGAAAATATAGGTATCTTGGGATCAGAGAGCTTACTGTATGTCACAGAAAGCTCTATTAGAATCTTTCGGAGCCAGGGTCTGGGAATCAAAATCAGGATTAGTGAAAAGGTAGAGTAAAAATGTTATAACACAAGAATCACACTAACTACCATTTCTTTTCTGGTCTTTATCTTAGAATTCTTTCCATGGTCTTAAATTCTACAAGGAGTGTTAAGGGATATGAGAGTAGACTCCTGTTTTACAGATAATCAGTCTTTCCATCCATTCTTCCTTTTCTTCCCTTTTTTTCTCTTCTTGTTTCCTGTTTTTTTCCCATCCCCTTCCTTCCCTATTTTCTTTCCTCCCTTGCTTCCTTCCCTTCCCTTCCCTTCTCTTTCCCTTCCTTGTTTCTTTCAATTAGGAACTATTTACTGAGGACATTCTGTGTACAAGGCCTTATGTACTCTAGCTAGTCATTTCAGATACAGTGATAAATGATAAATAAAACATACTTTTACTACTCATAAAAGTGCCGTCTAGTGAGGAAGACACTATTAAACAAATAGTAATCATAGAATATGAAGAGTTTTTAAATAAAAGGAACACAGAAGAGTTATGAAAACACTTAGCAGTTGGACTTAATCATATCTATGGGACAGGAAGTGCTTCCCTGAATAGAAATTAATCAAAATGGTGTAGGGAATTTTCTGTGTAGAAGGAACAGCATGTAAGAATGCCCAGAAGCTAGAAGGAAAACAGCATTATTGAGGAACTGAAAGATGCCCATAACCCCACAGATGCCCACAGGAATGGATTATGGGGGAGTGTGATAAAGAAAGATGGGGTAGGCAGGTCAGATCATGGAAGGTTCAAACAGTTTTGAATAAGACATTGGATCAGGGTTTTCTACCGAGAGCTTAGGATAGACTTTGCTATAGAGGGTACCTACATTTTAAAATTTTTCCTTTCTGGATTTTTTTTTTCCCCCTTGCTTTCTTTTCCTTTCCTCTAGTGGATTAGAAACCACTGTGTCCTCCCACTGGGATCTCAGTCAATTGATGTGAACTTGAACATTCATTTGTAGTAGCTATGAACATATTTCTACTTAAAATAACTTAGAACAATACCGTAATTGGGATATTATTGAAAAATGGTAAATAAACTTTATAATTACATGTAATCTTGAGACACAGAAACATTTGAATTGATTACTGATAAATCAGAATTAATATTTTTTGTTCAAGTTACTAAATCCCTTAATGATATAAAGTTGAAGATAACAGCTGTTTTTACTTAACATTTACTTAATATTCCTTCGGACATAACTTTTTATATTTCCCAAGGAACTAATTAAATTGACTTCTTGAATAAATCAAAAGATTAGTACCATATGTGAAAATTTGCACATTATAATTAATTACAAATGGTAACCTTCATCTTGAACTCATTTTCCACTGTAGGAGCAAAATCTTGAGTTTGAATGTCCAAGAGCTAAAAATACTTATTTATATACTTATTGAAGGTAACTGTATTGAAAATTTTGTGTTTTATAATCCAGAACTTCAGATTCTAAGCGGAAATGGGAGAAAATAACGTAAAAAATTATGAATGTGGCCTGGTCAGTAACCAAAAGAGGCATTTTTCATTCATCTAGTTCACAGCGAAATAAAGGCTTTTATACATTCTCGTCCAGCAAACACTTCTTTATCCAACAAACATATGCTGAGTACAAATTACATAACGTGCTTGTTTCTTGTGTTTTAGTCTCACTTTTAACATTTAATTCCATTCTCCCAATAGTATCATTTTTATTTCCTAGTACATAACTACTCAAATTTCTCCTTAAAAATGTATATATATTATCTACAATGGAACTCAACCAGTTTCTTAAGATTAGAAATAACATTTTCTAGTCTCAATTTTAAAACTGCATTTAAAGAATTTTTTAGCAAGGTTGCTCAAATAATTACCAACGTTTAGTCAATTGTGTGCCCCGTTCATTATAAGATAGGTGTTTCTTGATAGAAAATAATGATAGCGAACATTTATTATCATTTACTATGTGCCAAGCACTATTCTAAGTACTTAAAACTCATTTTATTTCTCACATCAAAACTATGAAGTAGAGGGACTTACCTGGCCGTCCAGTGGTGAACACTCCGCACTTCCAATGCAGGGGGCACAGGTTCAGTCCCTCATCAGGGAACTGAGATCCCACATGCTGCGCGGTGCAGCCTTAAAAAAAAAAAAAACCATGAAGTAGACGTAGATTATCTAGATATTACAGATGAGCTTACTGAGGCACAGAAAAGTTAAATCATTTGCTTAGGTTTGCAGAGCTACTAAATGGCAAAGACAGGCCAGGCAGTCTGTCTGTCTCTGAGGTCTATGCTCTTAGCCAGTACACTTAGCTGAACACAGATAGTAGTTTTCAGTTCTGGGCTTATATTAGGATCACCCATGGAGCTCTTTAAAGACAGTGCTGCCCAACTCCAGCCTAGGTGTGGAGAATTGGAAACTCTGTGGGTGGGACCCAGGCATCTCAATTTTTTAGAAAAGGGTTGATATAACCACTATACCAGACTGCTGTCTTTGGCCCCAGAAGTTTCATTTTACTTCTGTTATTGTTAACCAAAAAGAAAAGACCTCTTTTTACCTAGTATAATTTTTTTTTTTAATAAATCTATTTATTTTTTGCTGCGTTGGGTCTTTGTTGCTGCGTGTGGGCTTTCTCTAGTTGCGGTGAGCGGGGGCTACTCTTCATTGCGGTGCGCAGGCTTCTCATTGTGGTGGCTTCTCGTTGCGGAGCATGGGCTCTAGGCGCACGGGCTTTAGTAGTTGTGGCATGTGGGCTCAGTAGTTGTGGCTCGCGGGCTCTAGAGCACAGGCTCAGTAGTTGTGGCACGTGGGCTTAGTAGCTCCGAGGTGCGTGGGATCTTCCCGGACCAGGGCTCGAACCCATGTCTCCTACACTGGCAGGCGGATTCTTAACCACTGTGCCACCAGGGAAGCCCTTACCCAGTATAATTTAAAAGGTCCATTATCTTGTTTGAAATTGAATTAAATTAGACGGTTTGGATGTGTTCAGTTTATTTGAATTTGTCTTTTTATTGCTGACTCTAAAATGAGAGATAAATAGTAACAAAAAAATTAACATTTAGCTATGAAACCATTACAAATTTAATCATATAATTTTTATTTTGAGTGTTTTTATTATAGTGATCTTAATTTTACTAGTATATAATTATTAAATGTATGTACGTTTTCTTTTGTTGTGCTCAGGGAATTGCTTCTTCTATGTTGATGTTACAGCACATATTTAAGGAACTCCTCAGATCTGAAATTGACTCCTTATTTTATTGTTTTATTTAATTATTTCCTTTTTTTTTTAGTTGCCTGTACCTTAAATGGTTTTTTAAATTGGGTAAAATTTAGCTGCTGTGAAATGCATAGATCTTAAATGTATATATAGCTCAGTGCATTTTCATATGTGTACACCGATGAAACCACCACTGCAAACAAAATATAGAACATTTCCATCAGCCCAGAAAGTTCTTTAATGCCACCTACAAGCCAGTGTCCATTCTCAGCCACTATTTTGATTTCTGTCACACTAGCTTGGTTTTTCCAGTACTTAAACTTCTTATTTATAAAATCATAATGATATGTACTCCTTTATGTCCAGCTTCTTCCCCTCAACAAAATATTTTTGTAGTTTTCATCCATGTTTGTTGAATGTATACATATAGTTTATTCTTTTTTAATCAGTAAGTAATACTCAGTTGTATAAGTATACCACAATTTGTTTTCTCAGTCTCCAGTTGATCAACATTGTGTTCTTTCCAGATATGGGATATTATGAATAAAGCTGTGTTGTTTAGTTTCCAAATATTTGGAGTTTTTCTAAATATCTTATTGCTACTGAATTCTAATTAATTTTGTCATGGACAGGGAAAATACTGTTAGATTTAAATCTTTAGAAATTTATTGAGAATTATGCCCAGCAGCATATCTTGAAGAATGGGCACCTAAAAAGAATCTGAATTCTGTAGCTGTTAGATGTAGTGTTCTAAAATGACAATTAAGTCAAGGTAGTTGATAGTATTGCTAAAATCTTCTTAAGGCTTTACTGATTTTTATGTTTTGGTCTAATTCTGTCAGTTCCTAAGGAAAGGGCATTAAAGTCCCCAACTGTAATTCTGGATGTATTTCTACTTTTAGATCTGTAATTTTTTGCTTCACATAGTTTGAAGCTTTGTTGTTATTAGATCCATGCACATTTGTGATTGGTACACCTTCCTAGTGATTCCCTTTGGTCATCATGAAATATTCCTCTTATCTGTGGTATTATTTCTTGTTTTGAAATTTGTTTCATCGTATATTACTATAAGCTGCTCTTATGCTTACGATTTGCATGGTTTATCTTTTCCATTCTTTTACTTTCAAACTCTCTGTCTTTTTTTTCCCCTGTGCTGTGTAACTCTTGTAGACACATATAGCTGGAATTTACTTTTTTATTTAAGTGGACTGCATTTTAATTTTGCTGTATTGGATAGTGCTTTATGTTCCTAGATTTAAAATAAATTTTAATTATTATAAAGGGTTTTTTTAATCCTTCATTGAATTTTAGTACTTTTTCCCCTGAGAGTTAGTGATGTTTTGATAGAAAAAGATTCCATTGCCCATCTCTTGGTGCTTTTCCCTAAGAAATTAGACCAGAGTATTGCATAGGAAATTGATTAAATACTTGAAAGCAGCTTGGCAAATTGTGCTTAGCATAGATTAGCAGAATAAAGAACATTGTACTTATTTCAGTATGCAAACGCAAAAGTAAATGTGAAAGTGAAACAAAAATATTCAACTATACTGAAGATGAAGGTGTTTCTGACAAAGTGCATTTTCTAAATGTTGATAATTTTTAAAATATTAGTAGTCACTTCATTTAAAATATTAATGTTTTAAATTTTTAGGCATCTACTCTGTTTTTTTTCTTGAGATATAACTGACATACAGCACTGTATAAGTTTAAGGTGTACAGCACAATAATTTGACTTACATACATCGTAAAATGATTACCACAGTAAGTTTAGTGAACAGCCATCATCTCATATATATACAACATTAAAGAATTAGAAAAAAATATTTTTTTCCCTTGGAACGAGAACTCTTAGGATTTACTTTCTTAACGCCTTTAATATACAACATACATTGATGTTAGTTATATTTATCATGTTTTCTTTGGATAAATACCCAGAGGTTGAATTGCTGGATCATATGTTAGGTCTAGTTTTAATTTTTTGAGGAATCTCCACACTGTTTTCCATAGCAGCTGCACCAGTTTACATTCCCACCGACAGTGCACGAGGGTTCCCTTTTTTCCACATCCACGCCAAGTTATTGGTTGTGTTTAACACTTCTTACAAAGCTAGTTTTGTGGTACTGAACTCTTTTAGCTTTTGGTTGTCTGTCAAACTTTTTATCACTCCTTCAAATCTGAACAAAAGACTTGCTGGGTAGAGTATTCTTGGTTGTAGGTTTTTGCCTTTCATCACTAAATATATCATGCCATTCCCTCTGGCCTTCAGAGTTTCTGCTGAAAAGTCAGCTGATAGCCTTATGGAATTCTCTTATACATAACTTCTTGCTTTTCCCTTGCTGATTTTAATATACTCTCTTTATCTTTAATTTTTGCCAATTTAATAGCAGTGTGTCTTGGTGTGGTCCTCTTTGGGTTGATCCTGTTTTGGACTCTCTGTGCATCCTGGACTTCCTGGATGTCTGTTTACTTTCCCAGGTTTAGAGAAGTTTTAAGCTAGTATGTCTTGAAATATGTTCTCTGCCCCTTTCTCTCTCTCTTTTCCTTCTGAGACCCCTATAATGAGAACATTAGTGCACTTGACATAAGAGACTCCCAGAGGTCTCTTAAACTGTCCTCGTTTCTTTTTATTCTTTTTTTCTGTTCAGCTTCATTGATTTCCACTACTCTGTCTTCCAGCTCACTGATCTGTTCCTCTGTATCATCTAATTTACTGTTGATTCTTTCTAGTGTATTTTTCATTTCAGTTATTGTATTCTTCATCTTTGTTTGGTTATCTTTGTATATTCTAACTCTTTGTTAAAAACTTCTAACTTCTCACTGTGTCTGTCCATTCTTCTCCTGAGTTCTTTAAGCATCTTTATGATCATTACCTTGAACTCTATTGGATAGATTGCTTATCTCCACTTTACTTAGTTCTTCTGGGGTTTTATCATGTTCTTTCGTTTGGAACATATTTCTCTCTTGCCTCATTTTGCCTAATATGCTGTTTTTATTTCTATGTATTTGGTAGGTTCATTCCATTTCCCCATCTTGGAGAAGTGGCCTTTTTAGGAGACATCCTATGGGACCCAGTAGCACACTCCTGTCTGGTCACCAGAGCTATATGCTTTAGTGGTGCCCTCTATGTGGGTTGTGTGGGTCCTTCTGTTGTGGTGGGCTGACCACTGTGGGTGTGCTGGTGGTTGTGGCTGGCCCCATTCCAGTTGGTCGCCATGCCCTGCCTTATACAAAGGGTGCCAGCTGATGGTGGGCAGGGCCAGGTCCTGGTATGGCCAGAGGAGTTCTGGTTACTGGTGTGGGCCGCCCACAGGTAGATGGGGCCAGGTCATGAGTTGACTGGCTATGGTGTCCTGGGGGGTCCCGAGGCTAGTCCTGGCCCATTGGTGGGTGGAGCTGGGTCTCCAGGTGGCTGGCTGCCAGCTGGGGTTCCTTGATCTAGTGTCTGCCTGCTGGTAGGCAGAGGTGGTTCCTGACACAGCTTTCTGTATAGTTGTGGTGTCCCAAAGCTGCTGTCGGCCTGCTGGTGAGTGGGCCCAGTTCCTGACATGGCTAGCTGTGGAGTCTGGGGTGTCCCAGAGTAGGTATTGGCCCACTGGTGAGTGAGGCTGGGTCCTGGGGCTAGTGCCAGCACACTGGTGGGCAGAGCTGCATCTTGGGGTTTCTGGGTACAGAGCTTAGAGTTTCCAGGGCTGGTGTATGGGCCCAGGCCCAAGATGTCCTGGGTCTGTTGTCTGACCCCTGGTGGGCAGAGCTGGGTCCTAGGGTTTCCAGCTACAGGGCCTTGTGGGGTCCTAGAGTTGGTCTCTGCCTGCTGGTGCCAGGACCAGTTCCAATGGCTGGCTGAATGTCCCAGGGCTAGTGCCCATGCACTGGTATGGGGAGCTGGATCCCGGGCCCTTTGGTAGATGGGGCCGGGTCCTAAGGGGGCTGTCGACTCGGGTCCTGTGGCAGCTGGCCTGCTGGTGTGTGGTGCTGTGTCCCTGCCTCGCTAGCTGCTTGGCCTGAGGTGTCCCAGTACTGATGCTGACAGGCTGGTGGCTGGGGGCAGGACTGCGTCCCAAAGCTAATAAGCTAGAGGGAGGATTCCAAAATGGTGCTTACCAGCATTGGTGCCCACGTGGTAGAATGAGCTCCCTAAAATGGCTACTGCCAGTATCTGTGTCCCCAAGGTGAGTTCCATTTGCCTCCTGCCTCTGGGAGGCTTTCCAAGATCAGCAGGTGGGTCTGACCCAGCTGCTTTCAGATTACTGCTTCTGCCCTGGGTCTTGGAGTGTGTGAGATTTTGTGTGTGCCCTTTAAGAGTGGAATCTCTATTTCCTTCAGCCATCTGACTCTCTTGAAAGTAAGCCGCACTAACCTTCAGAGCCAAACATTCTGGGGTCTTCTTTCCTGGTGCAGGACCCCCAAGCTGGGGATCCTAATGTGGAGCTCAGACCCTATGCTCTTTGGAAAGAAGCTCTGTGATTGATATCATCCTCCCGTTTGTGGGTCTTCTACCCTGGAGGCATGGTCTTGACTAGACCACGACTCCGTCCCTCCTACCCATCTCATTGTGGTTCCTTCTTTATATCTTTAGTTGTAGATCTCTGCTAGTCTTTAGTTCATTCTAATCGATAGCTGCTCTGTAAATAGTTATAATTTTGTTGTGCCCATGGGAGGAGGTAAGCTCAGGATCTTCCTACTCCACCTTGTTGGCCACATCTTTGCATCTCTGGATTTTGCTTTTGAAATTCAGTCTGACGGACTCTGCCTTTCAAATGCAACAGTTAGTCTATGTAATGTATTAATTGATATGGTTGTGTTTTGGTCTACCGTTTTCCTATTCCTTCTCAGTTTTGTTCCTCTGTTCCTCGTTTTGGGAGAGAGGCAGCCTCTTTAGGGTTAAAAGAATATAATTTCATATTTAATTTTAATTCCTCTATTGGCTTTGCCTTATTTTTTGCTCTGGGGAATACATTATACATCCTTAATTTATCATAATCTACTTAGAGTTAATAGGGTACCATTTTAGGGACTTCCGTGGCACAGCAGTTAATAATCCACCTGCCAATGCAGGGGACACAGGTTCGAGCTCTGGTCCGGGAAGATCCCATATGCTGCGGAGCAACTAAGCCTGTGCACCACAAGTACTGAGCCTGCGCACTAGAGCCCACAAGCCACAACTACTGAGCCCACATGCCACAACTACTGAAGCCCGCACGCCTAGAGCCCGTGCTCCACAAAAAGAGAAGCCACCGCAATGAAAAGCACACGCAGCACAATGAAGAGTAGCCCCAGCTCGCCACAACTAGAGAAAGCTTGCGTGCAGCAACGAAGACCCAATGCGGCCAAAAATAAATAAAATTAATTAATTAATTAAAAAAAAATAGGATACCATTTCACATAAACTATAAAAATGTTCCAAGTATAATTCCACTTACCACCCCGTCCTTTACATAGTTGGTGTCATATATTTTACATCTACGTAAAAATAAACCTCACCTTTAAATATTACTTTTAAAATTTAAACAGTTACCTTTCAAAGAAATAAGAGAATTTTTCAAAAGATTTTTTTTTTTCCTGTTTACCTACATAGTTACCATTTTTGGTGCTCATCATTTTTTCCTATACATCTGAGTTTCCATGTGGTGACATTTCTTAATAATGTAATTATGTTGGCAACAGATCTCAGCTTTCTTTTTGAAAATGTCTGTTTCATCTTCAATTTTGAAATAAATTTTTATGGATATAATTGAATTCTGGATTCTTATAGCATTTAAAAGATGTTATTCACTGTAATCTGGCTCTACATTGCTTATGATGAGAAGTTATATTCATCATTTGTTGTGGTGCTCCTTTTTGTAACATCTTTTTTTTTTCTCCTCTGTACTTCGAAGATTTTATCTTTATCTTTGGTTTTCAGCAGTTTGAATCTAATGTACTTAAGCTGTGGATTTCTTTGCATTTTTCCTGCTTGGGGTTCACTGACCTTCTTGAATCTGTAAAATGTTGCATTTATCCAAATTGGGTAATTTTCAGCTATAATTTCTTTGAATATTTTTACCCCATTACTTTTTTTTTTTTTTTTTTTTTTTTTGGCTGCATTGGGTCTTGTTGCTGTGCACAGGCTTTTTCTAGTTGCGGCAAGCGGGGGCTACTCTTCATTGCGGTGCATGGGCTTCTCATTGTGGTGGCTTCTCTTGTTGCGGAGCACAGGCTCTAGAGCGCAGGCTCAGTAGTTGTGGCTCACGGGCTTAGTTGCTCCGCGGCACATGGGATCTTCCTGGACCAGGGCTCGAACCCATGTCCCCTGCATTGGCAGGCAGATTCTTAACCACTGCGCCACCAGGGAAGTCCCTACCCCATTACTTTTATATTTTTTATCTGGGACTCAAATTACATATATGTTAGGTTGCTTGTTTTGCCATAAGTCACTGAAGTGTTTTTTCAGTCTTCAATCATTTTTCTCTCTGTTGTTCACATTGGATAATTTCCTTTGATCTGTCTTCAAATTTCCTGATCCTTTCTTTTGCCATCTCTTATCTGCTGTTAAGTCTACCCAGTGAATTTTTCATTTCAGATATTCTATTTTTTTTTTTAATTTATTTAATTTATTTATTTTTGGCTGTGTGGGGTCTTCATTGCTGCACACAGGCTTTCTCTAGTTGCGGCGAGCGGGGGCTACTCTTCGTTGCAGTGTGCAGGCTTCTCTGCGGTGGCTTCTCTTGTGGAGCACGGGCTCTAGGTGTGAGGGCTTCAGTAGTTGTGGCTCATGGGCTCAGTAGTTGTGGCTTGCAGGCTCTAGAGCGCAGGCTCAGTAGTTGTGGCGCACAGGCTTAGTTGCTCCGCGGCATGTGGGATCTTCCTGGACCAGGGCTCGAACCCGTTTCCCCTGCATCGGCAGGCAGATTCTTAACCACTGTGCCACCAGGGAAGCCCAGATATTCTATTTTTTAGTTTTAGAATTTCCATTTCCATTTGGTTCATTTTATAATTTCCCTTCTCTGTTGAGATTTCCCCTTCTAGTCTCTCATTGTGATCATCTTTTCTTAAGTCCTTAAATATATGTAAAAACCAATTAAAAAAAATTTTTTTTGCAGTTCCAACATCTGCATCATCATCTTGAGGTTGGTTTTTACTGTCCACTTTTTCTCTTTACCATAACTCACATTTTCCTTTTTTATTGCTTGAGTGGTAACTTTTGCTCGTATAATGGACATTGTGGTTGATATGTTGTAGAAACTCTGGGTTCTATTATCTTCCGAAGTGTTGAGTTTTGTTCTACCACGCATTTAAATTGCTGACAGATCACCTGGAGCTTGGGGAGACTTTGTTTTATACTTCCTTAGGCAAAGACTGTTTAAATTTTTCTGTTAGTCCTAGGGCAGCTTCCTTAGTTCTAGAACATAGTTTTTTGTTTTGTTTGTTTGTTTGTTTTTGTTTTTGTTCCTTACCCCTAAGATGTAAGATGTAGCCCTCCTCCAGTTTTAATTGAAAGCCCAAAGTGTTTTCCAAGTCATCTAATTATGTGGAATTTAAACTCCAAACTCTGTTTCTCCTGCAGCAGGCAGCCACTGAAATCTCTGTTCAGCTTATTTAGCCTTCTAGTGGTTATTTTCCTCTAGATTCTCACACACGGGATTTTCTCCCTCAATTTCCAGTTGTTTTGGAAGCAGGGAGTTCTGTGTTCTGATGACTCAGTCTAATAAGAGTGCAGCTTTCTGATTGAGTTCTTGCTACTCTCCCTTAATGCTCTGGGGACTGCCCTCTGGGTAAAAGTGGTATAAATGTGGATCTCTTTTTTTTCAAGGGTTGCATCCATTCCAAATTCTGCATGCTTTTCATTGCTCTTCAGTGCCTGTTTTAAATGGTTGATTTCTGTATTTTGTTCAAAGCTATGGTTATATTAAGGTGGGTTAATCCAATACGAGCTCCTTTGTCGTTACTGAACCTGGAATGCCAGCTCTTTATTTTTTATAAAATTTACTTCGGATGGTTAATGTATTTCTCATTATGACTTCATTAGTTCTTTTTTATCTCTATTCATAGATATGAAGAGAAGGCTACTAAAGACTTGGAAAGATACAATAGGCAAATCAAGAGAGCCATTGGACAGGAGTCGCATGTATCATTAAAAGATGGCAAAAAATGGATAAAACCCACCAGCGCATGGAATTTGGCACAGAAGCACAAGTTGAAAACTTCATTATCTAATCAGCCAAAACTTGATGAGCTCTTTCAGTCCCAAATTGAAAAAAAAACCCAAAACATTAAAAAAGTTCAGATCCCGTTTTCTATGGAAAACTTAAAAAAGAATTCTGATAAACATAAGAAATTTGACTTAGAAGAAAAGGACGAAGTTTACTTGATCCACAATCTCAAGTTTCCTGATGCATGGCTAATTACATCCAAAACAGAGATAATGTTATTAAATCCATATAGAGTAGAAGAAGCTCTGCTATTTAAAAGACTTCTTGAGAATCACAAACTTCCTGCAGAGCCACTCGAAAAGCCAATTATATTAACGGAGAGGTATGGTGAAGTAATATAATTTTTTTTACTCTAAAAACATTTATTGAAATTGAAGGTAAAAAGTTGAAAGTGTTTCCTAGCAGGGAAAAGTGGTATTTATTTAAAGAAATTTTTGTAATTTGATTTCAAATATTTAATGGAATTGCTTTTAAATAAGTAATTTTAGAATATTCTAGATAGTTTACTTCTGCAATTAATAAATATCAAGCTCAGTTCCCCCCTGTACATTAGTGATTTCCCCAGGGTAATCCTGACATTGGATTGCCATGACTCTTCTTCATTGTGCACTCTTTGTTTTAACATTTCAAACATATACCAAAACAGAATTATACAATGAACGCCTTTATCAACAATTATCAAGATTTTGCCACATTAACTCTATCTGTCCTTGATATATATATATATACACACACGTATGTTTTTCCTTTTGCTAAAGGATTTAGAACAATTCCCATCCTTAGAATTTTCAGTATGTCTCTCTCTAAAATGGCCATTTTCTTAGCCACAATGCCTTTTTTCATGCGTTACACAATACTAATTCCTTGGAATTGTTCCTCATTGTCTCAGAATGTCTTTTTATAGTTTTAAAATTAAGTTTAATGTATATCTATACAAGGTCCAACCATTACATTTTGCTATGTATTTTAAATCTCTTCTAATATCACACCGTTAATGTATTGTGGATTCTTAGTCGCTTGTTCATCGGAATATCCCACTGTCTCTATTTGTCTCTCTTGCTTTCTTGTGATGGTGTTTAACTTGTTTTTCCCTCTCCCATTTTTAAATGGAAGTTAGCTCAGGAGGATTGAATAGATTTAGATTCTACTTTCTGGTAAGACTGCTTAATAGGTGGTGCTATGTACTTCATATTTCATCACATCAAAAGGCACTGATCACTGGGTTCAGCTGCTGACAACCTGATCTTCCATCTTAAAGTTCCCTGATAACCTTTCCATCTAATGGTTTTATCCATTGATGATTGTTGCCTGAACTAACTTTATGATAGATTGTAAAATGGGGGTATTTCCTTTTCATATCCTATGTGAGCAAACTGTATTCTGTAAAAACAAATAACTTAAATAATCTACTAACATTTCACTTTTTTGTACTTAATATTTCTTTTTTAGTCTGACATAGGTAGAAAAAATTATGTTTATGAAAGGAGATAAAAACCTGAAATTAAAAAGATGACAATTTGTTTTGTAGGCCAAAATTCTGTTTCAGAACTTCCAAGAATAAATCAAAAATCATTTAAAAAATGTATTTAAACCCTTGTGTTAAAGACCCGGCCTCTACAAAGAAAAACAGGGCCAGAACCAAAAAAACATTTGATAAAGCTATCTTTTTAATTAAGGCAATAGTAATCACAGTAACTAAAGCCCAGTGTCTTTCACGGTATTCTTTTAAGACTGGCTAGGAAACTGTCAAAGAAAGAATTAAAAAGAATTAATATAGCCTTAGGCTTAATTAAAACAGTTCAAAAATCTGATAGTACTTTTCTTTTTCTTCCCTTAAAAAGAGCTAGGGTGTATTTGAAATTGTATACTCCACTGCTTTTCTAAATGGTATTTGTAAATTTTCATTTAGATCTCAAAAATATTTTTGTGCTTTATGAATTATAGGTTTTTAAAAATATTCTTCTTTGTGATATTCTGTTATTTAAAAACAAATACATTAAAAGTTATTATTTGGGGTCCATACTAGCCTGAGAATAAATCTTTCTTATTTGAACATGGACAGCAACAAAGCTTAATTCAGAATTGTTTTCACCTTTCTTCTGAAATATGACATCCCCATCACAGTTAATAATATATGAGTTTTTAAAAACTGAGTCATAAAGAAGATAATTATGGGTTGGGCTCAATTTTCATGTCAGAGTTCTAATGCAGGTTGTGTAGTTTATCTCTCAATGGAGTATATAATTTAGAGATTATAAAATACAAAGTAAGAGCTCAATAATAATAACAATAACATAATAATAATAATAATAACAATAATGGCTCATATTTATTGAGCTCTTACTATATGATAGGAACTTTACTAAGCCCCTTGCTTTCATGATCTTATCTTCACAATAACCTTATGAGAGGTATCCACATTTTAACGAGGAAGCTGAAACACAGAAATGTTAAGTAACTTACCAAGGTTCATACAGTCAGTATATAAGCAGTGGGTCCAGCATTCCAATCTTGACAGTAACTGTAGACCCTGCACCACTAATTTCTATACTATATCATTATCACCACCACTACCACTGCCACCGGCTCTCAGATTGATCTTCTGAATGTTGGTTTAGACCAGACAGCGCACATCTGCTATATAGCCAAAGTTCTCCTCTCCATGATATCTGCTCTTATAGCCAGTGGGGTCCTCAACCTTTCAGAGGTGATAAGCAAAGACATCATCTATTCATTTAATTTTCAACGGGTACAAGATTTTAATGAAGTAGCAGCTCATCATCCTGCACTGGATAGAATATAGAACAGTGCCTTATTTACATAGGTGTCAACTGTAACCGACACATTACTGTAAATAACATGTTATGAAGCACCTGACCAAGCCTAAAACCAGCATGAAAGGTTAATTTGTGCTCTAGATAATCTTTGGCCACCTCAAAATTTTGTTTAGGGCTAGTACCACTCAGCATATGCCACCTTTGGCAAACATACCATGCCTATAGTATACTGGAAGTATCTCTCCCAAGCCCTGAATTACTTTTATAAGTTCTTGGGAGAAAAAGATACGTGCTTATCTTCTTATTGAAGAAACCTTGACTAGCAATAGACTATTACACAGGATGGACTACATCAATAACTTGACAATGTGTCTTTGTAAATAAAGGTATAAAATGGCGTTATTTATAAATAAAGTTTTCATTTGTATTATAGAGAGAGTACTTTTTAAATTTCACATTTAGTTTGTATAACATTCTAGAAGATAGAAACTGTCTTTTGTGTCTATTCTTCCTCCTTTCTGTACACTGTATATGGTAGGTCTACGAAGTATTAACAGAAATGTAAAAAAGTAAAGTTTCTCACACGGCTCCTTATACCTTTGTATTTTGGTTAGTGATAATAACACTTTTTAAAGGGCCGTCAGATTAACTTTTTTCCGTAAATTCTCTTATTTCATTTTACGTATTTAATAAGTTAAAGGGCCATAATTTCTTTTTCAGTCTTTTTAATGGATCTCATTATTTAGAGATTTTACATAAAATGGCAGCAGATGACCAAAGATACAGTGGATCAACTTACCTGTCCGATCCTCGTCTCACAGCAAATGGTTTCAAGATAAAATTGATACCAGGTATGATAATGTGGTTTAATACTTCCTGACTTGGAAAAATAAGTCTTGTTCCAAAAGTTACTTTTGGGTTTCGTAATTTACAGATATCACGGTATATTTTTGTCTCACCAAAAGTACAGTGTCAGCTTTGTAAAAACTGTCATATTTCAGAAAGGTCACCTCTGCCTGAAACAAGCAAGTTTACCATCTCTTTCAGTCCATTGCCTTGTATTTTAGCATTTCCATAACTAATCAAGTAATTGTAAGTTTTGCCATCCTTTGTCACAATATGCAGACTGCTTGCTGTGTCTAACTAAATTATTAAATACTCCTTAGATGATGAAGCAGAAATAGACATGTAGGGTACTAGAACTGACTAACAAAATTAAACATCTCTTTTCCTTTTTTAAAAGCATTTAATTGTTTTGCCAATTAGATGTGTAGCATCAACAGTCTTACTATTTGGAGAGTGGATGATTTGATTCCATGGCTTTGCTAAAAAACCTGTCATAATACTGTTTGCTTACTGTGGAAATTCACTAGGTGGGGAGAAAAAAGAAAATTCTTCTGGCTAGGAGACTTCAGTTTTCCTGGCTGGCCCCTTCTCTGTTCTTTCATAGTTTCCATACTTAACTGCCTTCTGCCCTACCTACCTAGGCCAGTCTTGTCCTATTACTTTGCTTTCATCTGGTATCAAGCAGCACAAAGGTACCAGGAAGAGTGATTCCACTGTCCTTTCCCCCACCCTCCCCTAAACTTGCCATGACCAAAGTGTACAAAAACAAAATGTAGAAAATTTTTAAAGGAATGTTTTACTGAGACATGAAAAGAAAATAAGTAAAAACAATATACAAAACCATGAAATGGGATATATACAGAAAACGCTTTGGTGTTCCAAACTTTAACTTTATTGACTAGCAGTTTTAAGAAAACCTACCCAGAACTTCTTTCCTCCTACCTCAATCCTGGATATTTAGATTTGGAGTGAAGAGTTAGTCCAAATCCCACCTCTGCCATTTAAAAACACGTGTTCTAGGGAAAGTCAATTGGCCTCAGTGTTACCTCATCAATAGCAACTAATTATTATGTGCATGGCAGTAGTCTAAGTATTAAATGTATTAATTCATTTGATCTTTCTAATAGCCCTGTGGTTCTGTTACTGTGCCCATTTTTTATAAATAGAAAAATTGAGGCATGGAGAAACTAAGTTTGCTTAAGGGTACAGAATTAGTGGTAGAACGAGGATATGAACCCAAGCAATCTGCCTTTAAAACCAACTCGTAACTAATTTATGTTGATTTCCTATTAAAATTGATATATTTACTTCATGAAGTTGTTAGCACTAAACTAGGTACTTAGGTAAATCAGCATAGTACTCGGCAATGGTATGTGTTCAAATATTCTCTTTTCTTCCAGCACCCCCTTTCTGACCTTAACTGACTTGCAGTCATTTTTTTGGTCCTCCTAGAAATCTTTCATCCTCAGGACTTCTGACATTTAAAAAATTTATTTGAAGTGTGAAGCAAGGAGTTTATGTGTATGTGTGTGTGTAGCAAGATATTTTTTTCTTAATCTATCTTCCTAATTAACTATGTGGCACTGGTGGCAGGTACTTTTTTTTTTCATGAAAGATGTTATCACAACAGTTTTTTTTAAGTTAGGCTAACTGCCCTGTCTGTTCCAAGAGCATGTTTGTTTTTGAGTTACCCAGTAAGTTTCTGTGTCACAGATGCTTTCAGCTCTCAGCTTGTAGAGAATGTTTTTAAGTCCTGTAAATACCAGGTACTTTGCATGGCACCAAAGATATGAAAATGAATAAGTTAATCATCTGTAAACTGACTTGATTTGATTGGAATTAACTTTACTTCGATTATCATCAGCATTATTTCTCTTCTCAGTAACAGATCAAGTTAAAAGCATTCATTTTTTTCTTCTTTTTTTTAAACCATTTTTTCATTCATTAATTTTTATGTCATGTTTTCTTGAAGGCCATTTCTCCGTCTTTTAGTGAGAGTTTTGTTGTATTGGACTAACTTTTGATCAGCAGTTTGCCAGTTGTCATAAAACATCTTTAGATAAAAGCACTAGAAAGAGGAAGAATACATCTGGCTTTAAGGAAAAAGATTCTGAATGTGACCCTAAGAACTTTGCTTGTTAATGAGAATAGCTTTTGTTCTGTATCAATAAGAATTACACATTTTAGGAACTGAAAACTTGTCAAACCACTTATTGAAGTATTTTCGGAAAATTGGGAAGCATTTCACAGAATTTTATGGAAACTTCTTGAACGTGATTCCAAATGTCTCTAAGTTTTCCATATCTAAATTTTGCAAGCACAGATATTAAAATGTTGCTCAGTTTCCTCGTTTGTTGCCATATACTTTTTACCCATATCCACAAATAATTCTGTGAAATGTGTATAATTTTCCAGCATTCATGTAGTCAGTATTAGACTTTTCAGTCAAATCATACTGTAAATGGTATAGAACCAGCAATAGTGAAAAGTCTCTTGACTGATAAATTTTACTATCTGTATAAAAAGATGTGAACTGGAATATTCTGCTACTTCCTCTTTGCCTATCTAAACCCTGTTTCAAGTCCCATTTAAGTTCCCCTGGTTGCTCAAACTCTCATTTTGTCTTCCTTCACTGAACTCTGTATTTTACCCCTTAACACTTGATTATGTATCTTCTTATATTATTCTCCAGTTGTTTCCAGGGAAGAACATTAGGATGCCTTCTCTGTTTAGTATACCACCAGTGCATCTGCCATTCAGGTCAAGGAACTAGTCTGTAACTGGGAACAGGTTAGGAATAGGGTCGTTGACATCTCAGGACCTGAAACTCTTCAAGCTACATCACTCCTCTTTTAAAATTTTTTCATTGATAGCTACCACTTATCCAACATGGGACTATCTCTTTTTTTTTTTTACTTATAGGTAACATTTTGTGGTCTCCAGTATTAAGAACACTGTTACACAGATATAACCAAAGAAAACAAATTTCTGCTATTTTCTAAAATCATAAAATGCGTTCTAAAGCCAAATTTGTTGCTTGGGAGTGTATGCTGTTATGGATATTTTACCCCATTATATATCCACTCATGTTGCTACTTTTTAGTTTTATTTTAATCACTAAATTATTTAAAGTAGTTTAAATAATAGATAATATGTCAGATTTAAACATTATTCTAGTAAAATAAACATTAGTATTTCATTTCCTCAAATTGCTAATATATTAATAAGTTACTATAGTGGTAATCATTTTGTAGTTTATATGTGTGTTTAGCAACACTTTGTACACCTTAAACTTGCACAGTGTTATATGTCAAATATATCTCAATAAAGCTGGAAGAAAATAAGTTACTATGTGAGTATTTTTATAATAACCTGTTAAGTTAAACATAATCATAGAAATAATTCAGGTTTTTAGATACTAAACCAGTAGGATAGAATTTGAACAGCAGCAGTTGTTAAAACATTTAAACCAGTTTTATTTTAATAAATAATAATGGGGCTCCATTTTCTCTCCAAAGTAAGAAATGTTCTAAATAAATGTAGGGAACAGAACAACAGTAACTGAGATTAAATTAAATGATGTAAAGCACATGTGGTTTCTTTGAGCACTTGCGACTTAATGTGAATGTGAAATCCTATACGAAATTATTATTCTTCAACTAAGGAACAAAACTTTTTCCTGACTCTATTAAATTCTAATGAAGGTTGACTAAATATTTTAACAGTGATTTTGTTTTTAATAGACATTTTCTGGAATATAGTTTAAACAAAACTAACTATATCTATATGTGGTTTTATTTATTTTTTTCTTTTAGGAGTTTCCATTGCTGAAAACTACTTGGAAATAGAAGGAATGGCTAATTGTCTTCCATACTATGGAGTGATGGATTTAAAAGAAATTATTAATGCTATATTAAACAAAAATGCGAAGGAAGTTTATGAATGTAGACCTCGCAAAGTGATAAGTTATTTAGAGGTATGCATTATTAGCTTATGTAGATTGGCTAGGTTTTAAGATACTTAACTTTTCCTTAATAAAATAGTAAATGGTTTCAAAATAGTAAAGTTTCTATAAGGCTTATTATCTGTTTGCAAGAGGAAATACTATTTAAAAAAAAGAAAACTCCATTAAAAGTTTCAGATCATGGACTGGTTGTGGTAAACTCTATCATGGATCCTTACTATAACATTATTTCTTGAATACATATTGAGGAAGAGCCTTATGCATGAGACACTTTGTGAAGTTTTTTGTTTTGTTTTGTTTAGAAGGGATTCAAAATTGCTCCACCTTGATACCAAACACTTGTCTAAAAAGAACTGTAATGTGATTTTAAGCCCTGATCTTTTCAAGAGCAAAAGAGGGGAGGGGGAATGAAAAATGTAGATTATTGAATAAATGGAAATTTTCATTTTCTAGCAGTATCTACCACACATGAGAAGTAAAAGTGGATTAAAATATAAATTCAAAAGTAATAGAGGATGGAGGCAGGTTATAAAGTTTTAAATGTCCAAGTGTTGGGCATTTGGTGGTAAAACAATAGTGATTGTCTCTATATTGAGGTTCTGTCCCTCAGGGTTGACTGGTGTTATTTTGAACTTTAATAAAGTTTATTTCCTTCCTTTTAAAAAATGAGTCATTTTTGTTTAGACTGTGATCATGGTGGGCCCTGAATTCTGAGGGTCAGATTTCCTCAACAGGAAAGTCCATTTTTTACCCTTCCTGAAGATTATATTCAGTAGCATTCTGTGAATACTTCAAGAGGTTTGTCCTATGGAACTTGCCAACCTATTGTGGAGGCAATTCAACACTGATAATTTCTAGGGACCTGAAACTTTTCTTGTGAAGGAGTTGGTATAAACTAAATAAAGGTTGAGGGAGTTGTGGATAGTGTTTTGTGTATTGAAGAACCACATGGGAAGAAGTAAGATTTCAGAAATAACAGGAAAAAATGGTTGGGATTAGTTACAAATACTTTTACTAATACTGTACCTGTCATTACGTTAAGGCAATAGTGGATGTGATTCTTAGGGAAGATAGTCTAAGGAAAAAAGAGAACTTCTGTCAGAACCATCGTTATGCTTCCATTGACGGTCAAGCTGAATAAGATGAATCGAAGATAAAGATAGAAGAGTAAAAGAAGAATCAAGGGAGGAGTGGATATACAAATCAAGGGAGGAGTGTATATACAAGTCAAGGGAGGAAAGAAACTTAAAAATTAATAAGTAGTATCACATTCTCTATAGGGTATAGTTGCTAGAAGACCAGCAGGTGTGGCTGCTAGATGGCAGTTATAT
Source organism: Balaenoptera borealis (assembly GCF_965194805.1). Taxonomy (NCBI): domain Eukaryota; kingdom Metazoa; phylum Chordata; class Mammalia; order Artiodactyla; family Balaenopteridae; genus Balaenoptera; species Balaenoptera borealis. Next base: position 44,726,265 of record NC_138863.1, on the reverse strand, counting down.
CCTTGAAGAGAGCCATAAAGGAAAAGTAGTAGTGATGGTGAAAGAGTGGGAGCAGTGGTGAAAAGTGTAGGCAGCAAGTTACATGGTGGTGAAGGGAAAAAAAGAGAACATGTTTGTATTCATTGAAAAAGTCTTACAGTAAAAGATTGAAGAGCAGATGTTCCAGAAGAGGCAGGAAGGGAGATGAGTTAACAATATAAGCTTTAGAAAGGTGAAACCATTCTCTGAATCAAGAGAAGAAGAGGGGAGAGCTTTAAAGTGAAAGTAAAAGATATTTTGAGGTAAACTTGAGAGAAGTCATATATGATATATGTGGTAATGAAATAGGAGAGGTTATTTGCTGAGAGTGAAGAGGCTGGGGAGGCACCTGAGAATTTGAGTGTATTGGAAACGATGTGAAAATAAGAGCTGTAGGCTCATAAGAGCTAATATTGGTGTTGGATCTAGCCAGCAAGTTTTGTGATTCTCCAACAATGCTCGGTAGAATTTATCCAAGGGTAAGGATTAGCAAGAGGAATATGGTGTAAGAACAAAAGGGTGAGAAATGAAATTTGAACACATAATATATATAAGAAACTGTTTAATCCTAGAGGGATATAAAGATGAATTAGATTCTAGTAAGAACCTGCCCATAGATTCTAGTTGGAATCTAGAGGGAATGCAGGAAGCAAAGCTAGAGATAGTATCTTTAATGCCTCACTAACTATTCATACCTGAAGTACGGAAAGATGACAGAAGGGTGCTGGTGGGCCAGGAGAATTAGGAAGGATTGAGGAGATTAAAGGTCAAAGTGAAGAAGAAGAATAGATTTAGTTGGAATAAAGGAAGTAGGATGGTCTGTAAGATAGTGGGAGAGAGTATGTGGTTAGAGAGAATAATGTTAGGATTCAGGATCTTTGAAGTACAACAATTTTTGAAAAAAATAAATCTTAAAACAAGCCAACTTCACTAATGCTATTTTACCCCCAAACTGTCAGTCTTCCCTATCTCAGAAAACAGCACTACCATACCAAAAATGTGGACATTATCCTTGATTCTGCATCCCCCATAACCAGTCCATCAGCAAGTCTTGACTTTACTTCCAACTCATGTCAGGAGTCTTTTATAACTCCCTCCATCTCCACTACTATCTCCCTAGTCAAAAATTCACCAGGGATTGCATTGAATCCACAGATTGCCTTGAGTAGTATGTTCATTTTAACAATATTCTTTCTATCCAAGATCATGGTATATCTTTCTATGTGTTTGTGTCATCTTCAGTTTCTTAGATTAGTGTCGTAGTTTTCCAAGTACAGGTCTTTTACCTCCTTGGGTAGGTGTACTCCTAGGTATTTTACTCTTTTTGATGCAATGGTAAATGGGGTTATGTCCTTAATTTCTCTTTCTGATAGTTAGTGTATAGAAATGCAACAGATTTCTGTATATTAATTTTGTATTCTGCAAATTTGCTGAATTCATGATGAGCTCTAGTAGTTTTCTGGTGGCATCTTTAGAATTTTCTATGTATAGCATCATGTCATCTGCAAACAGTGACAGTTTTACTTCTTCCTTTCCAATTTGGATTCCTTTTATTTCTTTTTCTTATCTGATTGTTGTGGCTACAACTTCCAATACTGTGTTGAATAAAAGTGGTGAGAGTGGGCAACCTTGTCTTCTTCCTGATGGTAGAGGAAATGCTTTCAGCTTTTCACCATTGAGTATGATGTTGGCTGTGGGTTTGTCATAAATGGGCTTTATTATGTTGACATATGTTCCCTCTGTGCCTACTTTCTAGAGAGTTTTTATCATAAATGGATGTTGAATTTTGTCAAGAGTTTTTTCTGCATCTGTTGAGGTTATCATATGGTATATATTCAATGGAATACTACTCAGCCATAAAAAAAGAATGAAAATTTGCAACAACATGGGTGGGCTTGGAGGGTATTATGCTAAGTGAAATAAGTCAGACAGAGAAAGACAAATACTGTATGATATTACTTATATGTGGAATCTAAAAAATACAACAAACCAGTGAATGTAACAAAAAAGAAACAGTCTCACAGATATAAAGAACAATTTAGTGGTTACCAGTGGGGAGAGGTAATATAGAGGCAATATAGGAGCAAGGGATTAATGGTTAGCTTATAAAATAAGCTACAAGGATATATTGTACAACACAGGGAATATAACCAGGTTTTATAGTAACTATAAATGAAGCGTAACCTTTAAAAATTATGAATACTATATTGTACACCTGTAACTTACATAATATTGTATGTCAGTTACACTCAATAATATATATATAATTAATTTTAAAAAACAGCTCTCACCAGGACTGCAGTGATGTCCTGCAAGACTCCTGCTTCTCTTCTTCACCTGCCTCAAGCCATACTTCACGAAGTATCCAGACTGATTGTTTTAAAATGTGAAACGAATGTCAGGCTCTTGCTTAAAAACCCTCTGGTTACTTCCCTGTGCATTCAGATTAATACCCAAATTGCTTACCCTGTCCCAAAGGGTGATCTGGCCCCTGCCTAACTCCTTTTCTTGTTCATCTCTTCACTTTAGTAACTGCTGCACCCACACTGACCATTCAGTTCTTTCTGTTCCCTCTGTCTGAAATGCTTTTCTTTCCCCATCATCTTTGCATCATAGTTCCTTACTTAAATTGAAGCTTAATTTTCACCTGGAGGAAGCTTCTTCTAATCACACAATCACTCTCTATCATGTTGCCCAGTTTAATTTTGTGCACTATTAGTCGCTGAAATTTTCTTTGTATTTTTATCTTTCTGCTTCTCTGCACTAGAATACCAGTTTCAGAAGAGCAAGGATCTTGTTTGTCTTGTTCTCTGCTGTATTCCTAGAACCTACAGCAGTGACTAGCACATAATTGGTGTTTAATAAATATTTGTTGAGTGAGTAAATAATAAAAGAATATAATCAATTTTCTGTCTTCCTCCTTGGCAGTAAAAACCTGTTTTCTGCTTCAGGGTATATCACAGTAAAATGTATGGCTTTCTCTCCACAGGGAGAAGCAGTGCGTCTGTCTAGACAGTTACCCATGTACTTATCAAAAGAGGACATCCAGGATATTATCTACAGAATGAAGCACCAATTTGGAAATGAAATTAAAGGCTGTTTTCATGGTCGCCCATTTTTTCATCATTTAACCCATCTCCCAGAAGCTACATGATTAAATATGTTTAAGAAAATTTGTTACTATTGATATCGATATGGTCATAAAATAATATGAGTTGGGTTTTAAACTGTCTTTGTACTATCATGTGTCAAATGGTTGTTTTATAAGTAAGGATTCACTGGCCTGTTTGTATATTGAAAAAATTTTCCAAAACTGTAAAAAACTTAAATAAACTAATATAGACTATTAATTCATTTTATTCTCAAGAACCAGCCTTCATAATAATTATTGGTTGTACACTCCAAATTGAAAAATACTTACTATTCTTGGGTGGTTGATTTGCTAGGTTCTATGGATCTAATTGTATCCTCCAAACTTGTACGTTGAAGCCCTAACCCCCAGTGTGATGGTATTTGGAGATGGGCCTTTTGGAGAGGTAATTTCGTTTAGATGAAGTCATGAGGTGGGGCCCTCATGGTGGGATTAGTGCCCTTATAAGAAGAAATACCAGAGAGTTTGCTCATTGTCTCTTCTCCTCCCACCCCCCATTCCCCCCACCACCACCACTCCGCCCCAGCTGCCATGTGAGGACAGAGAGAAAAAGTGGCCCTCTGTAATCCAGGAATAGAGCTCTCACCAGAAACCAACCATGTCAGCCCCTTGACCTTGGACTTCTAGCCTCTGAAACTATGAAAAAATGTCTGTTGTGCTTTTAAGCCACCAGTCTGTAGTATTCTGTTATGGCAGCCTGATCTAATACAATGGGTCAGTCCTGTGCAGGGAGAATCACACAGACTCAGCTGGCATATCTGGCAGAAGTTATCAATCTTGTGTAAAGTAGGATTGAGTGGGAGTGGGGAAAAAGTAAGAAAATGAAATTCGGAGAAGATAAAACATAGCTTCAATAATCCTGCAATTTACCTCTATTTGGGAGTAACAGTTGAGAAGTTGCTGTCTCTTATATGGAAATTATTGGGCTCTGGGATTAAAATTTGTCAGAACATAGGAAGATCCAGATTTTTAACAAAATTTAGATTGAGTGTTCATTGTGCATGTGTCCTTTCAAAAACCAGATCCCAACATGTTAAAAAAAAGTTATTATAAAAAAAATAAAAAAACCAGATCCCACAAGTGCACCAAAGTACTTAATTTACAGAGTTGAAACATGATTTTTAGTGAATATATTTGTTATATAAAATAATATACTGGATACAGTGTCCCCACATTCACACCACCTGTAGTTTTCAAAAATTTAAAAATTCTAAAGACACTTGTGTTAAGAGGTACAAATTGTGATAACTTATGCCTGTAGCCAGGACTTTTTTCCTAACATTGTCCTGTTTCCAACAACCCAAATACTAGAGGGGTTTTTTCCCCATTATTCCCTTTAATAATTTGGGGCCCCTCTCTGGAAGACCTTTCTGGGAGTAATCCTTTTTAATTTACTGGGTAAATTGAGGAAAAGTTCATAGACATACTGAGAAAGACAAACTTTGCATCATTCCTTTGTACCAGTCCTAAGCAAAATTTTGTAGTCATTTTCCAGCTGACGTAATCTATTATAAGAGGTCCTACAATGGCTACTTAGATGAATAAACTCATTTTGCGTTTTCTTTCCAGTCCTGGATTCTATCAGGTCAAGGTAGTAGTTATGACAGCAGGTATTTATCACCTATTTGCTAGATCCACTATGCACTTACCTTGTATGATCTCATTAATGTTCACATCAGATTTAGGATTGTAGGTACTATTGAGTCTCCAATCCCAGAGCTCGTGTTCCTTACCATGTTCATTGCTTGCCATGAGAAGCAGGCCCTATTCGTTAGAGTCTACGGAAGTATTCGGGAAAAGAAGAAAATTGTAAAGCAGCCCCTGATGCCACTCTAAGCAATGCTAGATCAACTTTGAGCTGCAATTTACTGAGTCTGGTGGGCAGGATTGGGGCCGGTTCTGCTGAGGCCCCGCCTCCTGGCTCCCGAAGAGGGCGCGGAAGTCCCGCCCCCACGCACCGCCCTCCCCATCCCCCATAGGCCCTGACGTCGGCAGCGGCAGCGGCAGCAGCAGCCGCAGCAGTAGGTGCTGCCGCCGCCGACGACAAAATGGCAGGAGGGGGCGGCATTGTCTGAGAAGCCCTGGCTCCTAGGATGGAGGTAACGGCCGCTGCAGTTTGGGAAGCTGACGGTGGGGATTAAGGGCGATGCGAGGAGATCTGGAGGGAAAGGAAAGCCTCCCAAATTGCCCATTTTTCTCGCTAGGTTACGGCTTGGCCGGGAAGAGAGAGGATTCTTAAGGTGTGATCCTCCCAAAGTGCTCTTGAGATCCAAGGGCCTTGCTTAGCATGCCACCCTCGGCTATAGGACAGGGGTGACGCCGAACCCATGCGGTGGTGAGGCCTGAAGGCCCCTTTGGATGGACCTTTCGCCTTGTGTGGTCCCGCCATGTGTGGTCCCGCAGTGCCTACGAGGTTTCAAATATTTAACGTACTGAAAAGTGTTAGACCTGAATTCAGGTGGATAGATTTTTGTTGTTATTTTCATTGGCTGTTTGATTCTCGATGATCTTATCCACATTTTGTGGCTTCAGACTGCAGGAATTGCAGGCCGTTCCACTGCAGCCTATGTTTCTTAACTACGAATGTAAATATGATCTAGACCCAAGGTGACTCACTAACTTAAAAACCGACGTTGCCAAGCAAATTAAAAATACCAATAATGATATTAAGGTATTTAAGTGAACTAGACTTGTTCTTGAAATTAATTCTATATTAATTTTGGCAAACCAGTGTTCTTGGATTCATAGTTGCTAAAAAGAATCTTTGAGGTGATATAATCCAAACAATTTTACAGATGAGGAAATAGAACCCAGAATAGTTAACTGTGAGTTGCCTGAGTACCCACAGCTGATCTAGTACTTTACCACTTCCACTTCAAATGTTGATATTACCATAAACAAAACAAAGAAGGGTAAGTAGTGAAAGAAAAATCATACATTTTACTGCAAACCAAATAAAAAGTGACTCAAGATTGTCAATTACTTCTCTTCATAAACATGAATAATTAAGTGACCTATTAATTTATTCTAGATCTTTTGGTTGATCTCACCTAAGCTTGAAACATTTTTAATCTTCAAAACCTTCATTGTTTTTAGTAATGCTAACAACACAGTACTGAGCGCTCTCCACTTCTGCCTTGAGGTTGTTTTCTCTGCTTGCTTTTTTTTTTTTAAATGTCTAGTCAGGAATTTTGCTCATTTTTATTTTTATTTTTTAATTTATATTTTATTTATTTATTTTTGGCTGTGTTGGGTCTTCATTGCTTCACATGGACTTTCTCTAGTTTCAGCTACTCTCTTGTGGTGCGCAGGCTTCTCATTGTGGTGGCTTCTCTTGTTGTGGAGCACGGGCCCTAGGTGCACAGGCTTCAGCAGTTGTGGCACGTGGGCTCAGTAGTTGTGGCTCGCAGGCTCTAGAGCACAGGCTCAGTAGTTGTGGCACATGGGCTTTGTTGCTCTGCGGCATGTGGGATCTTCCCGGACCAGGGCTCAAACCTGTGTCCCCTTCATTGGCAGGCAGATTCTTAACCACTGCACCACCAGGGAAGCCCTACTTGCTTATTTTTTTAATCACACTTTTTAATTCCTCCTTAAGCCACTGCAAATTAATGTAAAACTTTTTCTAGTTCTTAAAATCCTGTTTCAGTGGTTTTCAACTTTGAGCCACACTAGGAGAACCACTGCCCTATCCTATATCAAAGTTCCCCTAACAATCTCAGGTCCATTTCTTTTAGCCCATATTTTTTCATCTCTGCAATGAAGATGCTGAACTTGACCCTGAAGTGCACAGTTATTTCTAACATTCTGTAATTTTGTTTTTTCCTATTGTGTCATGAATATTCATTAGCAGGACCTGGAATGACCTAGTTTCAGTTAATTATCACTGTATTACTATTGACCATATTTAACTACTTCTGAAGAGGCCCATTTTTCCCCATAAAATCTTTTAAACTAATCAGTGGGGGGTGGGGAGTAGACTTCTTCCACCTTACTCAAATTGGACTCAGAATCACTATAACTCCCTCATCTCTATTTTAGTTGTATATTCATTTCTTTGTTTATTCAGTGACATTTATTGAGTGCCAAACTCAGCGCTGAACACAATACAGAGAAAAGACATTCCTTGCCCTCCAGTTGAGAAAAATTATTGCAATGTAATATAAGTGTTATGAGAATATGTATCAATAGTATGTAGTACAGAAGTGTAGAGGGGCACACACTGCCTTGGAGAAACCTATGGAAGAAACTAGCAAGCTGAATCTTAAGGTTAAGGATTATCCAGGAGGAGAAAGAAAAGAAAGGTATTTCAGGCAGGAGGAATAGCATGTGCCAGTGCCTTGGTGAGTGCAAGGAATTCTACATTGCTGGATCTTGAGAAGTAAATGGAGATTGGAGTAGAATGATAGGCAGTACCTTGATCATAAAGGGTCTCATAGGCCTCTAAGTGGTAGATTTTATCCCAAGGACTGTGGGAAGCCAATAAAGTTTTTCAGCAGGGAAGTACACATTAAGGTTTAGAGAATACTTTAGCCAAGTTAAAAGCAGATAAGGAAAGCAGGCTATTTGAGGATTCAGACAATGTGAGTGATCCAAACAAAAAGAGATAATTGACTCTGTGGTAACAAATAGAGAAAGTCTATTTGATAGTTATTGAGGCCCTCATAGCCTTGTGGTGGTCTTCAGTTTAGATTCTCTAGGATAATGCCATAATAGAATTAAAGAAGAAAATGAGGTCTCTCTCCATTTGGCTAATTTGTGGTGATAATAGATTATTGGAAGAATGGAGAGTCATTTGCCTTTCTTGTCTACATAAGAAGTCAGTATAATTTTGGCTAATCCTTTTGTGTTCCTTACTCAAGTTCAGTATCTTTTTAAAAAATTGTTAAATCCGGTGCTTAAATTTTAATCTAGGCTTGTGTAAGTGCCATTTGGAAACCAACCTAAAGTTTCTAGTTATACCTTAAATGAAGTAGTTTTATCTATAAAGGACTTAAACATTCATATGTAATTTTCTAGATAACATGACAGATACTTAACAAGATACTTAACAAGATAAAGTAATGGCTGGAAAATTTAAAATTATCTTTAATGTTGAACTTATTTGATTTTTAAGAACTTTCTCATAGGCATTTTAATTATGTTTTGTAATTTAGATCATAGAAATGAATGATGAATTAAGAAGAACAGGCAAGAAACTGAATGGATTGAACGTATTTTTGGAAGAAATGGTATGTTTTCAAAAGTTAGTTTTATTTCTTTAAAAAGAACATTTTTGTTTCTAAATTTGCTTTCATTTTATCTATGACAAAACTATGATGCTATCCTGCCTAAAAATATATTTTAAGTATTTCGCTAATAATAATAGTGAAAAATTTTTCCATGTGTCTTTACGTGTAAATAACTAAATGTATATAATGTACTTACCATCTATTTCAAAGTCCTTTGCACTTTTTTTGGTCTTTTCTTCTTAGCTTCCCTAGTCATATAAAAACTCATAAATCAAAAATTTTCCCCCATACATAGTGATGATCCTTGTTGTCCCAGATAAAAGCAAGATTAAAACACAAACCTTCACACATGCGGTTTCTAACTTGTCAAAGATTTTGTAGGAGCAATCAAGTTTTAGCTATTTTTTCTATTTAAAACCCAAGTGAAATATACAATCCTTCTCTGCCCCCAAAGGTGAAGAAGAGTACTTATATTTCCTAGGTTTCTTCAGATGACAAGTTTGAGGCTACTCTGTGTATACTAGTACAGTCAGCCCTCAGTATCCACAGGTTCCACATCTGCAGACTCAACCAAGCATGGATCAAAAATATGCGAGAAAAAAAATTCCAGAAAGTTCCAAAAAGCAAAACTTGAATTTGCCATACACCAGCAACTATTTACATAGCATTTACATTGTACTTACAACTATTACAAAGTATTTACATGGTATTAGATATTATAAGTAATCTAGAGTTGATCTAAAATATACGGGAGGATCTGTATAGTTTATATGCAAATACTATGCCATTTTATATAAGGGACTTGAGCATCTTCTTGGATTTTGGGATCTGCGGGGAGTCCTGGAAATAATCCCCCATGGATACCGAGGGATGACTGTATATGAGTATGGCCTAAGTCAGCACTTCTCAAATTTTAACATGCATATGAATCTCCTAGGCATCTTATTAAAATACATGTCTGATTGAGTAGCTCTGGGGTAGGGTCTAATAGTCTGCATTTCTGACAAGTTCCCAGGTGCTGCTGGTTCAGGAACCATACTTGGGTTAACAAGAGTGCACATAATTTTTGGCCAAATGCTAGATTCTTGAAATAGAATACAGATATGTTTTTAATCCAAACATGCTGAAAGTCAAATAATCAGAATTGAGTGTGTTAATGGCTCTCCATTCTTGTTACGAAGACAGATTTAGGATGTCTTTTGGGACATCATTCTTTATAAAGAAGTTGGATTTATATACAGTTGTCCCTTGGTATCCGTGGGGTGGGGTCGGGGGGGCGGGGGGATACCAAAATCCATGGATGCTCAAGTCCCATAGTGGGCCCTCTGTTTCCATAGATGTGGAACCTGCTAATACTAAGGTCTGGCTGTATGTTTATTGAAAAAAAGTCCCAAAAAAGTGGGCCTGCACAATTCAAACCTATGTTGTTCAAGGGTCAACTATATTCTCAAAATATTGGTTTCCAAGTGACCACCATCAACTGTTCCCTTCTTATACACACAAGCCATCCCCTCATTAAGAGGTGGAGTCCACTCCTCCATTCCCTTGAATCTGGGCTAGTTTTTGATTACTTTGATCATTAATTAGATTATAACAGAAGTGAGGCTATATGCTTTCCAAGGCGAAGTCATAGACGCCTTGCAACTTTCCTCCTGGCTCTCTTGAAACTTTCTCTGGGAAGGTCAGTCACCTCATAAGAAGTCAGCCTACCCTGAGTCTGCCATTATGTAAAAAAGTACAAGCTAGCCAGGTGAAGAGGCCGTGTGGAGAAAGAAATGCCTGACTAATGGGTTTCTAGTTGTTCAGCCATCCTAGCTCAGGTGCCAGATGTTGAGAGGAGACTCCTTTAGACAACTCTAGCCTCAGCTGCCGTCTGATTATTTGAGGTACCCCAAGTGAGAACTGCCCAGCTGAGCTCATCAACCCCCAGAACCATGAAAGATAAATTGTTAAACCACAAAGTTTTGAGGTTTGTTATGCGGAGGTAGATAAACAGAACATTTACATTACGCCAACTTGAGTGTTATTACCGAAATGTCATGTTGATCTTGCAAAATATGATCAGTATAGAGGTTGCAAATTCATCTGAAATTTTCACATAGATAATATTGCAGTCTAGGTTTTTTATTATAAACTTACTCATGTAATGTCTAGCATCTTATTTTCATTAAAATGTTCTAGTATTAAATAACTTATATTTGAGTCATGTTTTACCATCATGCCTTTGAGATTAGGGATAATATTGATTTAGAGGATTGTTTATTTATAGATCTGATTTTCAGCTCTTTCACATAATCACTAGAATTTTCCGTTCTCACCAGTCGATACTGTCACCTATCCATGGGATCAAACTATGAGTGAGAAATAGATTAATGTTCTTTACTGAATATTAACTTTTCTTGTATCTTATATTCATGCCATGATTTGTCTAGATATTGTTCCCCACAATAGCTTCTTAAGGGGGCTTTATTTCTTTCATAAAAAATGATTTTAGTGACATGTAAAAACTTATTCATTCACTCAGTTTTTACCAGACATCTATCAGAAACACCCTGGGAAATTCAATACACAGGGATTCAAAATTAAATAAAACATAATCTCCTCCTCAGGAACATGTAGTCAGTTAAAAGAGAATAGTCCACACATAACTCTGTTAGAATCAATGCTGAATGAAAGGAATAAAAATGCAGGGATGGTTCAGAATAAAGAAAAATCACAACAGCAAGGGTGATCAGCTTCATGAAGAAAATTGCGCTTGAGCTGGGATGTGGGAGTGGGGAAGTTTTCTTGTTTGCATGGGTTTTTTTTTCACATTTCCTATGTTAACGTGAAATATTTTTATATTCTTTCATCACAGGTTATATTATATTAAGTGTACTTTAAAATTTTTTTAATTTAATTTATTTAAACTAAAGAAAAAGTTCACACATATCTTCAACCCCCAGCCCCTTGCCTCTTGCAACCACCATTGGTTTTCTGTATCCATGGGCTTGGTTTTTTGTTTTAAGATTACGCATATAAGAAACATCATACGTTATTTGTCTTTCTCTGTCTGATTTATTTCACTTAACATAATGTTCTCCATGTCCATCCATGGTTGTCTCAAATAGCAAGATTTCATTCTTCTTTATGGCTGAATAATACTCCATTGTATTTATATATACCACATCTTCTTTATCCATTCATCCATTGACGGACACTTAGACTGTTTCCATATCTTGGCTATTGTAAATAATGCTGCAATGAACATAGGAGTACAAGTATCTTTTCGAATTAGTGTTTTCATTTCCTTCATGTAAATACCCAGAAGTAGAATTGCTAGATCACATGGTAATTCTAGTTTTAATTTTTTGAGAAACCTTCTTATGGTTTGCCACAGCAGTTGCATCAGTTAACATTCTCACCAACAGTGCACAAGGATTCCCTTTTCTCCACATTCTTGCCAATACTTACTATTCCCTTTTGTCTTTTTGGTAATAGCCATTTTAACAGGTGTGAGGTGACATCTCATTGTGGTTTTGATTTGCATTTACCTGATGATTAATGACATAGATCATCTTTTCATGTACCTGTTGGCCATCTCTATGTCTTCTCTGGAAAAACGTCCATTCAGATCTTCTGCCCATTTTTTATTTTTAATTTTTCTTCAATTGGGGTATAGTTGTTTCACAATGTTGTGCTAGTTTCTGCTGTACAGCGAAGTGAATCAGCTATATGTATACATATATCCCCTCTTTTTTGGATTTCCTTCCCATTTAGGTCACCACAAAGCATTGAGTAGAATTCCCTGTGCTATACAGCAGGTTCTCATTAGTCATCTGTTTTATACATAACAGTGTATATATGTCAATCCCAATCTGCCAGTTCATCCCACCCTCCCTTTCCCTGCCTTGGTGTCTATACGTCTGTTCTCTACGTCTGTGTCTCTATTTCTACTTTGCAATAGGTTCATCTGTACCATTTTTCTAGATTTCTACAGATTTTTTAATCAGATTTTTTTTTTTTTTTTTGCTATTGAGTTGTGTTTTTTGTATATTTTGGGTATTAGCCTCTTATCAGATATATGATTTGCAATTATTTTCTCACACTGAATAGGGTGCCTTTTAATTCTGTTGATAGTTTTCTTTGCTGTTCAGAAGCTTTGATATGGTCCCACTTGTTTAGTTTGATGTGGTCCACTTGTTTATATTTGCTATTGTTACTTTTTACATTTGGTATCAGATTCAAAAAGTATTGCCAAGACCTATGTCAAGGAGCTTATTGCCTGTGTTTTCTTCTAGGAGTTTTATGGTTTCAGGTCTTACGTCCAAGTCTTTAATCCATTTTGAGTTAATTTTTGTGTATGGTGTAAGTTAGTGATTCAGTATCATTCTTTTGCATGTGACTGTCCAATTTTTCCAACACCATTTTTTCAAGAGATGGTTTTTTCCCCATTGTTATATTTTTGGCTCCTTCATCATAAGTTAATTGGCCATATATGTGTAGGTTTATTTCTGGGCTATTCTGTTTCATTGATCTATGTGTCTGTTTTTATGCCAATACCATACTGTTTTAATTACTGATCTTTGTAATATAGTTTGAAATCAGGGAGCATGATGCCTCCAGCTTTGTTCTTCTTTCTCAAGATTGCTTTAGCTATTCAGGATCTTTTGTAGTTCCATATAAATTTTAGAATTGTTTGTTCTATTTCCGTGAAAAATACCATTGGAATTTTGGTATGGATTGCATTGAATTTTTAATATTGCTTTGTGTAGTATGGACATTTTAACAATATTAATTCTTCCAACCAATGAGCATGGAATATGTTTCCATTTATTTGTGTCTTCTTCAATTTCTTTCATTAATGTCCTGTAGTTTTTAATATATTGGTTTTTCACCTCCTTGGTTAAATTTATTCCTAGGTATTTTATTCTTTTTGATGCAATTATAAATGGGATTATTTTCTTAATTTCTCTTTCTGATAGTCCATTATTAGTATAAAGAAACGAAACAAATTTTTGCATACTGCAACTTTGCTGAATTCATTTATTAGCTCTAACAGTTTCTTAATGGTGTCTTTAGGGTTTTCTACGTGTAGTATCATGTCATCTGCAAACAGTGACAGTGTTACTTCTTCCTTTCCAATTTGAATTCCTTTTATTTTTCTTCTCTGACTACTGTGCCTAGGACTTCCAATACTATGTTGAATGAAAGTGGCAAGAGTGGGCATCCTCGTCTTGTTCCTGATCCTAGAGAAAAGCCTTCAGCTTATAACCATCAGCTTGTTAGCTGGGGTTTGTCATGTATGGCCTTTGTTATGTTGAGGTATGTTCCCTCTACCTCAGAGGGAACATACCTGAGAGGTTTTTTTAAATCATAAATGGATGTTGAATATTGTCGAAAGCTTTTTCTGCATCTGTTGAGATGATCATATGATTTTTATCCTTTATTTTGTTAATATGGTGTATCACATTGACTGACTTATGGATGTTGAACTATCCTTGCGTCCCTGCAATAAATTCCACTTGATCATAGTATATGATCTTTTTAACGTATTGTTGAATTTGTTTTGCTAATATTTTGTTGAGGATTTTTACCCATCAGGGTTATTGGCCTGTAATTTTCTATTTTTGTAGGGTCTCTATCTGGTTTTGGTATCAGGGTAATGTTGGCCTTGTAGAATGAATTTAGAAGCATTCCTTCCTCTTCAGTTTTTTGGAATAATTTGAGGGATAGGTATTAACTTTTCTTTAACTGTTTAGCAGAATTTACCTGTGAAGCTGTCTAGTCCTGGACTTTTATTTGTTGGAGTTTTTGATTACTGATTCAGTTTCATTACTGGTAATTAGTCTGTTCAGATTTTCTATTTTTTTCTGATTCAGTCTTGGAAGATTATATGATTTGGGGAATTTATCCATTTCTTCTAGGTTGTCCAGTTAGTTGGCATATAATTGTTCATAGTCATATTTGGGCACTCTTTTTTTTCTTGGTAAGTCTAGCAAAAGTTTTATCAATTTTGGGTTTTTTTCCCCAAGAATTAGCTCTTAATTTCATCGATCTTTTCTACTGTCTTTTTAGTCTCTATTTCATTGATTTCTGCTCTTATCTTTGTTATTTTCTTCCTTCTACTAACTTTGGGCTTCATTTGTTCTCCTTTTTCTAGTTCTTTAAGGTGTAACTTTAGGTTGTTTACTTGAGGCTTTTCCTATTCCTTGAGATAGGCATTTATCACTATGAACTTCCCTCTTAGAACTGCTTCTGTTGCATCCCATAAAATTTGGTATGTTACATTTCCATTTCCATTTGTATCAAAGTATTTTTTGATTTCTCTTTTGATTTTTTTCCTTGATCCCTTAGTTATTCAGTATAATGTTGTTTAATGTATTTAATATTTAATGTTGTTAATGTGTTTAATGTGAATTTTCCAGTTTTCTTTGTGCCATTAATTTTTAGTTTCATACCATATGGTTAGAAAACATGCTCGGTATAATTAGTCCTCTTAAATTTGTTAAGACATGTTTTGTGACCTAACATATGAGCTGTTTTGTGCACTTGAGAAAAATGTGTATTATGTTGCTTTTAGATGGAATGCTTTGTAAATATCTGTTAATAACTTGTCTAACATGTTGTTTAAGGCCAATGTTTTCTTTTTAATTTTCTGTCTGGATGATCTATCCATTGGTGTAAGTGGGGTATTAAAGTCCCCTACTATTATTGTATCACTATCAATTTCCCCCTTTAGGTCTTTTAATATATGCTTTATATATTTAGGTGCCACTACGTTGGATGCATAACTATTTGCATATGTTATATCCTCTTGTTGGATCACTCCCTTTATCATTATGTAATGCTCTTCTTAATCTCTTATTACAGTATTTGTTTTAAAATCTATTTTAACTGATTTAAGAATAGCTACTCCAGCTTTCTTTTGGTTTCCACTTGCATGGAATATCTTTTTCCATCCCTTCCTTTTTAGTCTGCAAGTGTCCTTACATCTGAAGTGTGTCTCTGTAGGCAGCATATGAGTGGGTCTTGTTTTTTTATCCACTCATCCAATCTGTGTCTTTAATTAGAGAATTTAGTCCATTTATATTCAGAGTAATTATTGATAGATCTGTGCTTATTGCCATTTTGTTTATTGTTTTCTGTTTTTGTAGTTCCTCTCTGTTCCCTTCTTCTCTTACTTTTCCTTTGTGGTTTAATGACTTTCTTTAGTGGTATGCTTATATTCCTTTCTTTTTTGTGTGTGTGTTTACTATAGGTTTTTGCTTTTTGGTTCCCATAAGGCTTACATATAACAACTTATATCTATAACAGTCTATTTTAAGTTGATAACAACTGAAATTTGATCTGATTCTGAAGCTCAAAGTTGTTACTGTTCCCCCACCTCTACGTTTTATGTTTTTAAAGTCACATTTTATATCTTTTTATCTTGTGTATCCCTTAACTAATTATTGTAATCATAGTTTTACTACTTTTGTCTTTTAAACTTCATAGTAGCTTTATAAGTACTTAATTTACTACCTTTACTGAATATTTACCTTTCAGTGAGATTTATTCTTTAATATGTGTTTTTGTTACTAATTAGCACCCTTTCTTTTCAACTTAAAAAGTCCCTTTAACATTTCTTGTAAAGCCAGTTTAGTGGTGATGAACTCCTTTAGCTTTGGTTCTCTGGAAAACTCTGTATCTCTCCTTAAATTCTGAATGATAACTTTGTCAGGTATAGTATTCTTGGTTGGAATTTTTTTCTTTCAGCACTTTGAATATATTATGCCACTCCCTCTGACCAGCAATGTTTGTGCTGAAAAATCTGCTAATAGTCTTATGAGGGTTCCCTTGTATATAGCAAGTCATTTTTCTCTCACTTCTTTTAATGTTTCTCCATGTCTTTGATTTTTGATATTTCAATTATGTGTCTTTGTGTAGTCTCTTTGGGTTCACTTAACTGGCCAGTTCAAGATGGTGATGATATAGGAAGATACTGAACTCACCTCCTCCCGTGGACACACTGAGTCTACAGCTACATATGGAATGATTTCCTCTTTAAAAAACCCTAAAGACTGACTGAGTGACAACTCTGCACCAGGCAGACAAGAAGAACACCACATCAAAATGGGTTGGAGAGGCTGGGACACAATCTTGCTGTCAATCTCACCCCCTGTGTGATGACCCACAACTGGAGGGAACTCAAAACCCACAGCTTCTCTCTGAGGAGCAAAGGGTTCAACCCCAAATGGAGTTCCCCAGTTTTTAAGACATGTGCTTGAGAGATGACCCCCCCATAACATCTAATTTTGAAAACCAACAGGGCTCACATCCCGAGACCCACATGATGGTAGTGATCTGAGAAACAGCTCTTAAAAGGCTCATGAACACAGATTCACCACCCCAGGGCCCAGCTCAGAGGAAGCTAGCTGATTGTGCCTAGACTTAAAGTGAAGGAGGCTCACCTGCTTATATTAAAACCTTGGCCTAAGGGGCAGGCATCTAATTTAACATACACTTCTATGAGCCTGCTGGAACACTCTTCCCAGCTGGAGACTTGCGGGCACCATCTTCATGTTCTCCCTTTGCCATGCTTCACAGAGCCAGTATCTCCCAGAAAAAAAGCCTTTACACATGTCTGGTGCCCTGATTTTTGCAGCTGCCATGCAGGGCATGCCTCCTGATCACCTGGCTCTGGAGGCCAGGGGAGCTTGCATTTCTAGACACATGGGACTGTAATTAATGGTGTCACTCAAAAAGGAGCTCATACCCCTGTCTGGTGTCCTGATTTTTATGACTCCTACCAGGAGACATCTCTACATTGCCTGGCTCTGGTGGCCAGTGGGGCTTATACTCACAGGTCCCACAAGACTGTAACCAATGGAGGGAGAGTTCTTAAACAGCTACCATCTCAGGGCACTTCAAGAGGCTACAGACCCAGAGCTAGGTCTTTCTGTGAAGGAGATCTATTAGCTAATCATCATAACTATGGCTGGGTGGGGTAGGTGGGAGGGGATCGGGGCAGGCTTCTAATTAAACACACATCTAGGGGCTGACTGTAATCCTTCTCAGAGACCTCGAAGGGTGGATGCTATCTTCACACTCACCCTCTGCCAAGCTCCGGAGCACAGCGTTGCCTGGAGGGGAGCTTTACAAATGTCTGGTGCCCAGTTTTTGTGGCTGATGGCTTGGGAGACACCCCTTGATCGCTGGCTCTGGTGGCCAGAAAGCCTGGCATTTTAGGGTCCCACAAGACTGCGGCAATCAGAGGAATGGTTCTTGGCAGGCTACCACCACCAGGACACTGCACAGACAGCAGACTGAGGCATACACCCCCAGTCTTTCTGTAAAGGAGGGCACTTTGCTTTTCCTGGAGCTTCATACTGAGGGGCAGACCTCAGGTTTGGCACACATTTATTGGCCTACAGAGCTGCTCTCAAGGAACATAGGCTGTGGATGCTGTCTTGACACTCCCCTGCTGCCTTGTTCCCACTCACCAGTGTCTCCCAGAAAGTAGTTTATGCATTTGTCTGGATCTCCAATTTTTGTGATTGCTGCCCAGGGACCACCTCCAGATCATCTGGCTCTGGTGTCTGGTAGGGCTTAGACTTGTGGCCCCTCAGGACAATATATATTTGCATACTTTTAAAAGTTGCTGCCTGACTGTCTGGCTTCCAGTCAGCCTGAATCTAGGTGCTGAGATCCTCCCCTAGGGACACTGACAGGTCTTGGCATATCCTCAACGACTAGGAGCTATTAAAAACATAATAGGCTGCTTGGACAAACACAAAGGGTTGAGAGTCAACCAAGAGTTGGGACAGGGCTGAACAAAAGTATTCATTTACATGAAGCTACTCCTTCAAGACTGGGAGAGGTGGTTGTTTCATCTACTGTACAGAAACCAACACAGAGAGTCACGCAAAATGAAGAAGCAGAGGAATATGTTCCAAATGAAAGAACAAGGTGAGTCTCAGAAAAAAACCTTAATGAAACAGAGATAAGTAATTTGCCTGTTAAAGAATTCAAAGTAGTGGTCATAAAGATGCTCACTGAACTGGGGCAAAGAAGGACAGAGTGGATGAACACAGTGAGAACCTCAACAAAGAGATGGAAAATGTAAGGAAGTACCAAATAGAAGTCACAGAGCTGAAGAATACAATAACTGAGCTGAAAAATACAGGAGAGGGGTTCAATAGGAGCCTAGGTGAAGCAAAGAAAGGATCAGTCAACTTGAAGACAAGACAGTGGAACTTACCTAATCACAGCAGTGAAAAGAAAAAAGAATGAAAAAATGTGAAGATAGTTTAAGGGACTTATGGGACAACATGAAATGGACTATCATTCTCATAGAGCTCCCAGAAGAAGAGAGAGAGAAAGGGACAAAAATCTTATTTGAAGGAATAATGGCTGAAAACTTCCCTAACTTGGGGAAGAAATAGACATCCAGATCTAGGAAGCCCAGAGAGTTCCAAATGAAATGCATGTTCTTTAATTAGAAATCAAAGAAGATATTTTAGACATAGGGTAGAAAAGGATAGAGATAGTAGAGATGAAACATGTTAGAATTATGACTTAGAAAGATTAACTGTGGCAGCCAGGTATGACATTCTTTGTATGAGAGAGAAAGTCAAGTTCAGTTAGAGGCCTGTTGCTGTAGTCAGAACACAAATAATGCATGAATTAAGGCAATGACCTTGGAAATTAAAAGGAGGAAAAAAGATAAATGGAAATAGACTCAACTGAACTTAATGCCTAATTATGTACATAGATAGACAGACAGATAGATGGATAGATGATCAGTGCATCTTAGGCATTACAGCCGACTCAATTTGAGTCTGTGCATAAATTATAGTACCACTAGGGAAGGCTACATTATGTAGAAGGAGCACTGGTGGAAGAGTGATGGTGCAATAAAAGTAACTCTCTCAGAAAATGAACCTGTTTGCCATATAAATGTATCCTTTATACATTAGGAAATAGAGCAAAAATGACTTTAGATGCTTTTAAAAATAAAAATTAGTATGACCACTCGTGTCTTATTAAAACAGAATAAACACTTCTAACATCGGATACTTATACTGAGAATCTTTGAAAGATAAATGAACTTTGCACCAGCTTAAGGGTAGATAAAAATAATTTTTTCCACATTGTAATACATTTATGAACAAATATTCAGTGTAATCTCTCTGAACATCATAGTGCCCCTTAGAATGAATATTCATAGCTTTTTTTTTACTATTTTGCCTATATCATCTACAGGTAGAATTGACATCCACATCTTTTGGGCATCCCCAAATAAAATCTTCTTTTTTGAATTAGAACCAAGAACCAAAGCTCAGTCCTTCAACGATACTTGAGGCTCCTGCATCAATTTTAGATCCATTTCTTTTCATATCACTTCATATGTTTTCCTTCTTCTACTAACCATACCAATTAAATTTTATTTGTATAATCCTGCTTCTACTTTTAGTTTTCCTCCTAAATTGTTTCTTATGCCTAAATTAGTCTCCTTTTCCTAATGTGAAAGATTTTGGCATCTCTCCTTAAATTGCCTCTCTTTCATAATATTTTATTTCAAATGTCAGAAAGGTTTATGCTTTCCCTATAATGTGATTTATATTTTTTAAATTTAAAAACCACATTTAAAAACTTTCTTAATCAAAAGAACCAATTGAAATTTAGAAAATTTAGACTCAAATGTAAAATACTGAATACTAAACATTAAAATTTATATTAAAAATCTCAGTACTAGGAATTCCCTAGTGATCCAGTGGTTAGGACTCCACACTTTCACCAGTGAGGGCCCGGGTTCAATTCCTGGTTGGGAACTGAGATCCCACAAGCCATGCGGCATGGCCAAGAAATTAAAAAAATAAAATAAAATAAATTTTAAAAAAAATCTCAGTACTGAATTTCAGTCAACTAAGAGAACAACACTTATGAGGGGAAAAAAATAGTCTCTGCAAGAGGAAAGAAAAGGTGGACTTGAACACCATTTATTTCCAAAAAGGATTTTCAGTGGGTTACAGTTGAAGAACAAATGGAATGAGATCAAAACCATTAACGTAGAAAAAAATATTCAAATTAAATAGTAAAGGAAAGAGAAAGTGGAAGAATACAGGAAAGACAAAATGAAACTAATCTGAGTGGAGCGCTATAGGCAGAGTCAAAAGGAAGAAAGGAAGAAGCCCTAGAGTTGGGGGAAACTCTGTTGTTTGATCACCACAAAAGTTCTTCCCTCGTTTTCTCCTCCTCACTCATACTTTATGGGACAATGCACTAATAATTATTCCCACTGTCTGGACATCCTTCAGCTGGCCAAAATCTCCTTTTTTTTTTTTCCCCCGAAACAGTGACATAACTCCTGTACCCTACCACTTGTGTATATTCAATGCTTGGTATACTTAGTATTAAAGTCAGTAAGTATTGTGACTTTCTTGGGGTTAGTTTTACCTGTTTATCTATATCACCTAGAGTTGTGCCTAACCTAGAAGGCAATCTACAGTCTTCTGTAAATTTGAATGATGGCATTTTATTTAGCTCTCTTTCCCTTCAATTTCAAATCTGCTGATATTGACAAACCAATACTAGTCTTACTCCCCATGCAAAGGAGAGTCATGGGAAATAAAATTCAAAGTTCATTTGGAAACAGATTTTGAGGGGCCCTGAATATAAGGCTAAAGATGTTCAACTTTGGTAAGAGCAGCTGAAAGCTTTTGAGCAGGAAAATAAAATAATCAGAGCTGTACTTTAGGAATATTAGTTTAAAATTGTGTTGAAAATGAATTGAAATGAGTAAGAATAGAGATGGGGAGGTCAGTTGAAAAAAAAGTCAAACTGCTAAATTTCCATTTATGTTATGTCTAAATGTCTTAGTCATCTCATGTTCGTTATGTTCATTCAACATAGAAGAAGAAGAAGTTTCTTTAGGAGAACTTGAAGAAGAATTTGACATTCTTGAGGTGTAAAAATATATTATTTCTAAACTTAAACTCAATCAAAGTAAAATTTTAAAGCATATATTTTTATTTTCCATTTTCTAGTTCTAATATTTGCCAGTAAAATATGTTAGTGACTTTGGAGGATGACAAAACCATACTTAACAAGAATGTTGAGTTTATGGTGCACATGGACAAAAAGATGCTTTGAATTTATTTAATTTTATCTTGATTTTCATAACAGCAAATATTCTGATGTTTAGCCTGGGGGAAAATGCATATTTTGTTATCCTTCTTTGTAGATATTGTATGTTCCTTATACTTAACTGCTGTCCCTGTACTTTCTCCTGCATTCCACATGGGCCTAAATATTTCCAGATAACCTCTTGTTTTTTCTCTCTTTCCCAACCACCAAATATACTTCCTTTTCCCTTAATTTGGTTGATCCTGGCTAAGTGTTAAAGGAAAAGGAATTAGATTGAAAAAGTATATCAATGTGAATGATATAAAGATGCATGAAGGGGGAAAAACTATAATGTGAGTGACTTGGATATTTGGATTTTAAAAGGAATTAGTTGCCCTGAATTAATCTCTAATTGATTGAATTTCAGGCAGTTTAGGGATATACATTTTTTGGGGAAACTACCTACTCTTTTTTTTATTATTATTAATTTATTTATTTATGGCTGTGTTGGGTCTTCATCTCTGTACGAGGGCTTTTTCTAGTTGTGGCAAGCGGGGGCCACTCTTCATCGCGGTGCGCGGGCCTCTCACTATTGCGGCCTCTCTTGTTGTGGAGCACAGGCTCCAGATGCGCAAGCTCAGTAATTGTGGCTCACGGGCCCAGTTGCTCCGCGGCATGTGGGATCTTCCCAGACCAGGGCTCGAACCCGTGTCCCCTGCATTGGCAGGCAGATTCTCAACCACTGTGCCACCAGGGAAGCCCCTACCTACTCTTATATACATTTTAAGACTACCCCTAATACTACATTTTTCTTTTCCTTAAAGGAAGAAGAAACAGAAACTATAAGTGAAGATGGTAGTTCAAAAGAAGTACATGATATGTCAGTGAAATATATAAATTGCTTTTAAATTTATAACTTTTATTCAAATATAAGGCACATATGTTCTATATTTATGAATCAATAATACAGTATAATGTAAGGCTGTGGGCCTTGGAGTTGGACAGCTTCAGGATTGAATTCCAGCTCTGTTCATTACTAGCTATGTTACTATAGACTGTTTAACTTCTATGTGCTTCCTCTGTGTTGTATAGAGGTAATATTTACTTTGCAGAGATTTGTAAAGATTAAGTGAGAGGAAATGTAAAGCATCTAGTACAATGCCTACCACATAGTAGATACTCAGCAATTATTAGTGCCCATCCCTTATATCTTTTCATCTATTTCTGAAGGAAATTTTACATTAAAAAAAAAAATACAGCATTTTAAAAATGCTCGGTCTGTGCACCTAAGTATAACAAATGTATATCATTTTTGGTAAGTTACTCATCATAACAGTATCTATTCAGATGCCATCTTAATGATTAGATACTGACAATAATACTATGAATTTATAGTTAACTTTTTATTAAGCTAATGAAAGAGAGCCCCTGCATAGTTAAAAATAATTTATATTTTCTTTGAAGTTTGTTTTAGAATACGGATATTTTTGGTCTGATTATTTATAGTTCTTCAAAGAAAATAATGAGAACATTTTGAAGGTCCAACCCAAGCAACTCTGGAAATTTATTACATTTCTTTCTCCTTTTCTTCTCAAATTCTTCTCTCACTCACAACTCCATTTTAGAAACAGGTTACATCAACTGTCAATGACACAAAGTATCTTTCTAAGGTAGATCCCAAACTCTTGTTATTGTAAGACCTACTTGGGGTGGGTAAGTTTTATATATTTCCTGGGGCATATAAGTAATTAATGAAAGCTCCTATTCCAGCTTCTCCTTGTTTTGAATAAACAGATCATCTTTATTTCAACAAAAGCTTTAAGTGGCTGACAGTGTTGAAGAATTTGAAAGTTATATGTTTCCCAGAGATTTTACCATATCCTCTTTAGAACTCAGAATGGAATGAAATAGAAAAGTTAGAATAGGGACTAAAGCTCTTCGATGGTTCAGGGTAATAATAAAATAGCTAATATTCATTTAAAACTTACTATTTGCTAGATTCTATTCTAAACCATATATATGTGTGTATTTATCTACCTACCTATCTATCTATCTATATATAAATATATATACACACACACACATATAAATTAACTCAGAGAACTAGGTGTTGCCTGAATTGTAAGTACAGCTTATAGGTGACTTGAAATTAAAATGAGGACTGCTTTAAAAAAAGGCATCTCCACAAACATGTGCATCTATATACATGTAATCACTATTACACATTCCATGCAATCTCCCAAGTCAGGGTTATGAGAGCCATTTTAACACCTCCCTGATGATCTCGTCAGTTCTACTTCCTAAAATCTCCTGAGTCTCTTTTGTCTTCTCAGCCTCCAAGGCCACCGCCCTAGTTCAAACTCTAATCACTTTTGGCCTCAACCATTTTTAAAAACTTCTAGTCTCTTTTCCTCTAGTCCTAGCCACTTCTTGTCCATATTTCATGTTGCTACCAAAGAATCTTTCTCAAATAGAAATCTAATCAAATCACTCGCTTGATTATAATCAGTTACAAGTCAAATTTCTTAGCATGATATATCAAATACTTCATCGTCTGGCCTCTGTATCTCTTTTCAGCCTCATTTCCAATCATTTTTTCTCTAATACCCTGAACTTTGAAGTGCTAAATTACTTGAAGCTTTCCAGAATAAACCTGTTTTTCCTGCTTCTCTGTATATTCCTCTCTTTGGAATACGTCTTCAATTTCCTGCTACCTAATTCCTGCTCTACCACACGTCAATCCAAGGCCACCCATCAAACTTTTACTTATTCTTATCCTTCAAGACTCAGAATTAATGTTAATTCTTGAGAATTAATTTTTGGTCTCCCTGAGCAAATTGAACACTCACTCCTTGATGTGTTTTAATAGCAACTGTATATACTTTTACCATCCATGCTATCTCATTTATTTTTCACATTATATACTTTTTTATATATAGATCCTCTCTCTGAATACTATCTTTCCTTCATTTTCCCATGACCATACTTTTTTCTACTATATAAAACTATATAAATAGATTTCTATATAATATTATATATTACACATATAATATTGTAATGTATAATATATTAAGTCTATGTGTCTATGGTCCTTGTTAGATTTTGACACCCTGGAGGGTAAGGCCATCTTTTGTTTTTATCTTTATATGTCTTATAACATCCTGGTATATTGAAGTCACTAAATGAAATTTTACTTATTCATTTGACAGGTATTTGTTGAGGGCTTTTATATACCAGGAGCATTCTAGATGCTGACACAATAGCAGAGAACAAAGCACACCAAAGTCCTGGCCTTCATAGACCTTATTATATTCTATGCTTAATGATTGTATAATTAATGTAAACTTGCTAATATCCATTCATGAAGCAGAGTTTGCTCTTTTTGTGTGTGAGGTCGTTTATTTATGTTCCTCTAAATATTAATCTGAATTATTATATTCTAAATGTTAATCTGAATTAATGCTATTATATTCTTTTTTTCTTTTTTTAATAGTGTAAGAATACCTCAAAAAGTCTCCCTCAGGAGTATCTCATCAACGACAGATGAAGAGGTTAGGTAGGATTAAATTAACTGAGAAATTTGTCAACTTTCAGGGACTAAATGACAGAAGAGTACAATTTTTATTAATAGTTCACTATAAAATAGTTTTATAAGAATTTAAGCTACTCTTCTGACTTTTTCCTTAGAATCCCAAATGCTTTCCTTATTTTTATGTGTTTGTATATTTCTAAATATTATTTATGTTTCACAAAAGGAGAGCAGCCTTAAACTGTATGTACAGTTAAGACAGGGATTATTTACTACTGCTTGGTGGCACCTTATGGAGGTTGCTAGAAATTCTCCTGAACTTTATATTTGTTAATTAATTATTTCTAACATGTAAAAAATAATAGACTCTTTTGTGCTCACCACGTAGGTTTAATAAAGTTAGCCATATTTTCTTTAGCATTACCTACCTGGTAGCTTACTAGAAATGCAAAATCTCAGTACCACCCCTACCCTCAATCCTATTGAATCAGAATCTGCATTTTAACAAAATTCCCAAGTTATTTGAAACTTTGCTGTAAATCTTTTTAAAAAGAAAGATATATTTCCAGCTAAACTCCTCCTTTCCCACCCTATTCCCCTCCCTCTCTCACAAAAGGTAATAGCTATCCTAAAGGTGATATGTATTCTTCCTGTCCATATTTTTATATTTTTGTCACATAGGTTTGTATCCCTAATTATATATAATACATGAGCACACACACTGTTTTTAAACTTTATGAAAATATATAAACATAGATTTTTTCTGCAACTTTTTTCACTGAACAGTATTTTTGAGGTTTATCCATGTTTTGCTACTTAGGAAATTCTTATCTGCCCCAGTGTTATCAAGATTTTCTTTCATGTTTTCTTTTAAAAGTTTTACCACTTTGCTTTTCATATTTGTCAGAGGCACCAGACAATTAAGAAGATGATTTTATTCAAACTTTTACAGTAGGAACAATGTTCATTAGTGAGGAACATCTCAAAGTAAATGAAGGGGGCTTGGGGTTTTATAAAGACGGGTAAGCAAGGAAGTGATAATCATTGAGGGAGGGTGGAGGTGGGTCATACCAAGAATATGTGAGGGCAGTGTGGCCTTCTGTAGTTAGTCAGTTCTGGAAACACAAAAAGGTAAAGGGATTTCTCAGCTATCACTCCTTTTAGGGAACACAAGGCTCAGATAAAGTTCAACATTGTAGCACTTAAGAATTGAATTCATCTAGAATTTATTTTGTGTATATTCAAATATTTCTCTTGTTATCATATGGATTGTCATTTTTCATTTATCCTAATGATATTTATTATTACAGAGGTCCATCCTTTCTCCACTGATTTCTGAATTTCCTATTCTGTTTCATTAGTCTGTTTGTCTCAGAGTTAGTAAATAGTTTTTAGTTGTTATAGCTTTATAAAGTAAATCTGTTCTAAATGTTTTTGAAAGGAGTATCCAGTTGTTGGGTGCAGAGTTATACACACACACACACATACACCCCTTCATTAGATCAGTCTTGTTAAATTGTGTTGTTGACACAAACATACATGAATTTTTGTTTGTTTGTTTATTCTGTTAGTTACTGAGTACTGAAGGAGGCTGTTAAAATCTTGCACTGTGATTGTGGATGTTTCTCCTTCTGGTTCTGTCCATTTGTACTGTATGTATTGTGAGGCTATGTTATTAGATGCATACAAGTTTAGAAATGTTTTATGTTGCTGACTAATGTCTTACATAATACTCTTTATAGCTAGAAACAAATTTTGCCTTTAAATTTATTTCATTTGATATTAGTATAACTATGCCAACTTTTTGTTTCATTTTGTTAATATTTGTGGGCATTTTCCGTCTTTTTTGACCGTTTCTGTGTCCTTTAAAAAATCCTTTTATCTGGACTTTTGTTGTTGTTAAGTCTGAAAATCTTCTTTTAACTAGAAAACTTTGTCCATTAACAGTGGTAGTAATTATTGATATATTTAGCATATATGGTATTATATGTTTTTTCCCATCTTATTTTTTTTTTTTTTAATTTATTTATTTATTTTTAGCTGTGTTGGGTCTTCGTTTCTGTGCGAGGGCTTTCTCTAGTTCCGGTGAGCGGGGGCCACTCTTCATCGCGGTGCCCGGGCCTCTCACTATCGAGGCCTCTCTTTGTTGCGGAGCACAGGCTCCAGACGCGCAGGCTCAGTAGTTGTGGCTCACGGGCCCAGTTGCTCTGCGGCATGTGGGATCTTCCCAGACCAGGGCTCGAACCCATGTCCCCTGCATTGGCAGGCAGATTCTCAACCACTGTGCCACCAGGGAAGCCCCCATCTTATTTTTGTGCTTTCTATTTGTCCTGCTTTTTTCTGTTTCTCTCTCCCTCTCACTGTAACTTCTATAGATTAATTGAAGTTCTTTGTTTCTTTTCCTTGTTTCAGTGGGAGGTTTTTATTCATTTGTTTTCCTCCTGTACTAATTTGAAAGTTATATTGTTTCTATTTTTGTTTTCCTGCTTAAAGTACCTCTGGAAAATCTACATTTAGATATACAGAAAGCCATATGGCTTAGAATAGAGGATAGAGCTGAAAATTCATACTTGAAGTAATAGTTGTATAAGTGAAACCTTGGGTGTAGATAATTTATTCAAAGATTATACTGAGAGGGAGAAAATTTGGAATTAAATTTATTTAGAAAATAAGAATGGAACCCTAGCCAACACTAATATTTTAAGGAATAGAATGAAACCATAAAGATTATTGAGAAGAGGCAGCCAAAGAGATGTTGCAGAGTCAGGGGAGACTACAGTGGTCTCAGAAGCCAAGGGAAATGATAATTTCAGGAAGGAGGGAGAAGTCAGTATTAAATGCTTAAGAGAGGTCGAGTAACATAAGGATTGCAAAATATCCTTTAGTTTCAGCAGTTTAGATTGTTGGTGATCTTAGCAGGAGCACTTTCAGTAGAGTAGAAAAAACATATCTATTATAGTGAGCTGGCAAGTTTATGAGAAAAGAAAGAAGAGTGTACACATGAAGTATTACATGATGAAGATAAAGTATGTTAGCTAAAGTGGGATATGAAGCCAAGTGAGAATTTTTGTTTTTAACATGTGAAAAAAAACTTTAAACATATTTATATATTAGGAAAGAGTCATAGAGAAGAATGGGTAAAGGTGCAGAAGAGAGAGAATCAATTTTTTCTTTTTCTTTTTTTTTTAAATTAATTTTTATTAGAGTATAGTTGCTTTACAATCTTATGTTAGATTCTTTCTGTACAGTAGAGTGAATCAGTCATACATATACATATATCTACTCTTTTTTAGCTTTCCTTCCCATTTAGGTCACCACAGAGCACTGAGTAGAGTTACCTGTGCTATACAGTAGGTTCCCATTAGTTATCTATTTTATACATAGTAGTGTATATATGTCAGTCCCAGTCTCCCAGTTCATCCCACCCTGCCCTTCCCCACCTTGGTAACTGTAAGTTTGTTCTCTGTATTTGTGACTCTATTTCTGCTTTGCAAATAAGTTCTTTTCTACCATTTTTCTAGATTCTACATATAAGTGATATTATATGATATTTGTTTTTCTCTTTCTGACTTACTTCACTCTGTATGACAGTCTCTAGGTCCATCCACGTCTCTGCAAATGGCACTATTTCGTTCCTTTTTTAATGGCTGAGTAATATTCCATTGTATGTATGTACCACATCTTCTTTATCCATTCCTCTGTCAGTGGGCATTTAGGTTGCTTCCATGTCCAGGCTTTTGTAAATAGTACTGCAGTGAACATCAGGGTGCATGCATCCTTTCAAATTATGGTTTTCTTCAGATATATGCCTAGGAATAGGATTGCTGGGTCATATGGTAGCTCTATTTTTAGTTTTTTAAGGAACCTCCATACTGTTCTCCATGGTGGCTGTACCAATTTACGTTCCCACCAACAATGGAGGAGATTTCCCTTTTCTCCACACCCTCTCCAGCATTTATTGTTTGTAGATATTTTAATGATGGTCATTCTGACTGGTGTGAGGTGATACCTCATTGTAGTTTTGATTTGCATTTCTCTAATAATTAATGATGTTGAGCATCTTTTCATGTGTTTGTTGGCCATCTGTGTATCTTCTTAGGAGAAATGTCTACGTAGGTCTTCTGCCCGTTTTTTGATTGGGCTGTTTGTTTTTTGATATTGAGCTCCATGAGCTGTTTGAATATTTTGGAGATTGATTCCTTGTCAGTTGCTTCATTTGCAAGTATTTTCTCCCATTCCAAGGGTTGTCTTTTCATTTTGTTTATGGTTTCCTTTGCTGTGCAAAAGCTTTTAAGTTTAATTAAGTCCCATTTGTTTATTTTTGTTTTTATTTTCATTACTCTAGGCGATGGGTCAAAAAAGATTTTGCTGTGATTTATGTCAAAGAGTGTTCTGCCTATATTTTCCTCTAAGAGTTTTATAGTATCCAGCCTTACATTTAGGTCTTTAAGCCATTTTGAGTTTTATTTTTGTGTATGGTGTTAGGGAGTGTTCTAGTTTCATTCTTTTACATGTAGCTGTCCAATTTTCCCAGCACCACTTATTGAAGAGACTGTCTTTTCTCCATTGTATATTCTTGCCTCCTTTATCATAGATTAGGTGGCCATAGGTCGTGGGTTTATCTCTGGACTTTCTATCCTGTTCCACTGATTCATATTTCTGTTTTTGTGCCAGTACCATACTGTCTTGATTACTGTAGCTTTGTAGTGTAGTCTGAAGTCAGGGAGCCTGATTCCTCCAGCTCTGTTTTTCTTTCTTAAGATTGCTTTTGCTATTCAGGGTCTTTTGTGTTTCCATACAAAGAATAAAATTTTTTGTCCTAGTTCTGTGAAAAATGCCCTTGGTAATTTGATAGGGATTGCACTGAATCTGTAGATTGCTTTGGGTAGTACAGTCATTTTCACAATATTGATTCTTCCAGTCCAGGAACATGGTACATCTCTCCATCTGTTGGTGTCATCTTTGATTTCTTTCATCAGTGTGTTATAGTTTTCTGAATGCAGGTCTTTTGCCTCCTTTGGTAGGTTTATTCCTAGGTATTTTATTCTTTTTGTTGCTATGGTAAATGTGATTTTTTCCTTAATTTCTCTTTCTGATCTTTCATTGTTAGTGTATAGGAATGCAAGAGATTTCTGTGCATTAATTTTGTATCCTGCAACTTTACCAAATTCATTGATTAGCTCTAGTAGTTTTCTGGTGGCATCTTTAGGATTCTCTATGTATAGTATCATGTCATCTGCAAACAGTGACAGTTTTACTTCTTCTTTTCCAATTTGGATTCCTTTTATTTCTTTTTCTTCTCTGATAGTTGTGGCTAGGACTTCCAAAACTGTTGAATAAAAGTGGCAAGAGTGGACATCCTTGTCTTGTTCCTGATCTTAGAGGAAATGCTTTCAGCTTTTTGCCATTGAGTATGATGTTAGCTGTAGGTTTGTCATAAATGGGCTTTAAAATGTTGAGGTAGGTTCCCTCTATGCCCACTTTCTGGAGAGTTTTTTTTATCATAAATGGGTGTTGAACTTTGTCAAAAATTTTTTCTGCGTCTACTGAGATGATTATATGGTTTCTATTCTTCAATCTGTTAATGTGGTATATCACATTGATTGATTTGCGTGTGTTGAAGAATATTTCCAACCCTGGGATAAATCCCACTTGATCAGGGCCTGTGATCCTTTTAATGTGTTGTTGGATTCGGTTTGCTGGAATTTTGTTGAGGATTTTCGCATCTATGTTCATCAGTGATGTTGGCCTGTAATTTTCTTTTTCTGTGATATCTTTGTCTGGTTTTGGTATCAGGGTGATACAGGCCTTGTAGAATGAGCTTGGGAGTGTTCCTTCCTCTGCAGTTTTTTGGAAGAGTTTCAGAAGGGTAGGTGTTAACTCTTCCCTAAATGTTTTATAGAATTAGCCTGTGAAGCCATCTGGCCCTGGACTTTTGTTTGTTGGAAGACGTTTTTTTTCCAGCTTTAGCATGCTTTTATTTACTTGGTTCAATTCGTTATTTTTAACAACAAAATAAGCACCTGTCAATCACCACTCACAACACAGCTAAGTCCTTAACAATAATTACCATTTGTTATAGTCCTTCCCACCATAGCATCTCCAAGCTTATACTCAAAATTACCTTGCTTTCCATGTTGTATAGTTTTATTGTATCTATTCAAATTCCCATAATGTATCTTTATTTTATTTGCATTTAACTGTATTCAAAGGGTATCATACTGTATACAGTGTTTGGGGACTTATTTTTTATTTTTTTACTTAATATTATTTCTGGTACCTTTTTAAACTGCATATTCTACTGTGAAGACCCATCCATATTTTTCATTTGCTCATTCTCTTGGTTGCATCATCATATTCCATGGAGTATGATGGAACTGTAGAGTACATTCTACAGTTTATTCACCCGGGTTCCTATGTTGGCATTGGGTTGCTGTCAGGGGTGTGCTCTGGTGAATGGCACTGGTTTTTTAGTCCACTCGGGCTGCCTATCACAGACTACCACAGACTGGGTGGCATAGAGAAATTTATTGCTAATAGTTCTGGAAGCTGGAAGTCCAATAACACTAGGACTTAACACAAGGCACTAGCAGATTTGGTGTCTGGGGAGAGCCTGCTTCCTGGTTCATAGACAGCTGTCTTCTTGCTGTGTCCTCACATGGTGTGAGGTGAGGAAGTTCTTTGGGGTCCCTTTTATTAGGGCACTAATCCCATTCATGAGGGCTCCACCCTCATGACCTGATCACCTCCCAGAGGCCTCACTGCCTAACACCATCAGATTGGGGGTTAGGATTCAACCTAACCTAATTTAACCTAATTTAGGGGGACACAGACATTCAGTCCATAGCAGTGCTGCTCTGAACATGTGTCCTATTACCCAGGGGTGAGGACATCTCTTATGCACATTGTTGGAAGATTTTTAATCACAGTTTCAATTTCCATACTTGTGATTGGTCTGTTCATACTTTCTGTTTCTTCCTGGTTCAGTCTTGGAAGGCTGTATCTTTCCAAGAATTTGTCTATTTCTTCTAGGTTGTCCTTTTTTTAAAAAAAATTTTTAAATTTTTGGCTGCGTTGGGTCTTCATTGCTGTATGCGGGCTTTCTCTAGTTGTGGTGAGTGGGGGCTGCTCTTCGTTGCAATATGTGGGCTTCTCATTGCAGTGGCTTCTCATGTTGCACAGCACAGGCTCTAGGCGCACGGACTTCACTAGTTGTGGCACGCGGGCTCAGTAGTTGCGGCTCATGGGCTCTAGAGCACAGGCTTAGTAGTTGTGACACACGGGCTTTCTTGCTCCACAGCATGTGGGATCTTCCTGGACCAGGGCTTGAACCGTGTCCCCTGCATTGGCAGGTGGATTGTTAACCACTGCACCACGAGGGAAGCCCATAGGTTGTCCATTTTATTGACATATAGTTGCTTGATCTCTTATTATCCTTTGTATTTCTGTGGTGTCTGTTGTAACTTCTCTTTTTTCATTTCTGATTTTATTGATTTGAGTCCTCTCCCATTTTCTCTTGATGAGTCTGGCTAAAGGTTTATCAATTTTGTTTATCTTCTCAAAGAAACAGCTTTCAGTTTCATTGATCTTTGCTATTGTTTTCTTCGTTTCTATTTCATTTATTTCTGCTCTGATCTTTATTATTTCTTCCCTCCTACTAACTTTGGGT
Source organism: Balaenoptera borealis (assembly GCF_965194805.1). Lineage (NCBI taxonomy): Eukaryota > Metazoa > Chordata > Mammalia > Artiodactyla > Balaenopteridae > Balaenoptera > Balaenoptera borealis. Next base: position 44,693,581 of record NC_138863.1, on the reverse strand, counting down.
TTTCTTTGTGCTTCTTTCTCTAGTTGCTTTAAGTCTAAGGATAGGTTGTTTATTTGAGATTTTTCTTGTTTCTTGAGGTAGGATTGTATTGCTGTAAACTTCCCTCTTAGAACTGCTTTTGCTGCATCCCATAGGTTTTTGGATTGTTGTGTTTTCATTGTCATTTGTTTCTAGGTATTTTTTGATTTCCTCTTTGATTTCTTCAGTGATCCATTGATTGTTTAGTAACATATTGTTTAGCCTCCACGTGTTTGTTTTTTACTGTTTTTTTCCTGTATAGTAAGTCCCCTTCATACGAACCTTCAAGTTGCGAACTTTCAAAGATGCGGATGTGTGTTCCATCAATGTCAGGCATGAGAGAAATTACAGCTTGCCTTCCATCTCCTGTTGCTGATGATCCTTCAGCTCTACCATCTCCCACCTCCTCTCCCTCCTCCAGTCAGTAACTTCTTGCCTGTTCACTCAATAGCACCTCCCGTATGCCAGCAAGGGAAAAAACAACAAGTAACATACAAGAGAATTCCCATAAGGTTATCAGCTGATTTTTCAGCAGAAACTCTGCAGGCCAGAAGGGAGTGGCAGGATATATTTAAAGTGATGAAAGGGAAAAACCTACAACCAAGATTACCCAGCAAGGATCTCATTCAGATTTGACAGAGAAGTCAAAAGTTTTACAGACAAACAAAAGCTAAGAGAATTCAGCACCACCAAACCAGCTTTACAAGAAATGCTAAAGGGACTTCTCTAGGCGGGAAACATAAGAGGAGAAAAAGACCTACATAAACAAACCCAAAACAATTAAGAAAATGACAATAGGAACATACATATCAATAATTATCTTAGGGACTTCCCTGATGGTGCAGCAGTTAAGACTCCACGCTCCCAACGCAGGGGGCCGGGTTCGATCCCTGGTCAAACTAGATCCCACATGCATGCCACAACTAAGAGTTTGCATGCCACAACTAAGGAGCCCACCTGCTGCAACTAAGGAGCCAGCCTGCTGCAACTAAGACTGGTGCAACCAAATAAAATAAAATCTTAAAAAATAATAATTACCTTAAATGTAAATGGATTAAATGCTCCAACCAAAAGACACAGATGAGCTGAATGGATACAAAAGCAAGACCTGTATATATACTGTCTACAAGAGAGAATCATTAATAGACTAAGATAGAGATGGGATTCAACAGGGTAGGAGGGGATAAAATAGGAAGTGATTACAGGAATGGAGTATTGAGGACCACTTTCTATCCAAGGTCAGGTACATACCCTAGCTATGTTTAATTGTGGAGTGCTGTATGTCATATAGTGCCTTTACTTTGGGAAAACATTTTAACTACTAGCAGAGGAAGAACAGATTTTAGCATTTTTTTTTCTCATTTTTCTTCATGACTGTCCAGCTTCTTTACAGTACTTTTAACTAGCCCTGGCTGTGAGAAATGGAGATTTCTCTTTACACCTCAGTCATGTAGGGTCCCAAGAGATTTAATTATTCTTCTCAATTAGGCCGTGCATTGTGCCCAAGTACCTATGAACATGAAACCTACAGTGGTTCTAGATGATACCATTTATTCGTTTTTCTTTGTAGAGAACTGGGCTTATCATATATAAAACCCTGCTTCTGGAGGTGTAAGAATCAGGCTGAGCTGCCATTGTTTCAATATCACTTATATTTCATGTCAGGGTTATTGGGCTTTACTTGGCAACTGTTAATTCTAAGAATTTAAAGAATTCTGTAATGTATCTACATACTATCTGCAGTGTCAGCTTTGCATATTTGTTCTACCTTTACCAATTTGAATTTTTTTATATAACAAGAAAAGAGAAGCAAAGCAGAAACTGACCTGTGGTATTTTGTCTCTGTCAACTTCCTGAGAGTTATGTATCATTAGAAACAAATAGGCCTTTTTTGTTCACCTTCTTATTCTAAGCATATCTAAAAAGTTTCTTATATTGCCTCAAGTATTTTTCATAAGCAGTTCTCATTCTGGGCTAACTTCAAGGACTCAGTTTTTGTGGGTTAGTAATGTCATTGCTGTAAATATGAGCAGTTGTATACAAAGTATGTTCATGTATTGTCAGCTTAATCATTTTGTTTTCTGTTCTTTGTATAGACTCTCGGAAAATATATTAACTCATGTTTCCTAAGTCACCACATTATTATTTTCATTGAGATAATTGGTGACTGTATTCTTAGAAATGGGATAAAAATGTTTTTCAGCCTCCACTCTTTTTTGATCCATAGTCAAGATCTTTGACCATAGATTCAAACCTGTTTCTATAATAATTTTGAAATCTTACTTCTACGATCCAAACTATGTGTCTTTTCCTTTGTTTGGTTGTTGTCCTTTCTCATCCCTATTATCTGTGAGTCTGCTGTCTCTCTGTTTTCTTTGTATATTACACCTTTAGTTATGACCTTCCTTCTCTCTTCTTTTTTATAACTTGCTATCCTAAAAAATTGTCTATATTCTTTCTCTTTTTACCTCCTGTTGACTTTTTTAGATTACTTTATGAATTGTGTCACTGCTATCATTTATTTTAGAAAAGGTAGGAAATTTTGTTAAAAAAAGGAAAAAATTATCTAAATTCCCACCCAGACTGAATTTCTATCCTTTTAGGTTTTTTTCTGTGAACATGTACAGTATTCATGAAATTAGGATAGTATTAAACATGTTGGTCTATATCTTGCTTTTCTTATCAGTGATCTTGAACCCATTTTTATGTCAGTATATAGAGATTTGAATCACTGTTTTATTCATAGCATAGTACATTCTTATACATACAGATTTGCTAGAACTTATTTAAACAGTATTGAATCGTTGCAGTTTAGTTTGCTTCCAATTATTTCTCCCCATTTTAAATAATTCAACCCACAGACATATTTTTACAAAAATGTATGCCTATTTGTTTATTTGCTTAGGCTAAACTCATAAGATGTGAGATATTAGATCTAAGAATATGACTTTTAAAAAGATATTTTATGCATCACACATTTATCCCCCTAAAAGATGGTATCAGTTAACTCTCACATCAGCAATAATTGTGAGTGGAGATTTTACCATACTTTTGCCAACACCAGCCATCTTTGCTCATCAGGCAAGTAAAATACCCCCCTATTATTTTAATGTGCATTTCATTGGTTACTACTGAATATAAAAATATTTTCACATGTTAATTGGTCATTCTGTTTCTTCTCTTGTAATGCCCTGTTCAGTTCTTTACCATTTTTTTTTTTCTATTGAGAGTGCCAGTAGTTTAATTATTTGTAAGAACACCTATATTGGAGAGAATAGACTTTGTTCTATATATTAAAAACAATATTGCTGGTTCATTATGTGTATTTAACTTGGTGATGGCATATTTTGCCATGTAGATGTTTTTGGTTTTTATGTAACCAAATATATTAGAAGTTTCTCTTAGGTTTTTATTCTCAGTATTCTCAGAGAAAATAATCACAGTTCAAAATTATATAAATATATACTTATATTTTCTTCTGGTACTTTTTAAATTTAATAAAAATCTTTAATTCATATGAAAATTAATTTGGTATAAGAAGTGACATGGGTATCTACCTTTTTTTTCTAAAATATTAGCCAGTTAACTTAATAAATAAATCATGTAAATCATCATTTAACTGAAATGCTGCCTTTATCATATGCTACATTATTATATACAATTATATACACTCAAGTATATTAGCTCTGTGTGCTTGACAGTTGCTTAACCTCTGCACTTTTCTCATCTGTAAAATGCAGGTAATACTTATAAATTTATTGTAAGAACTAAATATAAGTCCTAAAATGAAATACAAATATGAATTAAACATGTATCATTTAACACAATGATTGACCCACAGTATATGCCCAATAAATGAGTTATTATTGTTATTTATTTTTGTTATTAATATTGATGAGTCTATTTTGTTATCAGAACCATACTTTTATAATTATTGCCATATAAATTTTAATATCTGGTAGGGCAAAATTTCCATCTTTATGATTTTTTGAAACCTAGGAGATTGTATTCATCTTCATATGTTAAAATTTCATCTATCTTTATTAACTGTTTATTCTGTACAAGTTATATAGATACCAGATGCTCTAAATATTGTTCTTAATTATCTTATTTTTTGTTTTTTCCTGAGCAAAATTATTAGATAATCTTATTTTTCCTAGAAAAATTACTAGATATGTTGTCTTCTTTAGTTATCTTTTATTTCCAATGCTACAGTTTCTTAAATTTATAAAATATTTTATTCATATGCTTTCAGAGGCTTAATATGAGAATTAAGAAGTTTGGTACAATTACAAATGAAGAATTCAGAAAATCACCACGAAATTCTTGGTAATTTCTGCTTTTCTAATTTAAAGTCTTTTTTTTAATGCAAAATGTAAAATATTTTCTACACTAATTGCATAATTAGAAATTTCTCATAGAGCTTTTCTTTATTTTTTCTTTAACGCTTTGGATTCAATATGTCAACTGGTATGTACTGTCACTATTAAAAGGATTGTATGAGTGCTTATAAATATGCTGTTAAAGTAAACTTGTGTAGGACATAAACACTATAAGTAATAAGTCTCAGAATTATCCTTTTTTGGTCAGCCATAAAAAATCCATACTTCAGTGTTCAACTTTTGCTTTCTTTTTATTTTTTTCATGAATCAAAAATTTTTGTTTGAGTTTAACCAATATAGATTAGTATTAGGAAGGTTATCAATTTTTACTGCACAACTTGGCAGCATATAATTTCTTTCCCTTTCATTGTTCAAATGCATCAAATAAAAATGATTATTAATGATCTCTTAAGGAGCTAATGAGGTAAACTAAAGAGATAGAAACCAACCATTGGGAGATGAGGAAGGAAGGAAATACTATGGATTTAACAGGATAGATAGTAGAAGATATTTTAAAATAGGTTTCTTGAGGATCTTAGTATAAGAAAAATTAGAAACGTGAACTATAGAGGAAGCATTTATAAATGGAAGATCATGGAGTAAAAATTGAATAAGATAGCTAAAACTTATATAACTATATATTTAACTTAATAGTTTTCCTTGAAAGATATAAAAACTCTAAATACTGAATATGTTATTAGGTTTAATTTTAATTATGGTAGGAGATTACAGGTTGATAAAATTAATCCAGAATAGTATGAACAATATGGAAAAATAATATGATTGCATGTATTTAAGTTATGCTAAACAATTTTAAAATAAATTCCTTACCACTATGCTTAGATAGCTGGATTATTGCTAAAATACTACACAATAATTTACATTCATAATGAGGATTCTTAGAGCAAGACAAGATCTTGAAGCGATTTTTTAATCATTTAAGGAAGATTAAATTTTTTTCATTGTAGTTTGTGTTAAGTATATCTTATCCATTGTATTTTAGTTCTTTAAAAATCGATAGCCAACATTATCATCACTGTTAGAATCAGTAAATATTTGAATGTCTTTTATATGTAAACATTAAGTTAAATTGTTAGTGCATTCTGTATTGGAAAGGGAGATGATACATTGCCTGTAAAGATACTTCAGATGATAAGGCAGCAAGACTGAATGTGTATATGACTTTTGGAAAGTAAACTTTGTATTTTATAGTCATTCTTTATGTAAAACTTTTACAAGTATTGAGTGAGACTGATTATTTAGAAGATTATTCAAAACTTGTTTTCTTTGATTTATGTACAACTTTCAGTAAAACTTCTATAGCTTACAATAAGTTTTAACTATTCATGTTGATTGAATTGTGATTAGTATTTACATTAGGAAATACAATGAGCAAATCAGTAACTCCGTTGCCTCACATTTATGGATAATGCTTGATGGCTTACAAATTGCCATCACATACATTTTTATGTAATCCTTGCAGGAATATTGTATTACTCTGTTTTTCAGATGAAGCACAAAATGTTTAAATGACTAACCCAAGGTTTGTCCCTGCAAATCTCTGTACTCTTGGTTCACTTCCCTTCTTCTACAGAGTTGCTTACAGAATTATGGTCCCATTTATACTTTGTTATAAAGACAAATTATTTGTTTCTTTTAGTCAACTCTGAATGTATTAAAGTTGTTAACACAGCATGGGAAAAGATTACCTAACTGGATTCCTTAATGTGAAATGTAAACACAGTTTCCTGGTGAGTCATTTTGGCCATGTTGAAGACAGAACCTGTTCTTTAAAGTCACTTTTGGGATAAGATATTTGAAAAGAAGGAATGGTTTTCTAAATCTTTGTGCCATAACTGAGTGTAGTGAATTTCAGTCCTTAATCCTCACATTTACCTTAAGAGAACCTACATTAAGAGAAAATATGGCAAAAAAGGATGATTTTGTGTACTACAAAGAACACTGGATCTAGAGTGATAAGGCCTGTGTTCAAACAATGGTTCTGGTACTTACTAGTTCAGTGACTGTAGAAAAATCATTTATCCCCTTTGATCCTTAGTTTCTCACTTGAAAAATGGGGAAAAGAATACTGTTATCATCTGACGGGATTATTCGATGGAACAAGATCATATATATCAAAGCACTATATAGTTATTTTAATTTATTGCTACTAATAGAGTATATATTTATGTATCTCTGTCACTTTTCTATCCAAAAGAGAAGGACGGGGTTAAATAGGCCTCTCTGATTCTAAAACTCTATCACCAATAAGTAAGATTTACAAATAAATACTTAAATTCAGGACTGAAGTTTCCACCTAAAAGAAAACTTGATATAGTCTTTGATAAGAATAAGATACATTGTGTACTACAACTATTTTGTAATTTATTTGTTCTCAAAATCTAGATTTTTAGTCTTTTGAAAGTAGGGACAACAGTTTTATTTCCTAAGAAGTTGATAATTTAGTTGCCAAACACAGTATACCATGTTTCCATTCATATGAAGCTGCTTAGAGAAATAATTTGAACTTTAAATATTGTTTATTATTTTATTTTAAAAATGTGAAAATGAGGACGTTTACCTCAGTCCAGGGCTGACAGAATAAAGGATATCGCTAGACGTAGGTACCTAGGACAAGACTGATATTCACAATCCCCCTACCTGCCACACTCATCAAAGTCTAACCTCATCCATTTGGGAAAAAAAATCTGTAGCAGGTAAGGTAGTTTTAGATTCCTCTAGTGAAAGGAAATTTTTATCCTTTGTCTTCAGGGTTTATAGTCTACAGGATTACCTTGAATCTTTGGCCAGTATTGAGATTTTGGATATTTATTGTGTTAAAAAGTGCTTCCTATCCCCAATCTGTAGTCAGTTGATAATCATCTATTAAATTGAGTCAGAACAACATATGGATTTCTAAGTTCTCATCAGCAGTGCAAAGCTGTGCTTTAATCACTCATTTAGCATGTGTTTGAACAAGAGGGGACTTGAGAATTCCTCTCTGGCATTTACATTCAGCTTTAGGAATATAGATTTTTACAGCAAAAGTTGAAAATTTCTTTCCAGTATTGGGGAGGACTTTAGGCAAGCAGATGTCTCAAGGAAGGAAGGTGACAATTTGGTTTACCTTTTACATTAATTTTAGAGTGATATATTTTTCTCCAGTTTGAACTGGTTTACAGACAAGAGTGAGCAGAGTAAAAGAGCAAATAACATTTTTCACTCATTTTAAACCAGGTCTTCATGATGATATTACTGGAAGGGGACCCCTTCCAGGGTGTGAGAGTGGGCTCTTGTCTAAGACTCGGAAATGAATTGTCTGAGGAGACACACGTACTGACAAAGCAAAAGACTTTATTGGGAAGGGGCGCCCAGATGGAGAGCAGCGAGCAGCGGGGTAAGAACTGCTCTGCCATGTGGCTCACAGTCTCAGGTTTTATGATAATGGGGTTAGCTTTCTGGGTTGTCTCTGGCCAATCACCTCACTTGTGCCCATATTTGGTCTGATTCAAGGCCCTTCCTGGCAGTGTGTGCATCTCTTAGTCAGGATGGTTTCCAGCATGAAGGTTTCTGGGAAGTTGGCAGGACATATTATGGGCTGGCATCTCCTCCCTCCTTTTGGCCCCTCCAGAATTCTTCCGGCTGGTGGTAGGTAGCTTATCAATTCTGTGTTCCTTATCGGGACCTCCTGTTGTGAGAAAATTCATGCAAGCAGTTATTATCCTGCCTGGCAAGGATGGGCAGTCTCAGTCAGTGGTTCCCTAACAGTGAGATTTTGCATTTTACTTGAAATATGAATTCTCAGACTGTCAAATTTTCATTTTTGTTTAAACATATTTATCAAGCATTTAATATGTTAAGAACTATACTGAGTTGAGTACACTCATATGTGTAATCGTCAGAGTAATTCTTTGAGTATGATATTGTCTTCATTTTAAAAGTGAGGAAATGGATGTTTAAGGGAGAAATTAGTCCAAGAAATAGCTGATTAGTGCCATATCAGGCATTTGAACCTAACCTATGTCTTTCAATTCTATGTGTTTCTATGAAGGGCCAGAAAGTTTTTCCTTCCACCTTTCTAGGTTCTTTGGCTGGTCTAATAATCAGATTGACAAAAGACATTAACAAGAGAAAAACAAACAAAATTGCATATGTACAGGATCCGCATAAAAATGTAAAGACTCAAAAGGCAGCCAAACATCCTGAGAGAAGGAAAGGGGTAGGGGTCTGGGGATACAAAGGGGAGGAAGGCCCATTCATAGGAAGCAGAGGAGATGTTTAGAAAACAAAAGCTGTGCTGTTATGCAGGTAAGTTTCTTAGGTAAAAAGTGTCCCTGGTAATAGCTCCCTTCCTGGTACAGGCCCCCCTTTCCAGTGTAAATTTAAGCAGTTTAGGGGCAGGAAAAGAACTTTTCTTAAATCTGCTGGAGTTTTGATTGCCTTTAGCGCAAATTAATCCTCATGCCAAAGTGGCATATTTTGGGGGTCACAGATTCTGCTCCCCTTCACTTAATTTTTGAAAATATGGAAGTATTTTTTAATTATAAAATTAATTCCAGTTCACTGTAGAAAATTTGAAGACTACAGATAGAAAAGGAAATAAAATATCCATAATCTTACTGCATAAAAAAATATATGTTTACTTCCAGTATTTTTGATATATATATTTTACATAGTTAAGAACATTTGGTATATAGAGTCTTATTCTGCTTTTCTGTACTTTCTATTATACAAACATTATTCTATGTTTTAAAAATAATTTTAAGTGTTATTTTTAATAGCTGTGTAGTATTCTAGCATACAGATATACTATCATTTTTTAAAACATTCCTTTATTTCTTAATATTTAGGTTATAATTTCCCGAACTTTTTAATTTAAACTTTCTGGACATCATTTAATGCTTAAATTTGCAAACAAACAAGAAACCAAGAAAAATATTTGTTGGATACATAATTGCTACTTTGTATGAGAATTTTAAATTATATGAAAATTTTAATTTCTCATGTAAGTATGGCACTTAACTATGCATATCTTTTAATCCCAATTATGTTAATTATACATACACAGGAAAAGACTAGAGGGAATTACACTAAAGTCTTAACAAGCTGCTATCATCTCTCACCTGGATTATTAAAACAACTTCCTAATTGACCTTTTAATTTCATTCTTCTTCCTTATCATCTGTTCTCCACATTGCAGCCAGAGCTGCTTTAGCTACAGAAATCATTTAAAATTATTTCTCTGCACAGAACTTCCAGTGACTTTGTCAGAGTAAAATCTAGAGTCCTAACTGTGGCCTGCAAAGTCTTACATTTTTTATGCCTCCCATCTGCAACTTCCATTTTCTCTGATTCTAATATTCTACCTCTGATTCCCTGTTGCATTCCTCTAGCCACACTGGCCCCTTGGATGTTCCTTCAAAGTGTCAAACATGTTCTTTTCTCAGGTTCTTTCCAGTTGCTTTTCATTCCAAAACCCTCTAGATACCTGCACTGTTTGTTGACTGACTTCCTTGAAGTTTCTGTTTGAATGTCATTTTATCAGACTTCCCTAGTCACTCTATAGAAAATAGCATTGCTCTCTTTCCATCACTCTGTGCTACTTATCCTACTTTTTCTTTCTACCAGTGACCTAGTCTATGTTTAATCATTTGTCACTACTCACTCGAATCTAAACTTCATGAAAACAGATTTTAGTTATTGCTGAAACATAGACTCTAAAACAGAGCAGGGCATGTAAAGGGCATTCAATAATTATTTATTGAATGAATGAATGTTTTCTCTGAGTAGTAGAATTTTAAGTGGTTTTCATTATCTCCCAAATACTTTTCTATACTTTCTAACATTTTTTGCTATGTTGGGCAAATACTATTACTTGTACAGTGTAACAGCTTTAATAAATAGCAGTTTTTTAAAGAGGCTTTTTTTAAATTCTAAGAGTAAATAATAACATATTTGCTATGCATTTTTTGTTTGAGATATTTACATCTGTCTTTCATTCATCCCCCAAATCTGCCCAGTTGTCTAAATTGCTTCTCAATATGTTTACATACATCTTGTAGCCTATTGTGTTTATTTTCTTAAAGTCAGCTAACCAGTTGATTGACATCAGTGCCTCATACACAGCTTATATCCAGGGATCTATAATACTATCATCTGGGGGATTCATTTTACATCTGTCTTGAGTTGATTTCCATTTCCTGGATACCATGTCTTGCTCTTTCTTATTTTACTACCTTATTTTAGGGAGGTACATCCTCCAGTAGTTTTTTGGAAAATAGTGCATGAGCATTAAATTTTTTGAGACTTGGCATATCTGAAATCACTTACATTTGACTGCTTATACTCAGCAGGATAGAGAACTCTAGTATGGAAAAAAATTTCTCACAGAACTTTAAAGACTTTACTCTTTTTTTGTCTTGGCTTCCAGAAGTAGTGTTATCTGAAACCATTTAAATCTTGGTCTTTTACTATCTGATTTGTTTATTCGCTTTGGAAACTTGTAGGATCTTTTCTTTATCCTTAATATTCTGGAATTTCATGGTTATGTGTCTTGGTGAGGATTTGATTTTATCATTGTGCTGAGCACTCCGTCAGCCTTTTCAATTTTAAATTCATGTTCTTTGGTTCTGAGATATTTTCTTGAGTTATTTTTAGCTGGTTGCTTTCTGGGGGTTTTCTCTGATTTGTTTTATGAAACTCCTGTTGGAGATATACGTGTGTGTGTGTATATATGTATATACATATATACATACATACACATATACAGAAGCACACATATATACAAATACACATATACATATATATATGAATGATAATTATCTGTCTCTTTTCCTGTATGCTTGACTTTCTAGATTTCCTCAAATTTACTTTCCAACTGTAAAAAAACTTTTTGCTAATCTGGTATTAATACCAAGTGCTCATATTGTATTCATGGATGTAGTATATTTTCTTTTCTTTGTGGGGATGTTAATGTATTTTTTCAAATAATTTATTATGAACATTTTAAAACATATTGAAGAACTGAAAGAACAGTACTATAATTGCCCATATACTCACCCTCTAGATATACATATGTTAACATTTGCCAGAGTAATCCATGTTTTTGTATTTTTTTTCTGAACCATTTGACAGATGTAATCATCATGACACTTGATCTCTCAATACTTCAGGATATGTTTCCCAAAAGAATGTGTTTCCTAAAAATAATATTTTTCTTCAAAAATAAAACTACCATCACATGTAAGAAAATAAGTATTAATCCCTTAAATCATCTAGTATTCATCCATATTCAGATATTCCCAATCCAAAAATGCCTTCTAGAGCTGTTTTTTAAAAATCAGAATCCAGTCAGATTGATGCATTACTTTTGGCTCATTAGTCTCATTTCATATTGAGTTCTCTTATTTCTTTCTTTGAAAAAAATGGTATATTTTCCAGTTTTACTGAAACATAATTGACGTACACACAACATGAATTTAAGGTATACAACATGATGACTTGACTTACATACATCATGAAATGATTGCCACAATAGGTTTAGTGAGCAGCCATCATCTCATATGGATACAACATTAAAGAAATAGACGGGAATTCCCTGGCGGTCCAGTGGTTAGGACTCCACGCTTTCACTGCAGAGGGCCCGGGTTCAATCCTGGTCAGGGAACTAAGATCCCACAGGCCGCGTGGTGTGGCCAAAAAAAAAGAACGAAATAGAAAAAACATTTTTCCCTGCAGTGAGAACTCTCAGGATTTCCTCTCTTAACAACTTTCATCTGTAACATACAGCAGTGTTAGTTATCTTTATCATGTTGTATATTACATCCCCTTGCCCCCAGCCCACTCAACCCCCCATACCATAAATCTTATCTCTTCTTCTATGAGTTTGTTTGTTTATTTGTTTTTGAAGTATAATTGACCTGCAATACTATGTTAGTTCCTGGTACACAACATAATGTTTTGATATTTCTATACATTTCAAAATGATCACCATGATAGGTGTAATTGTCATTGATCACCATACAAAGATATTACATACTTACTGTATTCTCCACCTGTACATTTCATACCTGTAACTCATTTACTTTGTGACTGAAAGTTTCTACCTCTTAATCTCCCTTACCTGTTCCTCTCCTTCCCCGCCCATCTCCCCACTGGCAATCACACGTTTGTTCTCTGTATATTTGTTCATTTGTTTTTTAGATTCTACATATAAGTAAAATCATACACTATTTGTCTTTCTCTGACTTACTACACTTAGCATAATACCCTCTAGGTCCATCCGTGTTATCACATATGGCAAGATTTCATTCTTTTTTACAGCTGAGTAATATTCCACTGTATATGTACACCACATCTTCTTTATCCATTCATCAATTGATGAGCACTTAGGTTGCTTTCATATCTTGGCTATTATAAATAGTGCTGCCATGAAGTAGGAGTTCACATATCTTTTCAAATTAGTGTTTCTGTTTTCTTCAGATAAATACCCAGAAGTGGAATTGCTGGATTATATGTTAGGTTTAGTTTTAATTTTTTGAGGAATCTCCATACTGTTTTTCATAGTGGCTACACCAATTTACATTCTCACCAACAGTGCACAAGTGTTCCCTTTTTTCCAATCCACACCAACACTTGTTATTTGTTGTCTTTAACATTTCTTATTAAACTGGTTTTGGTTAATGAACTCCTTTAGCTTTTGTTTGTCTGTAAAACTTTTGATCTCTCCTTCAAATCTGAACGAAAGACTTGCCAGGTAGAGTAGTTTTGGTTGTAGGTTTTTGCCTTTCATCACTTGAAATATATCATGCCACTCCTTTCTGATCTTCAGAGTTTCTGCTGAAAAGTCAGCTGATAGCCTTATGGGAGTTCCCTTGTATGTAACTTGTTGCTTTTCCCTTGCTGATTTTAATATTCTCTCTTTATCTTTAATTTTTGCCATTTTAATTACAGTGTGTCTTGGTGTGGTCCTCTTTGGGTTGATCATGTTTGGGACTCTCTGTGCTTCCTGGACCTGGATATCTGTTTCCTTTCCTAGGTTAGGGAAGTTTTCAGCTAGTATGTCTTCAGATATGTTCTCTGCCCCTTTCTCTCTCTCTTTTCCTTCTGAGACCCCTGTAATGAGAATGTTAGTATGCTCTGTGTTGTCCCAGAGGTCTCTTAAACTATCCTTGTTTCTTTTTATTGTTTTTTCTTTTTTCTGTCCAGCTTCAGTGATTTCTACTACTCTGTCTTCTAGCTCTCTGATCTGTTCCTCTGTATCATCTAATCTACTATTGATTCCTTCTAGTATATTTTTCATTTCAGGTATTCTTCATCTCTGGTTCTTCTTTATATTTTCTAACTCCTTGTTAAACTTCTCACTGTTTTCATTCATTCTTCTCCTGAGATCTTTGAGCATCTTTATGATCATTACCTTGAACTCTTTATTGGGTAGATTGCTTATTTCCACCTTACTTAGTTCTTCTGGGGTTTTATCTTGTTCCCTCATTTGGAACATATTTCTCTGTGCCTCATTTTGCCTAATTTACTGTTTTTATTTCTATGTATTTGGTAGGTTTATTCCATTTCCCCATCTTGGAGAAGTGGCCTTTTGTAAGAGATGTCCTATGGGCCCAGTAGCACACCCGCTCTGGTCACCTGTGCTATATGCCTTAGCAGTATGCTCTATGTGGGTTGTGTAGGTCCTTCTGTTGTGGTGGGCTGACTACTGTGGGTGTGCTGGTAGGTGTGGCTGGCCCCGATACTGGTTGGTTGCCATGCCCTGCCTTGTGCAGAGAGTGCTAGCTGCTGGTGGGTGGGACCAGGACCAGTCTCTCACAAGGAGACTGGCTACAGAGTCCCGGGTGTGTGTGTTGGGGGGGGGGGCGGTCCCAAGGCTAGTCCTGGCCCACTGGCTGGGTCTCAGCATGGCTGACTGTGGGCTGGGGGTTCCAGATCTAGTGTCTGCTTGCTGGTTGCCAGGGCCAGTTCCTGACACAGCTGTCTGCATGATTGGGGTACCCCCAAGCTAGTGTTGACCCACTGTGGGGCTGGATCCTAGGGTAGCTGGCTGAGGGTCTCAAAGTGTTTCAGAGTTGGTGTTGGCTTGCTGGTGGCTGACGCTGGGTCCTGCAGCTAGTGCTGGCACACTTATGGACAGAGCCACATCTTGGGGTCTCTGGCTACAGGGCCCAAGGTTTCTGGAGCTGGTGTCAGCCTGCTGGTGGACAGGGCTGGGTCTAGGGTGTCCTGGGTCTGCTATCTGCCCCTGGTGGGCAGAGCCAGGTCCTGAGGTCTCTGGCTGCAGGTCCTGGGGTCCTGGAGCTGGTGTTAGCCTGCTGGTACAGGGACCCATCCCGATGGCTGGCTGCAGGGCCCCAGGGGTCCCAGGGCTAGTGCTGGTGCACTGGTGGGCAGGACGGGTCCTGGGTTCTCTGGTGGGTGGGGCAGCATCCTGGGGTGGCTGTGGGCTCAGGGGCTTCTATGTACGCTGGCCTGCTGATGTGTGGTGCTGTGTCCCTCACCGGTTAGCTGCTTGGCCTGAGGCGTTCTAATACAAGTGCTGACAGGCTGGTGGCTGGGGGCAGGACTGGGTCCCAAGCCTAATAAGCTAGAGGGAGGATTCCAAAATGGTGCTTACCAGCATTGGTGTCCACATGGTAGAATGAGCTCCCCCAAATGGCTGCTGCCAGCATCTTTGTCCGCAAGGTGAGTTCCAGTTGCCTTCTGCCTCTCTGGGAGGCTCTCCAAGATCAGCAGTGGGTGTGACCCAAACTTCTTTCAGATTATTGCTTCTGTCCTGGGTCTCGGAGTGTGTGAGATTTTGTGTGTTCCCCTAAGAGTAGAGTGTCTATTTCCTTCAGCCCTCTGACTCTCCCAAAATAAGCCCCACTTGCCTTCAAAGCTAAACGTCCTGGGGGCTCATCTTCCTGGTACAGGACCCCCAGGCTGGGGAGCCCAGTGTGGGGCTCAGACCCCTCACTCCTTGAGGAGAAGCTCTGTGATTGTAATTATCCTCCTGATTGTGGGTCACACACCCAGGTTATGGGTCTTGACTATACTGTGTCTTTGCCTCTACTACCCGTCTTGTTGTGGTTCCTTCTTTATAGCTTTCATTGTAGAAAACCTGTTTTGCTAATCTTCATGTTTTCTCATTAGTAGTTGCTCTGTAAATAGTTGTAATTTTGGTGTGCCTGTGGGAGGAGGTGAGCTCAGAGTCTTCCTACTCCCTCGTCTTGACCACTACCCTCTCACCTTTTTTTTTTTTTTTTTTTTAATGGCATTGCCATTTTAAAGAGACCAAGAAAGTTGTCTTGAGGAAGGAATCATATTCTGGATTGGTCTGATTGTTTTCTCTTGGTTTTCTTTTACTTGTTCTATACTCTGTATTTGTAAACTAGCATTTCGATTAGGCTCAGTTTAAACGTTTTTGTTAAGAATACTTTGTAGGTGATACTGGGTATTTCATCGTATGTAATTGAAGGATATAATATCAGGTTGTTCCAATATTGATGATGCCAAGTTGGATTATTTGGTGGAGGTGGTGACTACTTGATCTCTGCATTGTAAAGATATGCTTTCCCTTTGCAATTAGCAAGTAATCTGTGGGAAGATACTTTGACATCATGGAAGTGTTCCTAAATCAGTTATTACATTGGAGGTTACAAAATGCTAATTTTCTAATTCTATTGTTCCTTTGATATTTATTAGCTGACTTTTTTTCCTGTGAAGTAGAGCTCCCCCTCATCAACTAGGGTGAAAAAGGTAGGGTAAATGCCTAATTCTTGAATATTTACCATTTTTCACTCTAAAAGTGATATGACAGTCATCTCCTTTGGTGGCAAGTGAGGTTTTTTTTCTTTTCCCTTTGACTGGCACTGTGGATTCTTGAGTACTTATTAATTCAGTATCTTACAATCGATTACACTTTTTAACCCTAAAATAGTTTCAGATCTGACCATTAAGAGTTCCTTCAGGCTGCTTTGGTGTCCTTTTGACATACCCTTTTATAGTCTTTGAGCACCTTAGTTTTTTCACATACATGATGTCCCAGGTTCATCTTGTATTTTTTCTGACCCTGGCAATTAGCTGTTTTTCCTGGTTCCTTTTTGTCAGGATGGCATATAGATACTAATGCCAGGTGTTTTAAGTGTACTCATTGTTTACTGGGATGATATTAATAATTCTGAGCTTTTTCAATGACTATAGCTAGGGTGGATGTATATATATATACACACATTTTCACACCCTTCTACATACATATATACGTAATTTTTAAAGAAAACCATGAGTTCAAATATATACTCCCAACTCAAGTTAAATATTTCAGGGTTTTCCTTTACTGCTTTGTTTTTATATTTTTAAAATTTTCTTATCCTAAAAATCTTGGTTCTTCTAACATCAACATGTTACTTTGTTTTATTTTATAATATATGTACAATCGTTTTTAAAAGTTAATACCAAGGTTATTACTAACTATAAAAGTACTGAATGAAATTTAAGATTTCTTTGCTTGTTTTGTTTGTCTTTAAATATGTCTGAAAGTCAGCATTCTGAGAATATTTAATAAGGTTTTCATCTCGTTTTACTAATGGTTTGTTATACAGTTTGGGGGTTTTGTTTGTTTGTTTTTGCTTCAGTTCTCAGTTTCAGAGTTTACTTGCATTGAATTTCATTTTAAGCTATGTAAAACATTTGTATAATGTTCAAAGTCAAAACCTAAATAAAAAGATATTTAGAGAAGTCTTGCTTTCATCTCTCTCCTCCACCATCCCATTCTGTTCCTATTTCTTATAGACATTTCTTATTTTCCTTAGTTTGTGTTTTTCCATTGCTTCCTTTTGCAAAAATATACAGAGACGTACTTGCATATATACATACATATATAATTTCTCCCTACTTTCTTAGTCAAAAGTTCAGCATTTTATTCACTGTTCTGTACCTTGCTTTTTTTCATTTAACAATGTATCTTGGAGATTGCCCCAAATCCGTACATAGAGAGCTTCCTCACTCTTTTTTTGTAGCTGTGTCATATTATATGGATATTTTACAATTTCTTCAACTAGTACCCTGATATGGTCATTTCTGTTGTTCTGGTCTGTATTACAGTAATGACCCAATGAATAACCTTGTGTATATGTTTTTGTGTTTTTTTTAACTGGTGGAGATGTATATTCAGGATGGATTCTGGACATAAGACCTCTAGGTCAAAGGGAATATACACTTATAATTTTGTTAGATATACCCAAATTCTCATCCATAGGGATTGTACCATTGAGCCTGCCTTTTTCTCCATAGGCAGTGTTGGTTCTTTTGAAGGTTTCATATCCCTTTGTTCCCTACAAGTTGTTCTTTCAGTTTTTCCCTTCAGTCTTTTGTTAATGGCTTTTCTCGGATGTCTTCTGATCCTTGGCTGCCTGCTTATACTAAGAATAAGAGGTATTAAATAGCTGGCTGGGTGGGGCTTGTTTATTGAAGGCTTCATTAGAAGGTTATCTGTCTGTTTCTTTGGGGAGTCCAGGATACAAGTATCTTAAGGCCTTTTCTTTGGGCTGGTCATGTTCCCAAGGGAAGAATATTTTAATCTTCTTCCTAATGGGTAAGCCTGGTTACTAGCATTTTGGAAACCCAGTAAGGCTGGGAGATCTTATTGTTCAGTATGGATGATAGTATTTTGGTGGGGGGAGTGGGAATAGAATAATATTTAAAAGAGAGTCCATACCACCTTATACTAGATCGTCATCCTTTTTTATGTAGAAGATTGAAACCAGATGGCAGCATGGCTTTTCTCTACCTCCAGCCCTTTAGCAGTATTGGGTATATAGCTTTATTCATCTCCTTGACAGTGTGATATTGTTGGCTAGTGGATGAATTTAAATACTTACATTTATTGTGGTTACTGATCTATTAGGACATATTGCCATCATCTTATTTTGTGCTTTTTGTTTATCAAGCCTATGTATGTGTGTGTCTGTGTGTGTGTCTGTATGTGTCCATGTCTGTGTCTTTCTTTTCTCCTATTAATGCTTTCTGTTGGAAATAATAAAATTAATTTCCTGTTTCAATCTCCCCTGGTTTGGAAGTAGTGGTTTATATTTCTGATTTTTGTTTGGTGGTGGTGGTGGTTGTTTGTTTTAATGGTTACCCTTAAATATTTAAAATAAATTCTTGACCATAAATTTTTTTTTAGCGAAATTATTTATCGTCTCTCTTGCCCTGGAATAAGACAAATTTAACTTAACACACAGAACCTCCAAGGCAATTTCCTATTATAATTACCTAGAATTTATTTCAATATTTTAACCCAAAACTTAATGTCATGTCAGTTGTTAAATTAACCAACATTTTATCAGTTTCTGTTTACCATTGTTTCTAACAACTTTCATTTTTTCTCTGAATTTTTATTTTCTCAATCTTGTTTTTTTTTTTCTTGGAATTTGATTATCTAGATTCAAACTTTAATCTGGAAAAACAAATAAGCAACAATAGCAACTATAGAAGGAGTGGTGGGGCCAGGTAATAATTATATAGTTTCAGTAAATGAGACAGTGTATTAATAACATGAGATTTAAGCAGGTATCAATGTAATTAAATAGGTGACTCAAATTTGACCTGTGAGAATGTAAAAAGCAAGTGCTATAATTCACTGGAGAAGTGTAATGGATTATTCAGAACCATATTCATGCATTACATTATCAATTTGTACAAAAAGACTTAGAACCGTATCTCATACTGTGTTTCAGCGTGAGTTTCAAAATAAGCCTCTCTGAGGCAGTTTCTTCATTTGTATAGTGATCATGTATCATACTTTTTCTACAACAGTCATGATTTACACCTGTCCTCCTAGCATAATTGTTAATTATGCCCACTGCCTTTATTCTCAGAAATGTACCAATTTTGTTAGTAAACCAAATGGTCACCTTATTTATAAAATTTGGAAAATTCCAGTCTTGTAGGGATGACTTAAGGGTTACAAATAATCCACGTAAAGAGTTATAGATGGTATTTCACACATAGTACATGCTCAATAATGGTAGGTATCAAGGAACAGCTTAGGTTGCGTGTGTAAATACTGTTTTTTTCTCCCAGGCCTTTTTAAAACTGAACCCATTTTTTGACAGTATTTTAATATCATTTGATTTCTGAATTATCTTTTATTCTTAGGCAAAGAAGTCATCACCGACATGGTAAGCTGTAATATTTATGTACAAAAAATTTGAATTGATATTTTATTAATGGTTAATTACTATGTTTTCCATGTACCTCAAACCCTTTATGAGTAAGTACTGATTTCAATAGTGATAATTATAATAATTTTACATTTAGAATTTGTTAAGGTATTTTTCAGTTATAAAAATGGTTTCTATAGCACAGGTCAAATATCTAGAGTATATGTTTTGCTTTAGCTCTATGCTTGGATTAGCTTCCTATGTATATATTATTCTGAAATTGGACATATTCTGAATTTAGCCTTATGGTCCAAATTTTATTCATTTAAGAATTTATCATTTGAAATGGATAGGGCAGACACTTACATTTGAATTATGAAACTTTGTTAAATAAATTAATATGCAAATGAAAGATATTTCAGTTACTTTAGAAAAACATGAAGACCACTCTGCATAAAAGCCATGTTAATTAATAACATCTACTTTTTATATAGGAAATCTCTGAAAATAAGAGAATGTTTTTAGGAACTAATTTAGCAAGGTTAAGGTAACACTTGCAGCCTTAATCAGCATTGGATGCAGTGTATTTCTTATAGTTTTTAAAATTTTGGCTTTATAGTATGACAAAAGTCTTGATTCACAGTATCGTTACACTCACTTGAATATTCTGAAAGTGGACCTGGGCAGACCAATCTGAATTTAGACCAACAACTTCATGCCAAACTATACTTTTCTATTCAACTGTACTGTCATAAGAATTTAGAATGTTTCCAGAGATGATCAAACAAAAAAAGAAAACATATTCCAAGGTCTGTATCTGTTCTCTTTCAGTCTCTTGACCTCCACTCTCATCTTTCTCTCTCTACCCCCCTCTTTAACACACCAAATAATGCATTGATGATCATCTACTCTGTGTCATATATGACATTTGAGTTTTAAATTTTTCTTTTTTTTTTAAAACCTGGGTAAATTCAAACCACACAGTCATAGAACAATTTGAAAACTCCTTTTGATTTTTTTTTTTTCACACACACACTGTATTTTATTTTTACAAGAGATAAATAGACTGACACCAAGCATTGTACATGGATGACCACAACAAAAGCAACAATGATTGCCATTACCAAACATGAAACACACTCATACTATGTCATAATATTGACATTCAGTCCAGTAATCCTCCACTGTAACAGCTCCTTTACTTTGCAGTGAAAATTGATTTGTATATTCTTTGCCTCTGAGTCCTTGTGGGATTTTTTCTTTTTTTAAATTCAAACAGAAAGTCACAAAAATTATACTCATCCTCATCAGTTCACTCAGTCCCATGTAATTAATTTTTTTTTTCACCTTGATCTTTTGTTAGCACTTTTATGAGCTCATCAGTTTTTCATTAGAGTTCTGAAAATGCTTATTCATTCAGTTCAGCAGTATAGTCAGTTACCAGAAACCTGTACTTGTCAGAGTCTTTTCCATGAATTTCCTGAAGATGAAACCCTTTTATAGGAACATATTTACAAAAGCATCAGAGTACACCCAGAACTGTCTGTAAATGACAAAAGACTTAAAAATGACCACGGTTAAAGATTTGATGAAAGTTCATAATAATGCAGTTGACAAGAAAATTAGTTATTTCTGAGATATACATTTTAAAGTAATAACTAGGATTATGACTTATAACATTATACCAGAACATATAAGATTTTTAGAAATTTCATGTAATGTCTGAAACATTTATATTAACATATTTCCATACAAATAACCCAATGAAAGTTTAGTATTAGTTGTTTTGTTTGTTTGTTTATACTGCAGGTTCTTATTAGTCATCAGTTTCATACACATCAGTGTATACATGTCAATCCCAATCGTCCAATTCAGCACACCACCATCCCCACCCCACCGCAGTTTTCCCCGTTTGGTGTCCATATGTCTGTTCTCTACATCTGTGTCTCAACTTCTGCCCTGCAAACCGGCCCATCTGTACCATTTTTCTGGGTTCCACATACATGCATTAATATACGATATTTGTTTTTCTCTTTCTGACTTACTTCACTCTGTATGACAGTCTCTAGATCCATCCACATCTCAACAAATGACTCAATTTCGTTCCTTTTTATGGCTGAGTAATATTCCATTGTATATATGTACCACATCTTCTTTATCCATTCGTCTGTTGATGGGCATTGAGGTTGCTTCCATGACCTGGCTATTGGAAATAGTGCTGCAATGAACATTCGGGTGCATGTGTCTTTTTGAATTACGGTTTTCTCTGGGTATATGCCCAGTAGTGGGATTGCTGGGTCATATGGTAATTCTATTTTTAGTTTTTTAAGGAACCTCCATATTGTTCTCCATAGTGGCTGTATCAATTTACATTCCCACCAACAGTGCAAGAGGTTTCCCTTTTCTCCACACCCTCTCCAGCATTTGTTGTTTGTAGATTTTCTGATGATGCCCATTCTAACTGGTGTGAGGTGATACCTCATTGTAGTTTTGATTTGCATTTCTCTAATAATTAGTGATGTTGAGCATCTTTTCATGTGCTTCGTGGCCGTCTGTATGTCTTCTTTGGAGAAATGTCTATTTAGGTCTTCTGCCCATTTTTGGATTGGGGTGTTTGTTTCTTTAATACTGAGCTGAATGAGCTGTTTATATATTTTGGAGATTAATCCTTTGTCCGTTGATTCGTTTGCAAATATTTTCTCCCATTCTGAGGGTTGTCTTTTCGTCTTGTTTATGGTTTCCTTTGCTGTGCAAAAGCTTTGAAGTTTCATTAGGTCCCATTTGTTTATTTTTGTTTTTATTTCCATTACTCTAGGAGGTGGATCAAAAAGGATCTTGCTGTGATTTATGTCAAAGAGTGTTCTTCCTATGTTTTCCTCTAAGAGTTTTATAGTGTCCAGTCTTACATTTAGGTCTCTAATCCATTTGGAGTTTATTTTTGTGTATGGTGTTAGGGAGTGTTCTAATTTCATTCTTTTACATGTAGCTGTCCAGTTTTCCCAGCACCACTTATTGAAGAGACTGTCTTTTCTCCATTGTATATCTTTGCCTCCTTTGTCATAGATTAGTTGGCCATAGGTGCGTGGGTTTATCTCTGGGCTTTCTATCTTGTTCCATTGATCTATGTTTCTGTTTTTGTGCCAGTACCATATTGTCTTGATCACTGTAGCTTTGTAGTATAGTCTGAAGTCAGGGAGTCTGATTCCTCCAGCTCCGTTTTTTTCCCTCAAGACTGCTTTGGCTATTCGGGGTCTTTTGTGTCTCCATACAAATTTTAAGATGATTTGTTCTAGCTCCGTAAAAAATGCTATTGGTAATTTGATAGGGATTGCATTGAATCTGTAGATTGCTTTGGGTAGTATAGTCATTTTCACAATGTTGATTCTTCCAATCCAAGAACATGGTATATCTCTCCATCTGTTGGTATCATCTTTAATTTCTTTCATCATTGTCTTATAGTTTTCTGCATACAGGTCTTTTGTCTCCATAGGTAGGTTTATTCCTAGGTATTTTATTCTTTTTGTTGCAATGGTAAATGGGAGTGTTTCCTTAATTTCTCTTTCAGATTTTTCATCATTAGTGTATAGGAACGCAAGAGATTTCTGTGCATTAATTTTGTATCCTGCAACTTTACCATATTCATTAATTAGCTCTAGCAGTTTTCTGGTGGCATTTTTAGGATTCTCTATGTATAGTATGATGTCATCTGCAAACAGTGACAGTTTTACTTCTTCTTTTCCAATTTGTATTACTTTTATTTCTTTTTCTTCTCTGATTGCTGTGGCTAGGACTTCCAGAACTATGTTGAATAATAGTGGTGAGAGTGGACATCCTTGTCTTGTTTCTGATCTTAGAGGAAATGCTTTCAGTTTTTCACCATTGAGAATGATGTTTGCTGTGGGTTTGTCATATGTGGCCTTTATTATGTTGAGGTAGGTTCCCTCTATGCCCACTTTCTGGAGAGTTTTTATCATAAATGGGTGTTGAATTTTGTCAAAACTCTTTCTGTATCTACTGAGATGATCATATGGTTTTTATTCTTCAGTTTGTTAACATGGTGTATCACACTGATTGAATTGCGTATATTGAAGAATCCTTGCATCTCTGGGATAAATCCCACTTGATTGTGATGTATGATCCTTTCAATGTGTTGTTGGATTCTGTTTGCTAGTATTTTGTTGAGGATTTTTGCATCTATATTCATCAGTGATATTGGTCTGTAATTTTCTTTTTTTGTAGTGTCTTTGTCTGGTTTTGGTATCAGGGTGATGGTGGCCTCATAGAATGAGTTTGGGAGTGTTCCTTCCTCTGTGATTTTTTGGAAGAGTTTGAGAAGGATAGGTGTTAGCTCTTCTCTAAATGTTTGATAGAATTCACCTGTGAAGCCATCTGGTCCTGGACTTTTGTTTGTTGGAAGATTTTTAATCACAGTTTCAATTTCATTACTTGTGATTGGTCTGTTCATATTTTCTGATTCTTCCTGGTTCAGTCTTGGAAGGTTATACCTTTCTAAGAATGTGTCCATTTCTTCCAGGTTGTCCATTTTATTGGCATAAAGTTGCTTGTAGTAGTCTCTTAGGATGCTTTGTATTTCTGCGGTGTCTGTTGTAACTTCTCCTTTTTCATTTCTGATTTTATTGATTTGAGTCCTCTCCCTCTTTTTCTTGATGAGTCTGGCTAATGGCTTATCAATTTTGTTTATCTTCTCAAAGAACCAGCTTTTAGTTTTATTGATCTTTGCTATTGTTTTCTTTGTTTCTATTTCATTTATTTCCGCTCTGATCTTTATGATTTCTTTCCTTCTGCTAACTTTGGGTTTTGTTTGTTCTTCTT
This sequence comes from Balaenoptera borealis, assembly GCF_965194805.1. NCBI lineage: Eukaryota > Metazoa > Chordata > Mammalia > Artiodactyla > Balaenopteridae > Balaenoptera > Balaenoptera borealis. The sequence goes on along the minus strand of NC_138863.1, from coordinate 44,669,199 downwards.
TCTCTAGTTTCTTTAGGTGTAAGGTTAGATTGTTTACTTGAGATTTTTCTTGTTTCTTTAGGTAGGCTTGTATAGCTATAAACTTCCCTCTTAGAACTGCTTTTGCTGCATCGCATAGGTTTTGGGTCGTCGTGTTTTCATTGTCATTTGTCTGTAGGTATTTTTTGATTTCCTCTTTGATTTCTTCAGTGATCTCTTGGTTATTTAGTAACGTATTGTTTAGCCTCCATGTGTTTGTGTTTTTTATGTTTTTTTCCCTGTAATTCATTTCTAATCTCATAGCGTTGTGATCAGAAAAGATGCTTGATATGATTTCAATTTTCTTAAATTTACTGAGGCTTGATTTGTGACCCAAGATGTGATCTGTCCTGGAGAATGTTCCGTGCGCACTTGAGAAGAACGTGTAATCTGCTGTTTTTGGATGGAATGTCCTATAAATATCAATTAAATCTATCTGGTCTATTGTGTCATTTAAAGCTTCTGTTTCCTTATTTATTTTCATTTTGGATGATCTGTCCATTGGTGTAAGTGAGGTGTTAAAGTCCCCCACTATGATTGTGTTACTGTCAATTTCCTCTTTTATAGCTGTTAGCAGTTGCCTTATGTATTGAGGTGCTCCTATGTCGGGTGCATATATATTTATAATTGTTATATCTTCTTCTTGGATTGATCCCTTGATCATTATGTAGTGTCCTTCCTTGTCTCTTGTAACATTCTTTATTTTAAAGTCTATTTTATCTGATATGAGTATAGGTACTCCAGCTTTCTTTTGATTTCCATTTGCATGGAATATCTTTTTCCATCCCCTCACTTTCAGTCTGTATGTGTCCCTAGGTCTAAAGTGGGTCTCTTGTAGACAGCACATATATGAGTCTTGTTTTTGTATCCATTCAGCAAGCCTGTGTCTTTTGGCTGGAGCATTTAATCCATTCACGTTTAAGGTAATTATCAATATGTATGTTCCTATGACCATTTTCTTAATTGTTTTGGGTTTGTTTTTGTAGGTCCTTTTCTTCTCTTGTGTTTCCCACTTAGAGAAGTTCCTTTAACATTTGTTGTAGAGCTGGTTTGGTGGTGCTGAATTCTCTTAGCTTTTGCTTGTGTGTAAAGCTTTTGATTTCTCCATCAAATCTAAATGAGATCCTTGCCGGGCAGAGTAATCTTGGTTGTAGGTTCTTACCTTTCATCACTTTAAGTATATCATGACACTCCCTTCTGGCTTGTAGAGTTTCTGCTGAGAAATCAGCTGTTAACCTTATGGGAGTTCCCTTGTATGTTATTTGTCGTTTTTCCCTTGCTGCTTTCAATAATTTTTCTTTGTCTTTAATTTTTGCCACTTTGATTACTATGTATCTCGGCGTGTTTCTCCTTGGGTTTATCCTGTATGGGACTCTCTGCGCTTCCTGCACTTGGGTGGCTATTTCCTTTCCCATGTTAGGGAAGTTTTCGACTATAATCTCTTCAAATATTTTCTCTGGTCCTTTCTCTCTCTCTTCTCCTTCTGGGACCCCTATAATGCGAATGTTGTTGCGTTTAATGTTGTCCCAGAGGTCTCTTAGGCTGTGTTCATTTCTTTTCATTCTTTTTTCTTTAGTCTGTTCTGCAGCACTGAATTCCACCATTCTGTCTTCCAGGTCACTTATCCGTTCTTCTGCCTCAGTTATTCTGCTCTTGATTCCTTCTAGTGTAGTTTTCATTTCAGTTATTGTATTGGTCATCTCTGTTTGTTTGTTCTTTAATTCTTCTAGGTCTTTGTTAATCATTTCTTGCATCTTCTCAATCTTTGCCTCCATTCTTATTCCGAGGTCCTGGATCATCTTCACTATCATTATTCTGAATTCTTTTTCTGGAAGGTTGCCTATCTCCACTTCATTTAGTTGTTTTTCTGGGGTTTTTTCTCGTTCCTTCATCTGGTATATAGCCCTCTGCCTTTTCATCTTGTCTATCTTTTTGTAAATGTGGTTTCTGTTCCACAAGCTGCAGGACTGTAGTTTTTCTTGCTTCTGCTGTCTGCCCTCTGGTGGTTGAGGCTATCTAAGAGGCTTGATGGGAGGCTCTGGAGGTGGGTAGAGCTGACTGTTGCTGTGGCGGTCAGAGCTCTGTAAAACTTTAATCCACTTGACTGTTGATGGGTGGGGCTGGGTTCCCTCCCTGTTGGTTGTTTTACCTGAGGCAACCCAACACTGGAGCCTACCTGGGCTCTTTGGTGGGGCTAATGGCAGACTCTGGGAGGGCTCACGCCAAGGAGTACTTCCCAGAACCTCTGCTGCCAGTGTCCTTGTCCCCATGGTGAAACAGAGCCAGCCCCCGCCTCTGCAGGAGACCCCCCAACACCAGCAGGTAGGTCTGGTTCAGTCTCCCCCAGGGTCACTGCTCCTTCCCCTGGGTCCTGATGCACACACTATTTTGTGTGCGCCCTCCAAGAGTGGGGTCTCTGTTTCCCCCAGTCCTGTCGAAGTCCTGCAATCAATTCCCACTAGGCTTCAAAGTCTGATTCTCTATGAATTCCTCCTCCCGGTGCCGGACCCCAGGTTGGGAAGCCTGACGTGGTGCTCAGAACGTTCACTCCAGTGGGTGGACTTCTGTGGTGTAAGTGCTCGCCAGTCTGTGAGTCACCCACTCAGCAGTTATGGGATTTGATTTTACTCTGATTGCGCCCCTCCTACCGTCTCACCGTGGCTTCTCCTCTGTCCTTGGACGTGGGGTATCCTCCTTGGTGAAGTCCAGTGTCTTCCTGTCGATGATTGTCCAGCAGCCAGTTGTGATTCTGGTGCTCTAGCAAGAGGGAGTGAGAGCACGTCCTTCTACTCCGCCATCTTGGTTAATCCTCCCTTTTGATTTTTAATAGGTAATATTTTGACCTATTCTGAGACTAGGTACCTAACAATAAAATTCTAATTCTTTAAAATTCACTTATTTACTACATAAAATAGAGGTTTCTTTGGATTAATATGCATTAGTAATCTATTATTGTGTTGATGATTGTCTTGTTTTATTTAATTGTAAAAATTGAAGCATAACCAGATTTTCTTTACTGTTAATCATTATTTAAAATTGGAATCAGAAATTAAATTGCAAATATGGTGGCAATAAAAGCTCTTTATTTCTCAGTGAAAACAAGGACACAACTTTTATTTTTGGGTGTAAGACAAGGTGATACATAGCATATGTAACTTTTTAAGAAATATTTATAAGCACTATTTTGTAATTTATTCCTTTCACTATAAATTGGATGTTATCTGATATGTCATACCTCCATACCTATTTCCTTTTTAAGCACTGTTAACATCTCAAGTAAAGGAGAGACACAATTCATTCCATGGATTTAAGTTAAGCTTCTAATATACCTTTTCTAAATAAAATTCCCTGTGTATTACTCTGTATGGATTTACATATTGATGAAACCTTTTATTTGAAGCTTTGAAAACTAGAAAATAACGGGAAGAAGAAATCTGAAAAAACATTGCATAAGGTGGAAGGAAAGTACACCGCTTAGACTTTTAAATTAAGGCCCTCAGAATTTACCAGATGGACAACCACATTGTGCTTGTAGGAATTACAATCAATACTTCGTGATTTTTGAAGTTTTACAGGACAACTGAGCTTTGTTAGTCTTAATATACCATTTTATTAAAACCCATTTGAACATATGGTTATAATTATGTATTGTTACTAATTTTGGAGGAAATATATCTGTTTTTGAGATTGAAGTAGGAGATACCTGCAATAAGATTATTAAATTATGAAAGAGATATAGAGAATTTATTGATCTCTTAACATCAAGCCACAGCTGTAACACGTTTCTTGATTGTTAGATGGACTGCAGTGGTTACTTAAGTAAAACCCTATGCAAATGTCTCATGATTCTGACCATACTCATATGTACTAGAAAAAGAGTCAAGAGTAGAAATATACAGAAGTTTGACTAAATTTAGTTTAATCTAGAAATTTGACTATTTATAAAATGTGGTTTTTTAAAGTTCAGTTTTTTAGTTATTAGAAATAGCCATTCTCTAATTTCTTTAAAGACTGGTTCATTAAAGGCATTAAACTGTCATTCCTGCTATGTTTAATCAACTGACAAGTCATTTTGTCCCTCTTAGTTGCCATTTTGTCTTATTTTTCCCTGAATTAAATTAATTGCTTTAGAGCATTGGGTGTTTTTTGTTGGTTTGTTTGTTTTTTGTTTGTTTTCTTCATATTGTTTGCACTTGGGGTTTATTGAACTTGTACCTGTTGATTTAAAATTTTTATCGAATTTGTAAAAATTTTAGTCATTATTTTTTCAAAAATTTTTTGTGCATTTCTCCACCTCTTTCAAAGAATCCAATTACATGTATTTTCTGCCACTTGAAGTTATTCCACAGCTCACTCATATTCTGTTTATTTGCTTTATTTTTAAAAATTTTTATTGGTGTATAGTTGATTTACAATATTGTGTTAGTTTCTGCTGTGCAGCAAAGCGAATCAGTTATACATATACATATATCCACTCTTTTTTAGATTCTTTTCCTATATAGGTCATTACACAGTATTGAGTTCACTGTGCTATACAGTAGGTCCTTATTAGTTATCTATTTTATATATAGTAGTGTGTATATGTCAGTCCCAATCTCCCAGTTTATCCCTCTCCCCCTTCCCCCCTAGTAACCATAAGATTGTTTTCTACATCTGTGACTATTTCTGTTTTGTAAATAAGTTCATTTGTACCGTTTTTTAAGATTCCACATATAAGCGATATCAAATGATATTTGTCTGACTTCACTCAGTATGACAATCTCTAGGTCCATCCATGTTGCTGCAAATGGCATTATTTCTTTCGTTTTTATGGCTGAGTAATATTCCATTGTATATATATAGCACATCTTTATCCATTCCTCTGTTGATGGACATTTAGGTTGCTTCTGTGTCCTGGCTATTGTAAATAGTGCTGCAGTGAACATTGGGGTGCATGTATCTTTTCAAATTATGGTTTTCTCCAGGTATATGCCCAGGATTGGGATTGCTGGATCATATGTTAGCTCTAGTTTTAGTTTTTTAAGGAACCTCCATTCTGTTGGCCGTAGTGTCTGTACCAGTTCATATTCCCACCAACAGTGTATGAGGGTTCCCTTTTCTCCATACCCTCTCCAGCCACAATAGCTACAAATCTATTGTTTGTAGATTTTTTGATGATGGCCATTCTGACCACTGTGAGGTGATACCTCATTATAGTTTTGATTTGAATTTCTCTAATAATTAGTGGTGCTGAGCATCTTTTCATGTGCTTTTTAGCCAACTGTATGTTTTCTTTGGAGAAATGTCTATTTAGATCTTCCACCCATTTTTTGATTGGGCTGCTTGTTTTTTTGGTATTGAGCTGCATGAGCTGTTTGAACATTTTGGAGATTAATCCCTTGTTGGTTGCTTCGTTTGCAAATATTTTCTCCCATTCTGTGGGTTGTCTTTTCGTTATGAAGACTAAGAGCCTTATGAAGTCTGTATAAACAACTCACGAATTTCTGAATCATCTGATTTGGATTATTGATTATTTGGATTATATACTCTGATTTATTTTACAAATCAGAAAATCTGATGGTGTGTTTCTAAGGTAACATGTCATCATTTTACCATATAATAGGCAGAGTTAAGCTTTATTAGATTGCACAATAAAATTAATGTTTTCCTTCATTCTTTTGATGTTGAAAAAATTCTTCCTATGTTTCTTTTTAAAAGTTAAGCAGCAAACTGATAGAATTTGTATTGATCATAATTTGTTTCCAGAAGGGCCAGAAAAACTGTTGTCACCAAGTGACCTGGCTGAGGATACCCTACTGCAAAGCTGTAGGGTATTTTATTTGAATTTAAAATCATGTAAACCTGAGCCAACAAAGAAAAGGAACTATTGGAGGAAGAACTTAATGATTTGTAAAATCTTAAGCAAAATGTATATAGTTTATATACATTTATACATTTATATGTTTTTCCTCAGGTGTATATCTCAAAATACAGACATAGTCTCAAGGACTCTTAAATGTACATGTTAGTGAACCTCTTTTTCTAAAGCTAATTTGACAAATGTTTTTATTTTAGGAAAAGAAATGAAAGCGACTGGAACGCTTTGGACCCCTTTGACATTCTCTCTTAACTTTTCAAGTTTTATATATTAAAGTAAATATAATGGCCAAATGAAAATATTTCACAGTGTTCTTTCTTATCACCAATACATTAATCATTAACATTGATTTTGTAATTGTCTTAAAATTTCACTGTTATAAAATTTAAAAATTAGTTATCAAAGATATTTAAATTACTAGAAAGGGGTCAGCTCTTTTACTCAGGACATTTTTAGTGGTTTGTGGTGTATATTATGTTTTAAAAACAAACAAAATCCCAAAACTATAGTTACATTTATAGTATTTACAAATTTTGTTAACTTTCACATGTTTTAAGTTAGTGATTATAGAGAATTTATTATAAATAATACTGAATTTCCTCATGGTGGCCTTGGATTACATATGGCTACAGATTAGCTAGAGTACTTGTCAAAATAAATTATAAGCTCAAGCTTCATTATCATTTGTAGCTTAAACATAGTGAATCTGATACAGCGTTCCTTCATAATTTTGATGCTCTTTGCAGTAAATTTGATATAGAACAGTTGCTAACGAAACCCAGTTCAGATGTGTGACCATTTTTATGGAAAACATCTGGGGTAATTATAATTAGTTCAGGATGTGTACTGTTTAAAAATAATCTTGAATTCATGGAGAAAGAAGCGTATCTTTTCCTCAATGACTAGAATAATCCAAGTTAGTATAAAAAAAATTCTTTAAGTTATTGGTAGCTATGCTTAGAGTATAATTTTAGAGTATTCCAAAAGGAAATAATGAGTAAGTTTTATGTAAAATGCCAAATTGGCACTTTACACCTGTTAGTGCGTTTCGTTTAGAACAGCTGTGTCTTTTATTATCAGTAAACAGATGGAGAAAGTAATGGAATGTTTTAAAGCAATATGTTAATCCTGTCTTCCACTACTGAACTGTCTCACAATATAGTGATTAAATATTGACTGTGCAGCTGTTACTTACAATTATAGAATTTCTTAGTTAATTTCTCCTTCCCATGCCCAAATGTTTTAATATTTAGAGATCTAATTTCTAATGTATTTTATTACAATTTGATTTCTAAAGATAAGTTATTTGACTGTTATGGAGACAAATTAATATGCTCATAAAGTTCTTATTTTTTTTTTGGTAATTGACTAATATTCTAGGCAGGATAAACAATTTTAAGTATTTTTAAAACTAAATTGTTTATGAGTATGAAAGTAATTTTTAAATATGACAAATTTTGTTTAATTTTATGCTTGAAAACTGCCACCAATGAGTTAAAGAGGAAATAATGGCTCTTTTATCAAATATTTATGAAGCAGAGTACATAATACTTTCTTAGAATAGTGAATATATTCAGGCAAAACACCCTGCAAGTTATTTCAATTCTAGTAGCCCTTTTGCAGTTTAATTATATTTTATTCCTCACATCTCACTTTGTCAGAAAATATATTTTAGATACCACTTCAGTATTTATCACTTTTATTCTTAAGCTTGAGGAACAACTTGTATTAGCTAAATTATTATTATTACTAATAGCTAACATTTATTGTGCTCTTAATATCTGAAAGGTACTGTGCAAAGAACTTTATATGTATTATAACATTCTTGCCCCTTTTAGTAGGTGAGGAAATTCAATCTTAGAGACATGAAGTAAATTGACTAAGGTCTTCCAGATGGGAAGTGGTAGAGATTGCTTTTAAACCCAGGCATTTTCACTCTCAAGCCTCTTGTTCTTAACGACTTTGCATTTTTCCTGCCTTTAGCATCTAATGTCAACATTATACAGAGGGGTAATTTTTTGAAGCCCTATGTGCACCCCCAAGTGATAATTATATCATTTAGTCCTCTCACCTAAAAAGAAAACACAATCAAAACATGTATGGAAAGATGGAGCGCTCCAATTCTTGGTACCTCACCACATGATGACTGTCAGTGCTCTGTCAGCATCATCAGGAGTGTCCCATAACACACGTATCGTGACGTAGTTTACACTAGAAAGGTTTTCAAATACCGCTTTATAATTTCACTCTAATTGTGCCACTTTGTGGAGACAACTCTACCAATCTATTTCCCTTCCCAAAAAGAACCTGTCTTTGGTTCAAAAGATTTTAAAGAGCAACATGATGTAGTTTCTACCTATGTTATATTATTTTATGTATACCTTAACCTAGAACTGAGCTATCAGTTATTGTTGAAACTCATTAAATGACTGATCTCTGTCAGATATTATTATTAACTACTTAACATACTCAGTTTATTTTGTCATTTTTCATGGGAAGGATCCCATTTTATATATGAACAAACAAAGGCTCAGAGGTAGTAAATAAATTGATCAAGATCACAGCTAGCAAATGATGTTTGTAAGCATTTGATTTTTTTCTTTAAAAAGAAAACGGAAATCTAAAAGTGTCCAGCTAATTATTTTTGTAGAGAGCCTTAAGATTTCCATCTCTAACAGATGGCTACTTGTAGTTTCCCTTGACACTGATGAGAATGCTTATAAGATTAACTAGGATCAGCAATGTCATGAGGTATTGCTGGAAAAAATTTAATATAGTAGAAATGCATTATAAGGTTGTTCTTAAGAGGCAAAATGTTGTTGCATGCAAGTTGTCTGAAGTATCAAAAGAAGAATAGACACATCTTTTGCATGCAATAATATGAAACATCATTTTTCATGTTACCAGAGTCTTAAATGAATAAAGATTTTACAATTTTGATAAAGTTAATCAGCTATCCTATAGTTATTCAACATTAATATTTTATTCAAATTATTTTTATTAGTGTCTCCATCAAAACGAACTACCTAACACAGAGAACGCAAGAGATAAACAATAAAATTATTATTTTATATAGTACAGTGATCAGGCAGAATTATTTGGTAGTTTTGTTTTTTCTTTATGATTTTGAAGATTTTTTTAAATGAAGAATTATTTTGAGATAATTACAGATTTACATGCAATTTTAAGAAATAATACAGAGAGATCCCATGTACCCTTTACCCACTTCCCCTCAGTGGTAACATATTGCAGAACTGTGTAGTACAATATCCCAGCTAGGACATTGATGCTAAAATAATTGAGATACAGAACATTTCCATCACCACAAGGATTCCTCGTGTAAAGCTTACACAGCCACATCTACTTCCTTTCCACGTCTTTCCTTTAACCCTGACGACAACTAATCTGTTCTCTATTTTGATAATATTATAATTTCAAGAATGTTATGTAAATGGAATCATACAGTGTGTAACCTTTTGGGATTGACTTTTTTTTCACTCATCATGATTCTGTGGAATTTCATTCAGGTTGTTGCACATATCAGTAGCTTGTTCTTTTTTATTGCTGACTAGTATTTCATAATATGGATGTACCACTGTTTGTGTAACCGTTCACCCATTAAAGGACATCTGGGTTGTTTCCAAAACAACATAAATTTGGTTTCTTCCACAGTACTAAAGTTTCGTACTTTTACATTTTTATGCTTAAGTCCATGACTAATTTTGAATTAATATTTGTATAAGATGTGAAACTTAGGTCCAGGCTTTTGTTTTGTTTTATTTTTGTGGGGGCAAGGGGCTAATGGACACTAAATTAGCCCAGCACCATTTGTTGAAACTTTCTTTGCTCCACTGAATTGCTTTTGCACCTTAGTAAAAATAAAAATCAGTTGAGCACATTTGTGTAGCTGTTTCTTGATTCTTTTTGTGTTCCATTGATCTGTGTGTATATTCTTCCACCAATATCATAAAATCTTGATTACTGTGCTATATAATGTCTTAAAATTGGACACTTTATTCTTCTCTATTTTTTTCAAAATTGTTTTAATTTTCTAGCTCCTTTACCCTTCACATAAATTTTAGAAATCTCATCTATATCTACAAAAATTCTTGCTGGGATTTTGATAGGAATTGAATTAAGCTTGTATATCAATGTGAAGAGTATTGAAATGTTTACTGTATCGAGTCTTCCAGTTCATTAATACAGTTTCTCCATTTATTTAGAATTTTTATTTCTTTTATCAGCAGTTTGTAGTTTTAGCACCCAAGTATTCTATGTCTTGTTAGATTTATAACTAATTCACTTTTCTTGAATGATTTTTAAGGGTATTGTATTTTTACATTTTGGTGTCTACGTGATCATTATCAGTAGCTAGAAATACAATTGGTTTGTATATGTTTATCTTGTATGCTGTAGCCTTGCTGAACTCATTTATAGTTCTAGGAATTTTTTTATAGATTCCTTGGGATTTTCTATGTAGACAATCATGTCGTCTGCAAATACAGTCAATTTTCTTTCTTTTCAGTCTCTGTGTGTTTCTTTTTCCTACGTTTTTGCCCTGACTGTAACTTCTAGCACTATTTTAATTTATTTATTTTTGGCTGCATTGGGTCTTCGTTGCTGTGTGCGGGTTTTCTCTAGTTGTGACAAGCAGGGGCTACTCTTCGTTGCAGTGCGTGGGCTTCTCATCACAGTGGCTTCTCTTGTTGGCAGAGCACGGGCTCTAGGCGCGTGGGCTTCAGTAGTTGTGGCATGTGGGCTCAGTAGTTGTGGCTCACGGGCTCTAGAGTGCAGGCTCAGTAGTTGTGGCGCATGGGATTAGTTGCTCCATGGCATGTGGGATCTTCCTGGATCAGGGCTCAAACCCGTGTGCCCTGCATTGGCAGGTGGATTCTTAACCACTGCACCACCAAGGAAGTCCCTCTAGCACTATTTTAAATAGGAGTGATTTAGAGAGTCTTTCCTTATTCCCTGTCTTAGGAAGAAAACATGTTGTTTTACCATTAATTGTAATATCAGCTGTAGGCTTTTGTAGATACTCAATCAAGTTGAAGAAGTTTTCTCTAGTCCTACTTTTCTGAATTTTTTTTCTTTTTAATGATGAAATGGGTGTTGAATTTTGTCAGCTGCGTTTTATGCATGATTTGTATTATCATGTGATTTTTCTTTATCTTGTTAATATGGAGTAATGCATTGATTTTCAAATATTGAACCAGCCTGGTCCTTGGAATAAACCCTACTTGGTCATAGTGAAAAAATCATTTTACAGATGCAAAGTAGTATATGTAGAATGGATAAACAACAAGGTCCTACTGTATAGCACAGGGAACTATATTCAGTATCCTGTGATAAACCGTAATGGAAAAGAATATATATATGTATAACTGAATCACTTTGCTGTACATGAGAAATTAGCACAACATTGTAAATCAACTATACTTCAATAAAAAAAAATTTTTTTTAAATCGTTTTATATATTGCTGAATTTTAATTGCTGATATATATTTTGTTAATGATTTTTGCATCTGTATTTACAAGGGATATTGGTCTATAGTTTTTTTTGTACTGTATTTGTTTTGGAATCAGGGTATTACTAACTTCATAAAATGAATTGCAAAGTGTTCCATCCTCATCTGCTTTCTGGAAGAGATTGTGTGCACAATTTGTGTCAGTTCTTTTTTAAACGTTTGGTAGAATGCTGACCTGGAGATTTCTTTCAATGGGAGTTTTTAAGATGATGAATTGAATTTCTTTAACAGTCATTGGGTTATTCAACCCAATGGGATTATGGATATGTTGGACTATGAAAATTATCTGTTTCATATTTGGTGAGTTATGGTAGTTTGTGTTTTTTGAGATATTGTATTATTTATCTAAGTTGTCAAATTTATGTGTACAGGGTCCTTTGTAATATTCCCTTTTTATCCTTTTGATATCTACAGAGTCTATAATGATATCACTATTTCATTCCTGATATTGGTAATTGGTGTCTTCTCTATTTTTTCTTTGTCAGTTTTGTGAGAGGTTAGTCAATTTTATTACCCTTTTTGAAGAGTCAACTAATTATTTGAGTTTTCTATATTTTGTTCTGCTTTCAATATCATTGACTTCTGCTCTTTATTATATCCATTCTTCTACTTACTTTGGGTTTATTTTGATCTTTTTCTAGGATCTTGAGGTGAGAACATAGATTATTGATAAGAGATTTTTCTTCTTTTCACATGAATACATTTAATGGTATAAATTTCCCTCTCAGCACTGCTTTAGCTGTGTCATGCATATTTTGATATGTTTTATTATTTTCACTCAGTTCAATGTATTTTTTAAAATTTCTTTTGAGACTTTTGTCTTTGATCTATTATTTAGAAGTGTGTTTTGTAGTTTCCATTGTGTTTGAGGATTTTCCTGTTATCTTTCTGATACTGATTTCTAGTTAGATTCAGTTCTTTAAAATATTTCAGTTCTTTTAAATTTGTTGAGATTTGGTTTACAGCCCAGGATATGGTCTACCTTGGCATATGTTCTGTGGGTGTTTGAATAGAATGTGTATTCTGCTGTTAGGGGTGGAGAATTCCATAAATGTTTATTAGATCCTGTTGGTTGATTGTGTTGTTCAGATCTCATATTCGTCCTGCTCTTCTGTCTAGTTCTATCATTGTTGAGAAAGAGATGATGAAGTCTCCAACTATCGTTGTGGGTTGTCTATTTCTTCTTTCAGTTCTATCAACTTTTACCTCACATATATTACATCTGTGTTGTTCAGTGCATACACATTTCAAATTGTTTTGTTGTCTTAATGGAATGAATGTCACTCTCTGTAATTTTCTAAAGACTACTTTATCTATATTAATATCGCCACACCTGCTTTCTATTGATTTGTGTTTGCACAGTGTATCTTTTTCTGTCCTTTTATTTTCACCCTAACTATATTATTATATTTGAGGTTTAATTTCTTATACACAGCATATACTTGGGTCATGTTTTTTAATCCTCTCTGCCCATCTCTTTTAATTGATATAGTAAGACCACTTACATTTAATATAATTATGGATATATTAGACTTAAATCTGTTTTTCATTTCTCTGGTTTATTTTTTCTGATTTCCTCTGGATCACTTGAACATTTTTAGAATTCCATTTTGATTTATCTTTATTGTTTTCGAGTATCTCTTTGTATAAACTTTTTAGAGGTTGCTGTATATGTATACACACATAACACACACACCCCTATTGTTGTCTGTTGGTACTGTCATTTTACCAGTTCAAGTAAAGTGTAGAAACCTTACTTCCCTTGATGTTCTTTTACCTTCTCCCATTTATAATGTAATTGTCTTAAGTATTTCCTTACATACATTTAGAGGTATAGTATACAATGTTATAATTTTTACTTCAGCCATCAAATACAATTTAGAAAACTCAAGAGAAGTAAAATGTGTTGAATTTAACCATATCTTTTGCTGACTGTAGTCTTTTTTCCTGATATTCCAAGATTTCTTCTTTATTTTTAGTTGCTTTACAATGTTGTGTTAGTTTCTGCTGTACAACAAAGTGAATTAGCTATATGTATACATATATCCCCTGCCTCTTGGACCTCGCTCCCACCCCCCCCCATCCCACCCATCTAGGTCATCACAGAGCACCAAGCTGAGCTCCCTGTGGTATACAGCAGGTTACCACTAGCTATCTGTTTTACACACAGTATTGCATATATGTCAATCCTAATCTCTCAATTAGTCCCACCGTCCCCTTCCCCCGGCCCCATGTCCACATGTCCATTCTCTATGTCTGTGTCTCTATTCCTGCCTTGCAGATGGGTTCATCTGTACCATTTTTTTAGATTCCACATATATGCGTTAATATACGATATTTGTTTTTCTCTTTCTGACTTGCTTCACTCTGTATGACAGTCTCTAGGTCCATCCACATCTCTACAATGACCCAATTTTGTTCCTTTTTATGGCTGAGTAATATTCCATTGTATATATGTACCACATCTTCTTTATCCATTCATCTGTCAGTGGACAATTAGGTTGTTTCCTTGCCCTGGCTATTGTAAATAGTGCTGCAGTGAACATTGTGGTACATGTGTTTTTGGAATTATGGTTTGCTCAGGGTATATGCCCACTAGTGGGATCACTGGGTTGTATGGTAGTTCTATTTTTCGTTTTTTAATGAATGTCCATACTGTTCTCCATAGTGGCTGTATCAATTTACATTTCCACCAACAGTGCAAGACAGTTCCCTTTTCTCCACACCCTCTCCAGCATTTGTTGTTAGTAGATTTTTTGATGATGGCCATTCTGTCTGGTGTTAGGTGATACCTCATTGTAATTTTGATTTGCATTTCTCTAATAATTAATGATGTTGAGCATCTTTTCATGTGTTTGTTGGCCATCTGTGTATCTTCTTAGGAGAAATGTCTACTTAGGTTTTCTGCCCATTTTTTAATCGGGTTGTTTGTTTTTTGATATTGAGCTCCATGAGGTGTTTGAATATTTTGGAGATTAATTCCTTGTCAGTTGCTTTGTTTGCAAGTATTTTCTCCCATTCCAAGGGTTGTCTTTTCATTTTGTTTATGGTTTCCTTTGCTGTGCAAAAGCCTTTAAGGTTAATTAAGTCCCATTTGTTTATTTTTGTTTTTATTTTCATTACTCTAGACGATGGGTCAAAAAAGATTTTGCTGTGATTTATGTCAAAGAGTGTTCTGCCTATATTTTCCTCTAAGAGTTTCATAGTATCCAGCCTTACATTTAGGTCTTTAAGCCATTTTGAGTTTATTTTTGTGTATGGTGTTAAGGAATGTTCTAGTTTCATTCTTTTACATGTAGCTGTCCAATTTTCCCAGCACCACTTATTGAAGAGACTGTCTTTTCTCCGTTGTATATTCTTGCCTCCTTTATCATAGATTAGGTGGCCATAGGTCATGGGTTTATCTATGGACTTTCTATCCTGTTCCACTGATTCGTATTTCTGTTTTTGTGCCAGTACCATACTGTCTTGATTACTGTAGCTTTGTAGTGTAGTCTGAAGTCAGGGAGCCTGATTCCTCCAGCTCTGTTTTTCTTTCTTAAGATTGCTTTTGCTATTCAGGATCTTTTGTGTTTCCATACAAAGAATAAAATTTTTTGTTCTAGTTCTGTGAAAAATGCCCTTGGTAATTTGATAGGGATTGCACTGAATCTGTAGATTGCTTTGGGTAGTAGAGTCATTTTCACAATATTGATTCTTCCAGTCCAGGAACATGGTACATCTCTCCATTTGTTGGTGTCATCTTTGATTTCTTTCATCAGTGTTTTGTAGTTTTATGAATACAGGACTTTTGCCTCCTTAGGTAGGTTTATTCCTAGGTATTTTATTCTTTTTGTTGCAATGCTAAATGGGATTTTTTCCTTAATTTCTCTTTCTGATCTTTTATTGTTAGTGTATAGGAATGCAAGAGATTTCTGTGCATTAAGTTTGTATCCTGCTACTTTACCAAATTCATTGATTAGCTCTAGTAGTTTTCTGGTGGCATCTTTAGGATGCTCTATGTATAGTATCATGTCATCTGCAAACAGTGACAGTTTTACTTCTTCTTTTCTGATTTGTATTTCTTATGTTTCTTTTTCTTCTCTGATTGCCGTGGCTAGGACTTCAAAAACTATGTTGAATAATAGTGGTGAGAGTGGACACCCTTGTCTTGTTCCTGATCTTAGAGGAAATGCTTTCAGTTTTTTACCATTGAGAATGATGTTGGCTGTGGGTTTGTCATATATGGCCTTTATTATGTTGAGGTAAGTTCCCTCTATGCCCACTTTCTGAAGAGTTTTTATCATAAATGGGTGTTGAATTTTGTCAAAAGCTTTTTCTGAATCTATTGAGATGGTCATATAGTTTTTATTCTTCAGTTTGTTAATATGATGTATCACATTGATTGATTTGCATATATTTAAGAATCCTTGCATCCCTGGGATAAATATCACTTGATCAGGTGTATGATCCTTTTAATGTGTTGTTGGATTCGGTTTGCTAGAATTTTGTTGAGGATTTTTGCATCTATGTTCATCAGTGATACTGGTCTGTAATTTTCTTTTTTTGTGATATCTTTGTCTTGTTTTGGTATCAGAGTGATGGTGGCCACATAGAATGAGCTTCGTAGTGTTCTCTACTCTGCAGTTTTTTGGAAGAGTTTCAGAAGGATAGGTGTTAACTCTTCTCTAAATATTTGATAGAATTTGCCTCTGAAGCCATACTTTTATTTGCTGGAAGATTTTTTATTATAGTTTCAATTTCATATCTTGTGATTGGTCTGTTTATATTTTCTAATTCTTCCTTGTTCAGTCTTGGAAAGTTATACCTGGTTCAGTCTTGGAAAGTTGTACCTTTCCAAGAATTTGTCCATTTCTTCCAGGTTGTCCATTTAATTGGCATATAGCTGCTTGTAGTAGTCTATTATGATCCTTTGTATTTCTGTGGTGTCAGTTGTAATTTCTCCTTTTTCATTTCTAATTTTATCGATTTGAATCCTCTCCCTTTTTTCTTGATGAGACTGCCTAAATAGGTTTTATAGTTAAAAACTCTGGTCTTTTTATTTCAGGCCTCTCTGCTTTGCCCATTCCCTGCCTCAGCTAACAGGCCATCTGAAGCAGTATGTTTGCTCTTGCTCTTGACTTTCATTCTCTTAAGTATAAGAAGCTACTGGGAGCTGTAAGTACCTACATTAAAAAGGGAGAAAAGTCCCAGATCGATAACATTTACTTTATATTTTTAGTGGTGTATAACTACTTATATAACAAGAATCTACTCTAAATGGTAGAATGTACAAAACTTGATGAACCTTTAAATAGAGATAATGGAGAAGGAAAAATTGAAGGTAACTCCCAGATTCTACCTTGAGCAGAAGGTGGTGCCATTTTTTAAGAGAGGAAATAGAGGAACAGCAGTTTATGGAGAGGCTGTAGCCACAGGGATCAGAGACAATAAGTTTAGTCTTTGATAGGTGGAGTTAGAGGTTCCTGAAAGACATCCAGCTAGATATGCCCATGAGTCCATTTGTGGATATGGACCTCAAGACTGGCTTAGGATAGGATGTTCTTTGGATTCATTCCCTTATGTGCAATACATGGTTTTTGAAGCCAGGAATGTGGGATGAAATCATCCAGGGACATGTATAATGAAAAGAGATGATGGTATAGGACAGAATCTCGAGAAATAACAATAGTTAAGAAATGAATAAAGGAAGAGGAGGATGCAAACAATACTGGAAGCAGAGTGTAGAGACGTAGGAAAGTCAGGAAAATGTATATCATTGAAGCCAGGAGAAAAGAATGTTTCAAGAAAGAAAGTATAGTATATATTATCAAACATTACCCAAACATTAAGAACTGAAAATTATTTGTTAGATCGAATGAAAAGTACATATATGATCCTCCTGAAAATAGTTTCAGTGAGGTGATGATGGAAACCTTATTATACTGGATGAAGGAGTATGTAGAAAAAGAGAAATCTGATTTGAAATTAATATAGATACCTTTTCTTCCTTATCTTCCAGATTTTCTGTTCAGCAGCTTTTGCATTATTTATCACTGACATGTGATTGATCACATATGGGAAGAATTTTAGTCATTTTGTTCTTGATTATCTTCCCAAGGATGAACCCACTAAATCTCACTCTTCACAGTGCTCTCCATTTTACTCCGAAGGGATGACTGTATATATCCCACATCCTCAGAAAGATGCCAAAAATGTTATTTGTGTTCTCCTGAGTGACCTTAACTTTTAAATAACTTTGCTGCTTTTCATATTCAATACTCAGGCTGAAATCTGAGCTCTATCCTCTTTTCTTCTCTGCTAACTACAAAAGTTTGAAATAACATTATACAGTTTTGGTCAAGGAGTGAATAGTTTGTTTATAGAGTGATGGAAGAGTTTTTTTTAAGAAAATTGAATTAGTAGTTGAACACTTACATTTCAAAAACTAAGTGAAAAAATACAGACATGAATAAAAGCTTGATCACTAATTTTATATTTACGAATAAGTTCTAGTGAAAATGACATTGACTCTGTGCAGCTATTTTATCCTTTTCTCTTTTAACTTTTTTGAAATAACGTTAGACTTACCAAAAATTGCAAAAATACTACAAAGAATTTTGTATGCCCTTCACCCAGACACTCCAAATATTAGCATTTTGCTTTAGCATTCTCTCTCTTTTCTCTGAAGCTTTTTAAAGTCTTGAAGCTGCACATATAATGTCCTTTAACCTCTAAAAATTTCACTGTTCTTTCCCTAAAAATGAGGAAAGTCGCACAATCTCAATACGATTATCAAAATCAGGAAATTAACATTGACATAGTACTATTATCTAAACTATAAACCTGTGCTTTACAATATGATAGCCACTAGCACAGGTGGCTATTTAAACTTAAATTAATTAGAAATTTAGTTCCTCAGTCACACTAGTCATGTTTCAAGCACTCAGCAGTCTAGTGGCTATTGTATTGGAGAACATAGGTCTGGACATTTCATCATTGCATAAAGTTCTATTAGACAGTAATGCTCTAGACATTCAAATTGTGTCAGGTGTTTCACTAACAGCCTATGTAGCAGAAGAAAAAGTTGTTTCAAATTTTGTTCAACATCCTACTGTTCTTACTTTGGTCCAGGATCTCTTTTTGCATTTAGTTGTCATGTCTCTGTTAGTCTCCTCCACTCTGGGATAATCCCTCAGTCTTTCTTTTCATTTCAGGACAAATGATATTTTTTCTAATTCTGTCATTTATACCACATTTATTAGTTGTAATTCTGTTTTAAGAAAGAACTTTCCCTTCTTTATTTACTTCTGTTGGTATCAACTTATGGATTCTTTCATTATGTGGTTAAAATCCATTTCTATTATTAGTTGTTTGATTTTCGCATTATCCAAGACTTGACCAGGGAGAGCCCTTCAGGCTGGTTTAGATTCAGACTGAACATGTCACCTGATAAAAATGAGATTGTTTCGCAGTATTGGTAACATTTAATTAAAAGTTATATGGCTTATGGCATTCTTTATCTGCTGAATATCTTAAAGCTATTTAAAATACCTGAATCATCACTATACTCCTATACTCCTAAAAATCAAAGATTATTCATCATATGATTACCTGTATCTAGTCTCTAGATTATCCCATATCTCATGCCCATTATTTAGAACAAGACGTTTTCACTAGCATTGCTTTATTACTGTTTAACTTGGACATTCACTGATTTATTCCCTTTTCAGTATTGAAAAGAGCTTTCATATAATCAGCATTCAGTTATTTTTAGCAATTTTTTCTTTCAGTTTTATTGAGATATAATTGACATATGGCACTGTATAATTGTAATGTGTACAGCATAGTGACTTGACTTTTAATATACATTGTGAAATGATTACCACAGTACGTTTAGTTAACATCCACCATCTCATATAGATAGAAGAAAAAGAAAAACATATATATTTTTTCCTTGTGATGAGAACTTTAAGGATCTATTTCCTTAGTAACTTACAAATATACCGTACAGCAGTGATAACTGTAGTCATCGTGTTGTACGTTTTATCCTCAGTACTTATTTTTCTGATAATTGGAAGACTGTCTTTTGACTACTTTAATCCAGTTACCCCCACCCCTCCCCACTCTCTGCCTCCGATAGCCACAAATCTGACCTCTTTTTCCAATTTTGGGTTTGGGGGTGGAGGTGGGGGGGCGACTGTTTTGTTTTGTTTCTTGGATTCCATATGTAAATGGAATCATGCAGTATTTGTCTTTCTCTGTCTGACCTGTTTCACTTAGCATAATGCCCTCAAGCGCCATCCATGTTGTCAAAATAGCAGGATTTACTTTTTTATGTGGAATAGTGTTCCATTGTGTATGTATATACCACATCTTCTTTATCCGTTCATCTGTTGGTGGACACTTAGGTTGCTTCCGTGTCTTGGCTATTGTAAATAATGCCGCAGTAAATATGGGGGTGCAGCTATCTCTTCATCAGTTCTAAGGCATGCCTTTTTTACATTTTGACATTCTAGAGGATTATCTTACAACTGATACTGAATTACAATCCCTGTTTTTCAAGTATCCGGATGTATTTGTAATTGTTGAAACATGCAGGAATTTAGCCATAATAATTCATATTGCCATCACTTCGCTTGAGTTGTGTGCACTGTTGATATTATATATGTTAAGGTCAGTTGCCATTTTAAAAGTTTTCAAAAATATTATACCACTGTTTGCCTTTGAAATGAAAAATAATTGTATTGGTAAAAGGCAGAGAGAAACAAGGTATAAATTTGATATTAGTGAAGATTCAAATTCTTTTGGTAGAATCAAGAAGTGCCAGCATCAAAACTTGGAAAATGGGTGGCAATGGCTTGGGAAATCCCAGCCACAACAGTGGAGTGTTAACTAATGCAGCATTACCAACCCTTCACATGAAACAGAGGATGGTAATGTTTGAAAAAACCTCAACAGCAAGAATGAGGTTGTGAAAGTGATACAGCTCCCGAGAAGAATATTTTCCCAACTTCCTTTTCATATGTGATCATGGAGAATAATGGACAAAAAAGAAACTCCTAGAGAACAAAGCCAACAAAGCCAGGCCCCCATGGGAATTCTCCCTATCAATAAAATCAGGGTAGTCTGGCTAGTCAAGGAATTTAATCTACTGTCAGGGGTGGGAGTCTTTGCATTACCTGCTAAGTGGGCTTAGCAATCACTATGGCTCAATGACTATTAGTGTTTCTAATTCTTCCTTTTTCCAATAGGAGTCTCATTATGGTTATTCTTTTCCTACATCACCATTGGACATTGGGTATGGAGGAAGCAGATAGCTTGTCTTTTTGTTTATAGGTATACAGACCATGAGGAGCCACACTCACTAAATTCCATTCTCTTCTTCAATTACAGTAGAGCCATAGCTATGATGTGGCTGCCTAGCCTGGACTACGTTTCCCAGTCTTCCTTACAGCAAAGCCATGGTTGTATGACAAGGATTTCACCAATGGAAATGTGAGCAAAAGTGATGCAACTTCAGCTTCCCTTGCTTAAAAGAAATTCCCTGGGTTCTTTTTTTTTCTTTTTCCCCCTAATTCAGTTTATTTGAACTAAAACCAGAACCAAAACCAAAACCAATTCACCCATTTCTCCTATCCCCTGCTTCTGGCAACCACTGATGTTTTCTCTGTATCTATGAGGTTATTTATATATATATAAATAATTCTATATATATATACACACAGATAGATTCCAAGTTTAAGAGAGATCATGTGGTGTTTTCCTTTCTCTGTCTGACTTATTTCACTTGGCCTAATGCCCTCAAGTGCCATCCATGTTGTCACAAATGGCAAGATTTCATTCTTTTTTATTGCTGAATAATATTCCTTTATATATATATATATCTGTGTCTGTGTGTGTATATACACACATACACACACACACGTTCACATACCACAGTTTTCTTTATCCATCCATCCATCTATGGGCACTTAGGTTGTTTTCATATCTTGGCTATTGTAAATAATGCTGCAATGAACATGGCCAGGGGTGGGGGTTGGGGGGGTTCATATATCTTTTTGAGCTACTGTTTTCAGTTTCTTCCACCTAGGAGTGAAATTGCTGGATCATATGGTAGTTCTCTTTTTAGTTTCTTGAGAAAAAATCATACTGTTTTCCATAGTGGGTGAACCAATTTACATTCCCACCAACAGTGCACAACAGTTCCCTTTTTTCCACATCCTTATCAGCACTGGGTGTCTCTAGTATTTTTGATAATAGACATTCTAACAAGCGTAAGGTAATATCTCATTGTGGTTTTGATTTGCATTTCCCTGATGATTAATGATATAGAGCATCTTTTCATATACCTGTTAGCTGTTTGTATGTCTTGTTTGGGAAAATGTCTATTCAGACCTTCTGCCCATTTTAATATTTTTTTCTTATTTTAAAAATTTATGTATTTTTATTGAAGTATAGGTGATTTATAATGTTGTGTTAGTTTCAAGTGTACAGAAAGTGGTTCAGATATATATATATATATATATATATATAATATATATATATATTCTTTTTCAGATTCTTTCACATTGTAGGTTATTATAAGATATTGAATATAGTTCCCTGTGCTATACAGTAGATCCTTGTTGTTTATCTATTTTATATATAGTAGTGTGTATCTGTTAATCCCAATCTCCTAATTTATCCTTCCCTTCCTACTTTCCCCTTTAGTAGCCATAAGTTTGTTTTCTGTCTGTGAGTCTATTTCTGTTTTGTAAATAAGTTAATTTGCATCATTTTTTTAGATTCTAAATATAAGTGATATCATATGACATTTGTCTTTCTCTGTCTGACTTACTTCACTTAGTATGATAATCTCTAGGTCCATCCATGTTACTACAAATGGTATTATTTCATTCTTTTTAACGGCTAAGTAATCTTCTATTGTGTGTGTGTGTGTGTGTGTGTGTGTATACCACATCTTTATCTATTCATCTGTCAGTGGACATTTAGGTTGCTTACATTTTTTAACTAGATTTTTTGATCCTGAGTTGTATGAGTTCATTGTATATTTTGGATATTAGCCCCTTATCAGATATATGATTTGTAAATATTTTCTCCTATTCAGTAGGTTGTCTTTCATTTAGTTGGTGGTTTCCTTTGCTGTGCAGAAGAATTTTGGTTTGATGTAATCTCACTTATTTTTGCTTTTGTTATTAGCATTTAGGAATTTTTGTTTATTAAGTACCTTTACTAATGTCAGTGCTTGTGAAACAAGGTTATCACTACATTAGAGTTGAAATTGGCAGGTTATTTATGTAACAGAAGTATCTCTCAAAAAGATTCCTTGTCTTTTGTGGGGGGAGTGTGAGGGTGGGGGTGGGAGCAACTTCCTAGAAATCAAAGCTTCATCCAGTGCCTAGCACTATGCTTGGCGCTGTTAGTATTCAATATATATTTGTTGAATTAATGAATAATATCTGGAGAAAGGTCTCAACTCCCTACTGTTTCCTTAATCTTAAATTCCTTTAGGTCATTTTTTTAACTTAATAGTTTTTCGTGGGTGGGCCATTTTTACATTTAACATTTTGCTGCCTAAATATCTATAATTATCAATTAAAGCATTACCAAATTGTCTGCTATGGAAAAATATGTGTGTTGAAATTTTCAAAAAGGGTTGGGAATTTCATGTACAAAAAGCAGGTTGGTTTTCTTTCCTGCACGTTGCTCACAGAGCCTTTTATATGTTAATGTACAGTGTGAATCTCTTAGAGGAAGAATACTCAGCATTTTTGAAGCTTATTTAATGATAAAACCCATTTTTTCTCAGTTTGTAAGGAACTATGATACCATACTTTGGGAAATGCTTATCTGATCTTTAAAATTCTGCTTAACTTTCTTTAGGCTGATTTCTTTATTATTTTGTATCATTTTGGGTCTACTTGTTATGATGCTAATGACTTTTCTTTCTCAGTCATCCAGACAGCCTCTTTTCAGATAATATGACATGTCCTAGGAAGGCCATTGATTTCCCAAAAAGCTGAGCCCATGAATTGGAAATGGCCTTAAGAAGATTACCCATCTCTAAACACTTGTCACACACTCATCAGGCAAATTTAATGCAATTTTTCAAAATCATTTAGATTCTTTGTAAGCCATTCTATACACCTTGGTGGAGATGTTTCCTATTCTAATAGACAAAAGTAGCAGAAATTTTAAACATTCAAGGAATCTTGAGTCAGTCTCTTAATGGCAGAATTATACAGAGTAAGAAAAAAGTCCATAGAAATAGAACCAAGAGGAGTCTATATAAATAGCAATGTGAAGAAGAGTGAATTCCTTTTTAGCTGTAACATCACATTTTTTGCATGTTGCACACATGGTTTAGCCGTTTCTAAACACATTTCCATTTACGTCATTTGTAAAAACTGCCTAGCTTCATATTCTGGAAAACTGACAAAGTTGTAATGAACAGATGCAGATTCCATAATTGTAATTGGCTTTTACTCTAAACTAATGTTCTGACTCATGCATCATTAGTGATTTCTATTGTTCTCTATTATTACCTTACAAATTTGAAAGGGTGTCTTTCAGAGTGAAAAACTTTGACTTTTTTAAATCAGGGCTTATTGTTTATGAATTATAGATTCTCCAATGACCTATATTTAAACCTATAATTTTATTTTACTTTTTACTATGTCCTTTTTTACATTTCTGTTGGTATTTGACTTCATATAATCATTTTCATTTCCCTTTTGTATTTCCCAGAGAAGCACATCAGTTTTAAATGTAACTCTTCTTTTTATTACATTTTTCCTACCATTAAAAATTTCTTGTTTTTAAACTAGATCTTATATAGTATAATATATATTTTGTTATTTCACAAATTAAACTCAATCTGAAGAATGAATAATAAATATTAGTAGAACCCCAAAGAATAATAAAAAGATGTTCTCTCATGTTACATTTTTTTCTAAGATTTTGATAATAACATGGAAACAATTTTCACTTGCCAAAGTGGAACTCATTTAGGTGAATATCTGAAGGACTCAAAGATTTGGATTACCAAATAATCTCATTCTAAGCATAATACATGTGAATTTTCATATAAAATGGAATAAAACCCCTAATCCTGATCGTTGAACAATTCCTTTGACAGTTTCTGACTATTGTTGAATTTTGTTATATGAAAAGAGAACACAATATGTATAAATGAAGCAATGATTGTTTTATAATTATTTTTTCAGTGTTTATAAGTTCTTTTCGTTAAAGTACCAAAATACAGAGTAAGTGTTTTGGCATATTGTTGCTTGCTGTAAGGAAGATTTAATAGCTTGTTATGGACTATTAATATGAACAGAAGTCATTTAGAGTTCAGATATATATTTAGAACTAACATGTGTGCAAAAAGATACAAAGTGAATCAAGAAATTCCGGAAAAGATTGTTTGAAAAGGAAAAATTGCTGTTTTCTGGCTAGCATTGATGAAATAAATATTTAAATAAAGAGATTTAAATGTTTTCTTTATTTTGAAGAATTTTATTAAGAGCCTCAAATAGTAACTTAGAATTGTTAGAATTAAATCAGTGAAAGTATGAAACTCTTTATCTAAAATAGTGGCTAAATAAATATAATTTAATTTCAAATATTATCTCAGAAACCCAAAAAGGTTACAGCTGATAGTTATATGAAATGATTACAAACAGAATGTCTATCTGAGTTTAGTAATAAAATGCTATTTGTTACCGCTTACTGTAAATTTAAAATAATCATATATATAAACTAGTTTTCTCTGGTTTTGAAAATGTCTTTATCATAACTATTTTAACATAAAAGAGAGAAAAATCTTCATATTCCAGATACTTATTGAGCAAATGTTAATAGGAATGCAAGTGAATGATTTTTTTTCTTCCTTCTAATCTGTTAATTAAAAGGTGTGTATAATGGAAGCACCTGCCAAGTAGGTTTGCCACATGAATTTTGCAACATATGGTAAATTAAAACCCTGGTGACCTTTTGGTCTTGTTGATCATATGCATGAAGATGATCATCTGTTAATCTCTGCTAATCACTGGTACATCCTTGTACAGAAGACAGAGCAGTTTTTATTTGTGCTACATTTGCTCTTTTGGAAAATGCTTTCACAAGGAATTTTTTAAAATCCTTTTATACTCTTAGGATTGTAAAATAATTAATATTTTATATCTAGAAAAAACATTTTAAGCAAAAGAAATAGAACTTTCAACCTGTAAATGTCCCCATATTTTGTTTGTTTCTTTTATGAGCTTATTTTAGATACCAGTAATAATTTCTGGAAGTCATGGATATGACTTTTAGGCTTGTCAGTACAAATGTGCACAGGTTCACACACTTTTACATGTACAATATGTGTTGTTTCTTGTTAGAATTATAAAAAAAAAAAAAAGAAGAAAGCACCAGTGCTTCTCAAATTTTGATATGCCTATGAATTACCTGGGAGCTTGTTAAAATCCAGATTCTGATTCTATAGTTCTGGGGTAGGGTTTGAGATTCTGCATTTCTAGCAAGCTCCCAGCTCATAACTCTTCTGCTAGTCTGTCTGAGGTTAACAAACTTTTTCTTTTTTTTTTTTTCTTTTAGAAATTTTATTTATTTATTTATTTATTTATTTATTTATTTATTTATGGCTGTGTTGGGTCTTCGTTTCTGTTCGAGGGCTTTCTCCAGTTGCTGCAAGCGGGGGCCACCCTTCATCGCGGTGTGCGGGCCTCTCACTATCGCGGCCTCTCTTGTTGCAGAGCACAGGCTCCAGACGCGCAGGCTCAGTAATTGTGGCACACGGGCCCAGCCCAAACTTTTTCTTTTAAGGGCTAGGTAGTAAATATCTTAGACTTTGTAGGACAAGAAGCAAAATGAGGATATTTATAGGTATTTACATAACAAGAGGAAAATGTCCACACATTTTTTATTGATGAAATTTAAAATATAATAATAATTGAGTACTTTTTGTGGTATATTTATATAACAGAACACTATTGAGCAATTAAAAGGAATGATCTACTGATATACACAACAGGAATGAATCTCAAAAATGTTATGCTTAGTGAAAGAGGCCCTACACAGAAGTTACATACTGTGTGACTCCATTGATATGAAGTTCTAGAAAATGCAAACTAATCAACAGTAACAGGAAGCCAAGTTTCTCCTTTACGGAAGGAGAAAGAAACCCTGGGTGTAAATTATGAGAAGGAAGAATAATTCCCCACTAATGAGCTTTACAAAAAAATGGATGTATTCACAGCATGAGAAAGCCCAAATAGAATAGCATCTTGAAGAGGAGCAAGAATTTCAGGTCAACAGACTGATGAAGAAAACTTAAAAAACTGGGGAATGATACCATTTCTAAGCAGCTTACATTAGAGCACGTTTGTTGGGAGGATTAATCTTACATCCTGCCTCCCCTCTTACTCCATGCATATTGAAGTTCTTTCATCCCTCTGATGCAGAGTTGTTCAAGTATGGACTGCACAGCAAGAAATAAGTTTGAATGGTAACCTGGTACACTGATGTTTCTGTAACTGTATATATGACTGCAACAGGTTTTGGGAAACAATGCTAAAGAAGAAACACACACACACACACACACACACACACTGGGGGCCAGAAGTGAGAGGAGGTACCTGAGGGAATTGTTTGGATGATAGATAGGAATGTTCTGTATCTTCATTGTGGTAGTGGTTATTCAGTGGCACATGTTTTTTTTTAAACTCATCAAACTTGGGGACTCCAGCCTACATTTTGTGAGGACACTCAGCAGCCCAGTGGAGAGGTCTACATGGTTAGGAACTAAGGCCTCTTGCCAGCAGCCGGTGAGTAACTGAGGCCTTCTGCCAAGAGCCAAGTGAGTGAGCCATCTTAGAAGCAAATCTCCTGGCCCCAGTCAAGCCTTCACATTACTCTAGACCCAGGCTGACCATTGAATTGCAGCTTATAAGAGACTTGGAGCCAGAAGCACCCAACTAAGACACTCCCAAATTCCTAGACACTGATAATAAATCTTTGTTCTCTTAAGCCAAAAACCAAAAAACTCAAACCATACGCTTTAAATGAGTGTGCTTTCTTTTATTGTATTTAAGTTATATCTCAATAAAGTAAATTAAAAGAAAAAAACTTGTTTGAGGGTCTTCAGCTAAGATAATATGCGAAATGACATTGTGAATTATAAATCAGTATCCAAATATGTTGTTATCGCTGTTTTAAGTACTTCCCGAGAGTCCTTTACATTGTAGGTAAGGTCACTAGTAATCCGCACCCCTTTCATCAGGATACTGTTTATTCTGAACTTATATCTGACCAGTATACATTTAGGTTAAATATTAAGTAGACAACCACTCTAAGAATATGTCTAACTAACTTGCCCAGTAGGAGAGTGGGGACTTATGAAGCCTTTGCTTGGGGACCTAGGATTTAAATATGCTATAGTTATTGCTTGATACTTTCCAAAATAGAGAGAAATGGAGGCAGTATGGTGGTATAATGTAATAAGTTTTGGACTCAATATCAGGAAGCATAGGGTTCAGGCTCCACTCAGGCACTAATTCACAAAACGATCATGGAGAAATTAGTCAAACTTCCCTGGATCCCAATTTCCTCCTTCATAAAAATGAAGTTATTGGACTAGGTGGTCTTAACATGTTTAAAATCTATGATTCTATGAATTAGGAAACTTAAAGGATGATGAGAATTTAGTATGTAGCATTAAAAAGATGCTTCTATTTCTGATTTTATATGATGATTTTAGGTGCAATGGACCTTCAAAGATAGTTCAGGGTGGTGCTTTTCTAAATTCCTGATTTTTTTTTTTAATTTTTATTTATTTATTTATTTATTTATTTTTGGCTGCATTGGGTCTTAGTTGCGGCACGCGGGATCTTCGTTGAGGCATGCAGGCTCTTCACTGCGGCGCATGGGCTTCTCTTGAGTTGTGGCGTGCGGGTTTTCTCTCTCTAGTTGTGGAACGTGAGTTCCAGGGCACGTGGACTCTGTAGTTTGAAGCAGGCAGCCTCTCTAGTTGAGGCGTGCAAGCTCAGTAGTTGTGGCATGCAGGCTCAGTTGCCTCGAGGCATGTGAGACCTTAGTTCCCTGACCAGGGATTGAACCTGCGTCCCCTACATTGTAAGGTGAATTCTTTACCTCTGGACCACTAGGGAAGTCCCTAAATTCCTGGTTTTGTTTTGTTTTGTTTTTTAAATTCCTGGTTTTTTAAGAGAAGTATTTAAGAGAGAGAATTTTGATTTAACAACCTGAAAGTGTAAGCTTTATTGGAGCATTGGAGCATTGTGGTACAAAAAAGTAAAAAAAATAAAATGTCTATTTTGACATTTATCTTAGACATCCTGTTTCTCTTTTTAGCCATTAAAATCTTTTCAGTTTTAAAATTCTGAAATAATCTGATTTTCTCTCTTTTATTACTAGATTTTTAGTCTTGGAAAATGGGTACCTGTACCAGGTTCAGGGAGTTATTTCTTAAATCTTCAAATAGAGAATTTAAAACAAATGTTTTTAAACCTTTGCAGATGTTTTTATTCCTAGGTCTTGCATATCATATCAGAAAGCTAGCTTGCTCTGTAAGTTAGTTACATAAGTGTAGTAGTCAGTGATCAATACATAAATGTTATTTTAAAGTACAGCTCATTAACTTTCTAATTGTGCTTTCCTGTATTGACATTAGCCATGCCTAGTGCAAATTTGGTGTCATTTAGACCTAAAATCACATCTCATCTTTGTCACTTATCAGCTGTGTAAGAGTTATTCAAACTTTCTGAATCTGATTTCTTTTGTTTTTAAATGGAGTACTAATACCTATCTCATGAAATTGCTGACTAGTTAAGGATTAAGTTAGCAAGCATAACAAAAGTACCTAGGAGTGAGAAATTATTTTCTTTTATTCCCCAAAGTTAGCAAATTTAACAGTGCATCAACTATTAGACCTACCAGTTGAATTTTTGTTTTGCCACATATGATGAACTAGTAACAGAAAAAAAGATTAATTTTATCCCTTAAGTTCCATCCTGTACATCCGCATAGGCTTGATGTGTGACTATTTTTGTATTTTTTTGCACTTTGCTGGCTCTGAAGTTTTCAAACGGATTTGTAAGTATTCCGATATTTTTATACGCATACAATTTTAAACTTTTACTAGTGCTCAAATCATTTCCATTTACTCTAGCATTACTTAGTGGCTAAATGTATAAAATATTTAATGAAGGTGCAATGTGGTACTTTGTAGCCAGACAGTAGTAGGTTTGAATCCTCATAGTACCAATAAGTATGTGAACTTGGGCTACTTGTATAACCTCTGAGGCTAAAGTTCCCAAGAAATTAAATGGTGATAATGATGACGTGCTTAGCTTGGTACCTGGAACATACTAAGCACTCAAAAAATGTTAGTTATAAACCATCGTCATCATTACTAGATGACAATTACAGATTTAATCCTATATGGGTTAAGTTATCTGACTATTGTTGATTTCTGATTCTAACCAGAGGTTCAAATTTGTGTGAATAATGAATTTATTACCATTACTCAAAAGTGCATATTTTGGGGGCTTCCCTGGTGGCACAGTGGTTGAGAATCTGCCTGCTAATGCAGGGGACACGGGTTTGAGCCCTGGTCTGGGAAGATCCCACATGCCGCGGAGCAACTGGGCCCATGAGCCACAACTACTGAGCCTGCGCTCTAGAGCCTGTGCTCCGCAACAAGAGAGGCCGCGATAGTGAGAGGCCCGCGCACCGTGATGAAGAGTGGCCCCCGCTTGCTGCAACTAGAGAAAGCCCTCGCACAGGAACGAAGACCCAACAGAGCCATAAATTAATTAATTAATTTAAAAAAAAAAAGTGCATACTTTGTTGGTGGTGGACCAATAGTACTATCTTTATTAAAGATGGTATGTTACATTTAAATTTGAAACAATGTTTATTTTGTTGAGATTCTTGACTAGGAAATTTACCAAATTATCATTATTGTTGTGTCATGCCAGACTGTCTTGGTGTAAAGTTTGAATTATGAAATATTTATCATATTATCAGTACATTTCTTTACCTCCTATGGGAGTTATCACAGCAGCAAGCACATTGTAGGCAGTATATAAATATTAATTTGTTAATATTAACTTAATTGCTAATAAGGTAGGAGAATTTAAAATGTATAACATTCTTAACTTCATATACTAGCAAATTAAACCCTGAAAGTTAACAGAGGAAGAAATTAATTCACAATTATTAAAAATCCTTTTTACCATGTCTTAATTGTCACACATTCTGAAAATGAGATTTATGTTAGAAGAATTATTACCTTGTCTCTGCCTCAGCTCAGCAGACATAGGGATTTCTGTACATCTCTATTTTCTTTTGCAGTTTCATTTTTTACATTTAACTCTAAATAAGTTTTTTCTTATTGCTACAATAACATGTACTACCTCCCCACTGCCCAAAAAGAACAAAACAAAACAAAACTTAAGGTAATACAGAGAACAAAATTAAAAGTACACATAGTTCTACTCCCCAGCAATACTCACTGTCAATATTTGTACTCTTATGGGCTCAATTTTTTTTAATGTATTTACATACATACTTATATATGTATATACATACACACATATATATCCACCCCACTAAACATGCTAGGAACATGTCTTTCCATGTTAATATATTAAACTTAAAGTGTCACTTTAATTATTAGTTACCTTATATTGCCCTTTGACTTTTTCTATTAGGTTCTCTATTTTTTAGTTTATTTTTAAGTGCTCTTCTCTATGAAAGATATATAACATGTTAACATGTATATAGCATATACATAACAAAGTACTGCAACAGTCTTAATTTATGGTATTTTTTCCTGTCATATGAATTTTAATTTTTTATTCAGTAAAATGCATCATTTTTTTCTTTTTGGTATACTTTGGTGTTAGGCTTAGAAAGATTTTTTTTCATCCCAAAGTTATGTAAGTATTTGTTTATATTTTTGCTAGTTCTTTTATGGTTGTATTTTTACATTTAACTCTTTAATCCTTTAGTAAATGCTTTAGGTACTTTGAAAGGCAAATCTGCAGAGCAAGGAAGTGTATCTGTAGGTAAACCAAATGGCTATTACCTATATTTCACTGTCCTGAAATATTTCCCTAAGTACCCTTCCAAGGCCTACAAGTCAAAGGTTAGAGAATCATCTTATCTTAGTCTTTAGTACAGCATTTGCTGAAAGTAAGAAACAGGCTTAGAAGGCCCGAGTCTGAAAGAGATTAAGGAAGACCACCAAAGAGAGACAGTTTACTTCCCAGCATTGCTTTTAAAAGCCTAGAGGACAGCCCTTGCTTATGTGTTTTCTAGAAACATCACACTAAATAAACAAATGTTCAAAGATGTAGATATGAAACATGAATGTATCTTACATGTATATAAGCATGCAGGGTTCTCCGCCTCCTTTTTGCCCATTTTTCCCGCTAATGGTCTAAGTTCCCCAAAGAGTTTATATATTGTCTGGCATTGGGGAAGGGGTATCTGGTCCTTACTGCCTGTGGTTGAGGTGTCTTATCCCACCTGGTCTCTGGGCGTAATAAACCTCTTTTGTCTATATTACCTACTATAAAATATTCATGGCCAATATAATTCTTGGTATAGTCTCATTCAAATCTGCCAAATCTGCCACTTATTAGCTGTGGGAAAGTTTCTTACTTCTCTGTGTGTCAGTTTTCTCATCTTTAAAATAGGAGAATATATTACTACCTATCTTATAGTATTGTGAGGATTAAATGAGCTCATCCATGTAAATTATTTAAACAGAATTTAGCACATAATAAATATCTGCTTTATTATAGTCATCATCATCACCTTATCAAGGGCAGAGTATAGTGACTGTTTGGAGAGCTCATCTATTCCCTACTAATTAGGCCCCTTCTGTCCTACTCAGTTTGAGGCTGCCCACTATCAACCTGTGTCACTTGGCTCTCTACTCCTGGCAAGTATGCTGACTTAAATCTCAACTGTCTTTCATGCCCCCAGGGATAGGAGTAGCAGAACACTGAGGAGCTTTTCTGGACATTTCTGCACTTTGCTGGAGATAAGGGAAACCTAGATTGCGTTTGGGGGTGTTATTTCAGACCTCTTCTGTCACTCTGTTGTGACTATTTCACCAAGCTTCCTCAGTATTAGGTTTTTTCCCTCTACTTCCTTAGAGGAAATTTTAGTTTAATTATCTGAATCTTCCTCTTTCAGTAACCTCGATGCACTTATTTCTCCTCTTTGGTAAGTGCTTTAAGGACCTTGAAAGCCAAATCTAAGGAGTAGGGAAATAGATGTGTAGGTAAGCCGGACAGCTGTTACCTACA
The DNA here is from genome assembly GCF_965194805.1 of Balaenoptera borealis. Taxonomy (NCBI): domain Eukaryota; kingdom Metazoa; phylum Chordata; class Mammalia; order Artiodactyla; family Balaenopteridae; genus Balaenoptera; species Balaenoptera borealis. The sequence continues at coordinate 44,636,473 of NC_138863.1, read as the reverse complement.
TTTCATTGTCTGAAATATTTCCCCAGACATCCTTCCAAGACCTAAAAGCCTAAGGTTAGAGAATTATCTTATCTTAGTCTTTAGTATAAAATTTGCTCAAAGCAAGAAAGGGCTTAGGTTAGTCCCTATTTCTTACTCTGCCCTAAGGTGGTCACTAATAGATACATCCTCAGAGCTTGAGGTTCTGATCTTCCAAATCAGGCCCTTTAGGAATCGAAACAAAACCAATTTTCTCTTGAATGTGTACCTAGATCTAAGAAATAAAAACCATGCTATGGAGATCCTGTCTTGGAATTCTAAGCCAAGAATTTAGTTCTTTTATTTTAGGCTTTATCTGCTCTCTTCCCTGAGGGTGATATTTGTAAATCAAGAGAAATGGGTAAAAGAAGAACAATAGGGAGTGGAAAGAGCAACCTTTCAATATCTAAAAACTTCTCATTACAGTTGTGTTTATGGTCATTTTGAAGCAGGATACTTCCACTGTACCTAGGATGTGCAACTGTTGGATAATTACAGGTGTGTATCTTTTTAAGAACTTTTGCCTTCCCACCCCTTTTTTTGGTCACATCTTCTATAATTTATTGAATATATAGTCAGAGGGTGTTTCATTTTTATTTTTGGCTATTTAACTAATTGATTCTTATATAACTATAATAATCGGCAGTCTTCACTATAAATAAGTTACTTTTTAGTTACACCAGTTTAGGACTTAAAAATTGTAGGCTCTAGTGATGGAAAGGGGGGAAATATGAGCTAGAATTAATGTCAAAACAGAGGACAAGAGTGTGGTAATAGCAACAGAAATAAGTAATAGGTGGTCAGTTGACTTTGTTATCTGTATCAGTCCAGGGGATTGCATCTTTTCTTGATGGTTTAACATTTTTGGTGCCTGTTTTTAAGTGTGATAGCATTCCTAGTTAAAGACTTTTTGTCCAGGGTCCATTTAAGAGTCTGAGATAGGGAAATTGGGGACAGTTTGCATCTATTGATAAAAGGACTTTCCCAAAGACTTTGTCTATCTACTTCACCAATATAATCCAAATGTGTAGTAGAACGCTTGGCACACAGATGCTCAGATAGCAATAACAATATTTTTTTATTGAGGTATAGTTGATTTACATTATTAGTCTCAGGTGTATAATAGTTATTCAAAATTTTTATGGATTATACTCTGTTTATAGTTATAAAATATTGGCTGTGTTCCCTGTGCTGTTCAATATATCCTTGTAGCATATTTCTTTTATACATAGTAGCTTGTACCTCTGAATCCCCTACCCCTATATTGCCCTTCTCCCCACTGGTAACCACAAGTTTGTTCTCTATATCTTTGAGTCTGTTTCTTTTTTGTTATATACTCTAGTTTGTTTTATTTTTTAGACTCATATAAATGATAACATACAGTATTTGTCTTTCTCTCTCTGGCATTTCACTAAGCATAATACCCTCCAGCTGCATCCATGTTATTGCAAATGGCAAAATTTCATTCTTTTTTATGACTAATATTCCACTGTAAATATATACCACATCTTCTTTATCCATTCATCTGTTGATGGACACTTAAGTTGCTTTCATATCTTGGCTACTATAACTAATGCTGCTATGAGCATTGGGGTGCATGTATCTTTTTGAATTAGTGTTTTCATTTTCTTGTGATATATACCCAGGAATGGAGTTGCTGGATCATATGGTAGTTTTATTTTGAGTTTTTTGAGGAACCTGCATACTGTTTTCCACAGTGGCTGCACCAACTTACATTCCCACCAACAATGTACAAGCATTCCCTTTTCTCCACATCCTTGCCAACATTTTTTTCTGGTCTTCTTGATGATAGCCATTTTGACAGGTGTGAAGTGATATCTCATTGGCAGCAAAAATAATATTAATGATAAAGGCAACTGACATTTTGTGATTCTCATACGTTTTAGGCACTTTGTAAGACTTTACATTCATTCATTCTTCACAACAACCAGTGAGATAGGTTTGTTAATACCCTCATTTTTATAGATGAGGAAATTGATGCCTAGAAGCTAAATGACTTTTCCAAGGTCTAATAACTAATAAGTAACTGGCAGAACTAAGATATATACAAGGCATCTGGATTCAGAGTCTAGCTCTTAACTGCTGAACTACACTGTTTGTTTGTATATTGTTTGTGATGTTGAATGAATGAATGAAGCCCACATGTGCATTGCCAAAATGAAAACATTGTCAGAGGGTTGATTAATTTTTAAAATAAATTATATAAAACAATTTAAATTACTGTAGAAATTTGGCTTTTTTATATTATCTAAAAATCTGAAAATGACTCTTTTGTAAAATAATATGTTTTTCCCTCCTCTGGAATACTAGCTGCATTTCATCTAGAAATAATGCTCTAGAAAATGAGTTTTATAGGTAACCTTCATTATACTATAAGGGTGTGGTTATTTCCACCCTAAGAAATAGTCTAAATAATTAGACTTTATTTAACAGATCAACTTGTTCTTTGACAGTGTTCTTAAATCTTCTTTTACTTACTGAAATTTTTTCGAATTTAGAGATATTTATAAATTTCTCATTAGCAGACCCAAGCATGCTTTAAATAATTTAAGGAAAATAGAAATTGCCATTCTTAAATACTGATAGTTTCAAAAGTAAATACTGTTATTGATACATTATTAGATTTTGATGAGTAGAGCTGTTCCTGCACACAAACATCTTGGCCACCTGCAACTGTTTGTCAGTGGACTTTGTTTGAGAACACTAGTAGTAATTGTAAACTTAGGAATGTGTGACAAGCTCACAGCCAGCTGTGCATATCCTGACTTCTTCCAGGTGTTAAAATAAATATGACCATTTGGTTCACTTGTAACTCAACAAAAATATTTCACGATTCATTAGCCTAAAAATCCATTTATAATTTTTTATTGGAGGGAGTAGATAATGTTATATTCATTTGAAATGAAAAAATACATACCCAGAAATATTTGTGGTATCATTACTTATTATATTCAATGGTCTCTTCATAAAATGAAAAGAATTTTAATGTAACATTTGTGTAGATTTTTTTCACATTCTTTTCACAGGAAAAGAGCTACTGAGCTACTTCTGCCTATAGGTATCAAAAAGAATTTTTTTTTTTTTTTTTTTTTTAAGAATTTTAAAAAATGAATGAAAATATGCTTTTTGTTCAGTCAAGGTTCAGCTTGCCTTGGCAGAACCCAGTTCAAATTGATCTTATATTAATTTTTATCTTTGGTATGTGTCATATGTTTGATCATTATCTGATAATAATTACTCTTTATTGAATACCTTGCTATTAGGTGTTAGCTCAAGAGACCCAGATGCTTAAATCTTTCTTGACTACACTACCCATTCTCATAAGGTTCCTGAGGGAGAATATACACAGAAGAGTCAACTGCAAGTGGAAAAATCCAAATCCATTTTACTATTAGATTATCTTGTATCTGAAACTCCAAATGTGAAGCTAGGGTGCTCAGACAAACTGGAGTGGAATATATGGCCCCTCCACCCCAAAATAAAGAAAGAAACTCAGGAAGAGCAAAGAAGTGGAGTGAGCTGAAAGCGAAAAGAGCTGACAGAGCTCCCTTACCCCTGCCTCCCTCCCATCACACACACTTTTATTTCTCATCTGTTAACCCAGTCATTACTAGTATCCAATCTTAAAGTAAAGCAAAAGAGGGACTCTACCCCCTTGGAAGGGAAAATTCTTCCTTGCTTTTTTCTGGAGAAGAGAATAAATTAACATAATTGGTCAGATTCCTGGACACTAATTAAGCCTTGTTAACTTCTGGCAGACTCTGGCAGACTCTCGCTCTGTTTTTAAAAAGAAATACGCTGATGCAAACAGCTTTCGAATTTTCTTGAGTGAGACCTATCATGTGGCTAGCCAGGGGGCATTAAGGTCAGGATAGTGAGGTCCCTGACCCCACCTCTGTGTGGCTGCTCCTTTGATATTTATTACTACTTTTTATAGACATGTACGGGGCCTATAGAGATGCCTCTTTTGAAACCAGCCATAAAAAGTTGCTGATTAACTCGAACCCCAGACTAGATCAAAAATGTATGCCTGTTCTATTTCCTATTTGAAATAATGCTCAGCTTGGCACTCCAGCCTACATCAGATTTTAGAATTTGACACCGGGGTTTTGTCCAGTCTTTGACCATTATTGTCTTTGCCCAATGCTTAGAAATGCCCAAATTCTGACTCGTGGGTATCAGAGGGAGTCTAACACATAAGACAAGTGAGGGAATAAACACGGATTCCTTCTACTCCTTCTGATCAGGCCCTCATACCAATTCCAGCCTTACAGAAAAGAAGAGAAGAGCGGGAGGGCCATACCCATGATCTTTACACACATACATAGCCCAACATTTGTTTTGGAATATGACTGATCAGATTAACAATTATTCCCTAGAAGAAGTGTGGAGGGCCGGGAGAAGGAGAGGGAGCTTGAGCATGTTCTCTACCCAAAGGACTAAATCTACTGTGCCAGACATTACCATGTATACCGGCTTCACAGCTTAGGAGTGCACTTAGACTAGTTTATTGCTCTTATCGAAATTTACTTCAAGTAGGACTGCATACAAGTCAGAGAACAGTTGTTTATATATATATATATATATATATATATATATATACACACACACTAAAGAAATGTCACTCCTTTTCCAGGAAAAATCGTATTTACTTTTATATAAAGGTCTGTAAAGCTCATATATTCAATAGATCAAAATCCTGATTTCATCTACCTCCTGGTGGATGGATCATTACATCCAGTCCAAGGTTCTTGACATTATAAGGTGCTTTGTAGCAAAGTATCATACTCAACTAGGCTATATTTAAAACTATTTTGGTATACAATGAATTCTCAGATAAGTGGATTGAACATGAATCTTTTCATAGAGAATTTTATCAATCCAATATAAACAATGAAAACTGCTGAAAACCATATTAGAATGTATGAATATGTAAAAGTTAGATATACTAAAGGCAGGAATTAAAGATGCTACCCATTTTTTTCACTTTCAGCATTGTTACAAAGGAAGAAATGTAAGCAGGATTAATATAGGGAAAGAAAAAACTACTACAAGCAGATAATATGATTTCTCACAAATGAAGAATTATCAACGGAAAAACTTTTAGATCTGACCAGATCCAAGATAAATAGGCACCTTAACCTATTAACAGAAGTCACTTCTGGGAAGAGAAAAGAGATGTTAGTGTTGAAAGATAAAGGTGGGCGTTCCTGTGCTAAAGGAACTGTTCTATAGTTTGACTGTGGTGGTGGATACACAGACCTACACAAGTGATAAAATTGTGTAGAAATAAAGGCACAAATAAGTCCAAATAAAACTGGGGAAATCTGAAGAAGATTGGTGGTTGTATCAATGTCTATATATTGTTTTTAATATTGAACTATGGTTTTGCAAGATGTTACCATTAGTGGAAACTGGGTAAAGATACATGGGATCTGGCTGTGTTATTTCTTACAATTTCATGTGAATCTACAATTATCTCAACAATTTCAAATAAAGTGAAGGATAACTAAAAATTTCCCAGAAATTATGAAAAATTCCACAATTCAAGTAGCTCAGATAGCCCAAGCAAAATAAAGGAAATCTACAAGTAGAGTGGTAAGGACAGCTTTTACCAACTTGCAAATTCACCAGTTTGCAATGTCCCTTTCTTGCTTAGTATTAAAGTACCAAAGACATGATTTTCAACTATTCTACATTTTCCAATCTTCCGTATGTTTAAGTGTGACTTAGTGCCTAATTTCTTGCCTGTATAATGTTTTCAGCTGGGGACCTTAAGGAATAAACAGGCTACCTCCGTTTTCTTTCTTCTTCTTGTAAACCAAAGCAAGAATATGCCTGTGACCTGGTTGTGACCATAGGGATGGCACTGAAACAGGATGGAAGGAGGCTGGGTTCCTGAGTAACAATGTGGACAAGAGCCCATGCATCAACCTGGAATAGACAGCCTAGATTGTCACCTGTCATTTCGAACTACTGTATTTTTAGTTTTCCTTGTTACACATCTAGTGCTTCCCTAAACTGGTAATACACCTAGACATGTCAGAGTGTAACCGCAGAAAACCAAAAAGAAAAGAAAAGACAAACTACTTTTAAAGGAGCTACTGTTATTAACAGAAACAAACTTTCCTCCAAAAGTTACCACTGTGTTGAATTTTATATTTATCGTCCCCATATTTCTCTGAATACTTTTATTAAATATGTATCCTTAGCAATATGGTGTCGTTTTGCATGTTTTTAACTTAATGTAAATGGTATCACTGTGTATTCTTCTGCAACTTGCCTTTTTTGGTCAATATTGTGTTTATAAGATATATTTGTGTTGAAACAAATAACTATTTCATTCATTTTCACTGCTGAGTAATATTCCATTGCATTAATATGCTACCTCAATTTATTAATCTATTCTTTTGTTGATGGTCATTTAGGTTATCCAGATGTTGCTGTTTTAAACAATAGTGCTATGAATAATTTTCTATATATGCCCCTATGCAATAGTTAGGCCCTTATGCAAGAGTTTCTGAGTTATGTGCTTATGAGTGGAAATGGTCATAGAATATACACATTTTCATAGGATATTGCCAATTTGCTCACCAAAGTATTTGTACCAAATTATACTCATTAGCATATAAAAGTTTATTTCTACACATCCTCAGTATTGTCAGATATTTTAAAATTTATAATTATAGCAGAAATGAAATTATATCTCCCTATGACTCTAACTTGCATTTTCTTAATTACACATGAGGTTGATCAACTTTTCATATATTTATTGGCCATTTGGTTTTCTTTCTTCATGAATTGCCTTTCATTCTACATTAGTATTTAGTCCTCAAAAATAGACTGAGAGGCTAGTATTAATACAAGTTCATTTATCAAATATTTATCGAGTGCCTTCTATCATTGTGCTAGCTGCTGAATATATGATAGTGAATAAGATAGACCACCGTCCTTGCCCTAATGGAGCTTACAAAGTGATTTTTTTTTACCTTTTTCAGCTTATAGTGTTTTCCTTTGGACTAACTCAGTGTGATAACCATCACCTTTCATGCAAACACCTACTTTCAGCTGGACATCCAGAGACCTTTCATAATTAGAGATATCTCAGACTGATGTTATAATTTCAGATACTGAATGCTGCTATTGAAAATGATGTTTGTCTAGAGAGATGTGTTATGCCTATTAGGATAATTAGGATAATTGAACTGAGATGTGAAGAGTGGATGGGATAAACTATTCATATGAGAAGAAAAGAGTTGATATGAGAAGAGTCTTACATTTCATGGAAATAACAGCTTCAAATGCTTTGCAGGTGGAAGGAAGAGAAAATAGGCCAGTGTGGCTGAATTAAAGAGAAATGAAAGGGGAAAAATTATGAGACTTGCGAGGTGGGCAGGAGCTAGACCATGCATAGCCTACAGGCCACGTAATGGGCTTTTGTTCTGAAATTATCCTAGTAGTCATGGGAAACCAGTGTTCTTGGTGCAAAGTCTGATGACATTTTTATTCTTGGTCCTTTGTATATTACTTGTTTCTCTCAGGAATCTTCTAAGCCTTTCTCTGTGTTCTCAGTTTTCTAAAATTTTATGATGATGTGCCTTTTTCTAGATCTCCTGTCTTTCATCTTCATGGGCATTCATTGGGTACTTTTAGGCTTAAGATTTATGTTCTTCAGTTTTTGGAAATTTTCTTTATTATTTCTTTGATACTTTTCTTCCAATTTAAGTCCTGCTCTTTTTCTGGAACTTCTTTTAGATGATGGACCACCTGAAAGGATTCTCTGTCTTATTTTTTTTCTCTCTTATGGTCTATATGTAATTTGTGAGTATTTTCTTCCAGTCTCTGCCTTGTGTTATCATTCTCTGATGAATATTTTTCACTGAGCAGTTTTTAATTTTGATGAAATGTAATTAACTTTTTCTTTCTTTTATGGATTGTGCTTTAAGTATCATGTTTAAGAACTCTTTACTTAATGCTAGGACATGAAGATTTTCTCTTATGTTTTCTTTTAAAAGTTTTATTGTTATACATTTACATTTATATCCATGATCTATATTGCATTACTTTTTGTATAAGGTGTGAGATTTAGGTTGAGTTCCGCAATATCTTCCTGTCTCTCTCCTCTCCCTCTCTCTCTCTCTTTCTCTCTCTGCTGTGGAAATTGTCCCACAGGCAATTGTCAAATTGTTCCAATACTGTCTTTTCCCCATTGAATCACTTTCGCACCTTTCACTTGATATATACAATTGTGGGTGACAGTTTTTTCCTTTCAGCACTTTAAAAATGTTGTGTCGATTTTTGTTTTCAGTTGTGGTGAAAAACATATAAGATTTATCTTCTTAATTCTTTAAGTATACAGTGCAGTATTATTTACTATCAGCACAGTGTTGTACAGAAGATCTCTAGAAGTTTTTCATCTTACATAACTGAAACTTTATACACAATGAACAGCAACTTCCCATTTCCCCTTCCCTCCAGCATCTGCCAACCACCCCATTCTGTTTTGTGCTTTGATGAATTTGACTATTTCAGATAACTCATTTATGTGGAATTGTTCAGTATTTGTCCTTCTGTGACTGGCTTACTCCATTTAACATAATATCCTCAAGTTTCATCCATGTTGTAGCATATTACAGGATTTCATTCCTTTTAATGACTGAATAATATTCTGTTGTGTATATATACCATATTGTGTTTATCCAGTCATCCATTGATGGACATTTAGGTTGTTTCTACTTCTTGGCTATTGTTAACAATGCTTTGGTGAATATGGTAGTACAGGTATCTCCTTGATATCCTGATTTCAGTTTTTTTGGATAAATACCTGCAAGTAAGCTACTGGATCATATGGTAGTTCTGGGTTTTTTGTTGTTGTTGTTGTTGTTGTTTTGAAGCACCTCCATTCTGTTCTCCATATCAGCTGCACCATGTTGTATCACCACCAACAGTACAGCAGAATTCCAATTTCTCCACGTCCTTACCAATCATTGTTATTTTCTGTGTTTTTTTATAATGGCCATCTTAACAGGTGTGAAGTGATCTCACAGTGATTTTGATTCCCATTTCTCTGGTGATTAGTAACATTGAGCATCTTTTCCTTTACCTGTTAGCCATTTGTGTGACTCTTTGAAAGTCCATTTTTTAATTTGGTTATTAGTTTTTTCTGCTATTGAGTTGTAGGAGTTCCTTATGTATCAATATTTTAGAGATTTACCCTTTATCAGTTATATGCTTTGCAAATATTTTCTCTCATTCCGTAGGTTGCCTTTTCACTCTGTTGATTCTTTCCTGTACAGAACCCTTTTTAGTTTCATGTAGTCTCATTTGTTTATTTTTTCTTTTGTTGCCTATGCTTTTGGTGTCATATCCAAGAAATCATCATCAAGACCGATGCCACAAAGCCTTTCCCCTATGTGCCACTTCCTTCTGGTTCTTGATTTATTATGGGAAATCCACTGTTACTGGTCCCCTTCAGGTACTGTGTTGTTTCTCAATGGCTGCTTTCAAGAGTTTTTCTTTGTTTTTAGTTTTTCAGAAATTTGGTTATGATATCTAAGCATCAGTTTCTTTGGGTTTACCCTATTTACTGATTTCTTAGTGGGTTCACTAAGCTTCTTGAACCTATCTGTTTATGTCTTATGTCTTTTATTAAATTTGGGAAGTTTTCAACCATTACTTCTTCAAAATTTTTTTTTACCCCAGCATTCTTTTTTCTTTTCTTCTGGAACTCCAGTGACATGGACGCGAGAGCTTTTGTTATTGTCTCAACATGTCCCTGAGGTGCAGTTCTTTTTTTAAATCTGTTTTCTCCTTTGTTTATATTTGATAGTTACTATTGATTTATCTTCTGGCTCACTGATTCCTTCTTCCATCATCTCCATTCTTTTACTGAGCCCTTCTAGTGAATTTAGTTTGGTTATTGTATTTTTCAGTTCTAAAATTTTCATTTGGTTCTTCTTTATATCTTCCATTTCTTTTCTGAGATTTTCGGTTTTTCCATTTGTCTCAAGAGTGTTTGTAATTGCTTCTTGGAGCATTTGTATGATAGCTCTTTAAAATCATTGTTTGATAATTCCAACAGCTGTATTATCTCAGTCATGATATGTATTGATTGTCTTTTCTCATTTAAGCCCAGGTTTTCCTGCTTCTTGATGTGATGTGTAATTTTGGATTGTATCATGGATATTTTGAGTATTATGTTATGAGAATATAGTTTCTATTTAAGTCTTCTCTTCTAGCAGGCAGTCATCCTATATAGGTTCAGAACACACATCCTGACCCATTTTTGTTGGCCGTGGCTTGAATGTCAATTTAGTTTCCAAAGCAATTGTAGTGCAAATCTGGCATGCCTCAGTACTATCCAGAGGTCGGTTTGAAACCTGGTAATAGTCTATACTGTAGTTCAGTTCTCCCAGCTCTTACTGTGTTGATTCTTGTTGGTTTCGTGCCAGAGCCACTTGGGGTTGTGCCCAGGACTTCGTAGACAGTTCAAGAATCCCTTTCTCTACCTCTCTTCTCTCTAATCCTCCTCCCCCTCTCTAGTTTGGGAGGGGATGGGATGCTGCTCTTTGCTCTTTTGCTTAGTGCAGGATGGAAATGCTCAACAGAGTTCCATCCCCACAGTGCCTGGTATGGAGGGAGGGGGGCACTGCTCCTTTCATGATGTTTGTCTGGAGTTGGGAGGGTATGATTAGACGAGTTGTATTCTGCAGAGCCATCCTCTGTCTAGTCCTTTGACTAGAGAGAATGGGTTTTCCTTGGGGCTTTTGTTTGTTTTGTTTTGTTTTGGTCTGTGCCCATTGCATACATAGGAGACAAACAACAAACGGGAAAAAAATCGTCATACTCAACACAGGTCATTTCTCAAGTTCCTTGGTACTAGTCAATCTATCTTCTTTTCTCTCTTTTTCGGAGTCTTCTGATAATTGCCTTGTGTATTTTGTCCATAGCTTTTCACTGTAATCAGCAAGAGGAATAGGGTTGAATATGCTTACTCCATCTTGTCCAGAGCTGAAAGTTTCTCTGAGAATTTAAATATCATTTCTTTAAAGTTTTCTTCTGCTCCTAACATACTCTTAGTTTATTCTTGATTTGATTTCTTCTTTTTGCTATATTTTCATATTGGAGGCTAAATGTAAATTCATTTTTCATATTTAATAGTGAGGCACCAAAAATCTGATTACAGGCTCTTATTTATCTATGGGGCTTGATGACTGGAAGTTTTTCCATAGGACTATCTGCAGCAAGCTGGCTTTTTCATTGGCTGCCACTATTAAAGTATAACTTTCAAAAAGATTAAAAAATACAACTCATATACATAAAAATGACAAGTACCAAAGAATTTATTTGACTCACTAAGATGTTATGACTGATTCAAAGAGCAGTTGAGAATCTAGTGTAACACACACACACAGGTATATCTTCAGCTTGTTGCAAAAGAGGAAGTCAGAGTGACACCATCTGTGTGGCCTCAAAAACATACATCCATTCTGTGAACTGTCTATGGGGGCCATGTGGAAAAGAGCTGAGAGTGGCCTATGGATGATGGCCAGCAAGAAAAGGGGGATATCAGCTGTACAACCCCAAGGAACTGAATTCTGCCAACAAAAGAGTGAGCTTGGAAGCCTCAAACTCCAACAATGAGCCCCAAAGCCTCCTTATGAGAACTCAGCCTAGCTGACAACCTGATATCAACCTTGTGATACTCATAGCAGAGAACCCCTCCTTGCCTTGTCAGACTTCTGACCTACAGAACTGTGAGCTAATGAATGGATGTTATTTTTAAGCTGCTAAGCTTCTGGTATTTTAATATGCAACAATAAGAAACTAATACAATACCAAAGAAGTGCAAATAAATTGGTAAACACGTAAGTAAATCTAAACAAATATATGTATAAAAAATAACAGTATTATCTCTTTGGGAGTGTCTTCAAGAATGACAAAAACAAAACTCTGAGCTAAAGCATATGAGCTAAAAGAGGGATAACTGTAGTTACAATATTCTAAGATCTATATATTTGAGAAGCAGAGATTTGTAGGTGTGATGTCCCTCCTAAAAGGGGATCAGATCCTAAATCTGATCACCCCTCCTTCTTGGGCAAATGGCCATTCAATCAGAGACCATAATTCCCTGACTCACATACAACTGGATAGCCATATGTTGAGTTCTCTCCAAGGTTACATGAGTTGGAGTCATGTGTGCACCTTTCACCTTATTTTCTTAAAAGGAAACAGTTTGCCCTAGACTTCTTTTCCTCCTTTCTGATGTTTGGACATGGACAATATAGAGACCCAGCTTTGAACACACAAATGCAGACCATAGGGGATGGTGGAGCAACAAAATGGAATCATCTGGTTCCCTAAATGACTAAGTAGAGTAGAGCCATACAGCTAACCTGTCTATAACTTGGGACCATCACATGAGGTAGAGATCTACATTATTTAACTCTTTGTATTTTTACATTTATTTCTTAAAGCAGCTTAACCTTAACATTAAGTAAATTAGTCCCTGCAGCTGGAATGCAACAATCATAGGAACCTAAAATATGGGGCATTTGGCTTAGCAAAATTTAGGGCTTAGCAGTGAGGCAGTAGATCTTATGTTGTTTGGGGTACAAAAGCAGTTGGCTTTTCCAGCTTGTGAGGCTCAAATTTCTGGATTCTCTATTCCCTTCCTTCTCTGCTTGCAAATTGGCATATTCTTGCCTTAACTCATCTTTTTCTTATAAAGCAGCAAGGGTAGAGAACACATATTCCTTATTGCTTGTAGTAAGGTATTATAAGAAATAGCATGAGGTAAAACTGTGACTCAAAACCTTTCCGTAAATCTTACTCAAAGAAAAAAAGGCAATCTTTTGACAAAGATCAGATTGAGGATGTTGCCTTCCAACCTAAACCTGTTGTTCAGATAGCCTCCAAGTAGCCATCATTAAAATGGGAAAGAGGGAGAGAGGGAAACAAGAAGATAAGAAAAAGCCGGCTTAGAAACTTTGTCTAGAAAAAGAACAGAAAACAAACTTTGATGGGGTTACTGGCATATAGACAAATAGGAAATAAATAGAACCAAAGCCAGAAAAGGTGTTTTGAGAATTACACTCCCAACAAGTCTATAAGTAAGATCTTGTGAAAGGCTGTGGTTGTTCAATCCTTGATGCAACCCTCAGGCTCCCAAACCTACTCTAGCAATGAAGTGGGCTATTAAAGCATTACACTCTTCCATTCCCAATCTAACCCTACTACATTTTCTCCAAAATCAGGTATGGCCACAGAAGATTAGGAACAATGAAGAATGTCTAGAAGGCAAAGGCAGAGTCCACAGTTGATAGGGGAATTTTTCTAATAGATTAGAACCAGCATGTAACCAAGAAACCTTCTTTACTGCTAGGCTAAGGGGTTCTTTATAATTCCTGCTCAGCATAATTTTTCTCCTTTCTATGGGCAGGTGACTACTCTGTAGTTCAATTCTTCCTTTATCCAAAAGATCTTCAATTCTTCCTTTATCCAAAAGATCACAGTATATTAGGGTTCAGGTTTGTATAAGTTGTCTATTAGTATATTGTTCCCAGGACTAAGAGGCACCTCATATGATCTGAATGGAGAGAATTTTGCAGCACCTAGATGTCTTGGACATTGGACTAGATGGGATCTTGGATTATGGTTCACAAAGGGTCAGTAAGTCTTTTTTAATGTGTGCGAAGAAAGCAGGTACAGGTGTTTAGATGGCCAGACTCCTAGTTGTCCCCAAAAGGTCTATTCTTCCCTTCTTCCTAGGTACTTGGTCTTAGCAGCAAGAGACTACATTTCCCACTCTGACTTGCAGCAAGATATTGCTATGTGACTAACTGCTTGCTGTTAGGAATGCTGTGTGCAACTTCTGCCTCAATGGCTTGAAAGAAAATTGCCTGCATGGGATATTCTCTCTTTCTCCTTCCTATAGAATGTAGATGTGGCAGCAATCCAGTGTTAACCACGCAGATGAGGACAGCATTCTAGCAGATGATGATGCAATGACATGGAAGCAGGCTAGAGCCCTGAGTGATATTATGGAGCAGAGCCATCATATTAATCTGGACTGCTCATGTCAGGACCAAAAAGAGAAATGTTTTTTTGTTAAGCCACTGTGTCTTTGAGTAGCTTAGCCTTTTCCCTAATTAATTCAGAAAGCCAAGACAGTGTCTTAGGTTAGACTTGGTTAAGCACTTATGATAAAATCTTAAGGGTAACCACAAAAAGAATGGAAATTCAGCGTATAACTTCTAGCCTAAAAATCTTAATTCCCCTCCTCGCCCCCCCCACCAAAAAACAGTCAAGAAGGAAATAGAAGCAAAGGAGAAAAGCACCGACAAATAGTACAAAATAAGATTATAGTAACAAGTCCAGAAATATAAGTAATCGCAATAAATGTAATGAACTAAATTCACCAATTAAAAGTCATCATAATATAGAAAGATTAAAAGTAAAAAGAATAGAAAAAAAATATGAGGCAAATAATCAAAATAACATTGAGGTGGTTATATTTCTATGAGACAAATTAAACTCTGCAGGAAAGTATAACAACTCTAAACTTATATTCCCCTAATAACAGAGCCATGATATATATGGGTATTGTTTTAGGAGAGGTTCAGGCTTATCTAGGAAAGTCTTCTTGATCCTGGATATAGGAAATCTCAAGGAATACTCAAAAAGCTTACTACAACTTCTAAATAAATCAAGCAAGGAACTCAAATAAATTTAAGAAAAGAGTGGCAATACTTGTATACTAAAAACTTCAAAACATTGCTGGGAGAAATTAAAGATCTAAATTAGTAGTGAGAGATTTCATATTCATAGATTGGAAAACTCAATATTGTCAAGGTGACCTTCTGTCTAAATTGATCTACAAATTCAACACAATCCTTATCAAAATCCTAGCAGATTTTTTTGGTAGAAATGGACAAGCTGATCCTAAAATGTATATAGAATTGCAAAGGGCATAGAATAAACAAAAGAATTTGAAAAAAAAGACGATTTTACTTTTTCCTTTACAATTTGGATGCCATTAACTTATTTTTGTCTCTCATTGCACTAGCTTTCAGAACCTCTATTACAATGTTGATATGAATGATGAAAACAGATGTTTTTGTCTTGTTATTTTTTAATTTTAGGGTGAAAGTATAAGTTTTTCACCATTACATATGATGTCAGCTATGAATTTTTTGTAAATGTTCTTTATAAGATTGAGAATGTTTTCCTTATTCCTGAGTTGTTGAGAGTTTTTTGTATTTATCATGAATTAAATATTTGATTTTGTCAAATATTTTTGATGCCCCTATTGAGATGATCATGTGGTTTTTGTCTTTTATTCTATAATATTAATATAGTGTATTGCACTAATTCATCTTCAAATGTTAAGCCAACCTTGCATTGCTGAGATAAATCCCAATGGGTCCTGATGTATAATCCTTGTTATATCTTGTTGGATTCCATTTGCTAGTATTTTTTAAGGATGTTTGTGTCTTGTTTATGAGGGATATTCATCTCTACTTTTCATGTGATGTCTTAGTCTAGCTTTGGAATCAGCATAACACTGACCTCATAGAATAAGTGGGAAAGTGTTTCTTCCCTTCTGTTTATGGAAAGAGTTTTTAAAAATTAGTATTATTTCTTCTTTAATATTTGATAGAGTTCACCAGAGAAACCATCTGGGCCTGAGCTTTTCTTTTTGGGAAAACTTATAACTAACTCAATCTCTTTTCTTGTTATAGATCTGTTCAGGTGTTTCTACCTCTTTTTAAGTTAATTTTTGTCATTTGTATCATTCTAGACATTTTTCCATTTCATAAAAGTTGTCTAATTCATTGGTATAAAGTTGTTTATGATATTCCCTTATTTAGTGTCTTTCTGTAAGACAGTTAGAATTGATGTGACCTCTTTCGTTTCTGATTCCAGTAATTTGTGTCTTCTCTCTATTTTCTTGGTCAGTGTAACTGTAAGCACTGCTTTAGCTGCATCCCATAAATTTTGGTATGTTGTGTTTTTGCTTTCATTCAGTTTATGATATTTTCTAATATACCTTGTGATTTATACTTTGACTTCTGGATTATTTTGAAGTGTCTTTACTTTCCAAATATTGCAGGATTTCAAAGATATTTTTCTTTGTTAATTTTAAATTGAATTCCTTTTTGGTCAGAGAACATAACTTTGTGTGAAAAAAAATATTTTTAGAGTCTTTTATATTAGTATACAAATTCACAATTTATAGTGCCCTTTCTTTCTTTCTATGGATTTGAGTCATAGTCTGGTGTCAGCCTGGAGGACTTTCTATAGTATTTTTTGTAAAGCAAGTACACTAGCAATGAATTTTCTCAGTACATGTTTGTCTGGGAATTATTTGATTTGATTTGATATTGTCCTGCCTCTGACTAGTTTTGTTTTGTTTTTGACACACACGGGAATAGATATCTGAGAAAGTAAAGGGTACACAAGTCCAGATTTGAAGTCAGTGTACTGTCCATTATTGGACCATGACCTCTCACAGTTCTCCTTCTATGACAGAAGGATTCTTGGTTTATTACTATTCAGGACAGGGCACAGATTTTAACAAAAGCCTAACTTACTTGTTCTTTGACATCTGAGGTAATGTGGGCTCATGAAAGCCTATGAAACCAGTCCAGTTGTAGTAAGAGTTTGGGGCTGCAGGCAACAGAAATTGGCCCTAATATAGGCCATAAAAGGAGATTTATGGGTATATACTTATTTGCTGTCAGAATCAAAGTAAGAGTTAAGTAGCTAGACTTCTAGAAGTACAGGATTCAAGATACCTTTGGATATACTAGAAATAGGATATCTTGAGCCATCCCTTTTGATATCCTCAGGATATCACTGGCAATACCGTTGGGTGACTTAGTTACAACCACCTTTTGTCCTTGTACCTCAGACCTAATGAATACATTTCCCAGGAGAGATTGGATAACTTGGGTAACATGACCAAGTTGTGTGGTGAGAATCCTGTGATTGGTAGTTTCACTAACTACATGAGGTAAATAATTTCCACAAGTAAAAATTTTGCTGTTACCAAAAGAGGGAGAGAATGAACACTGGACAGACAACAAAGCCAGCTATCCTCAAAACTCACAATGTCAGCTCATCCTCACACAACAGGTGACCTGACAAAAACTTATTATTTTTGCCCACCCAAAATTCATTTCCCCTTAGAGTAACAGTATCCCATTATTCTTTGATGAACCCTCTCTGTGTCCATTTCCTATGAGTGGAGGTCCAGGCATGCATATGTGACCCTAGCCAGGCCAGTTCTAACTAAGTTTCAATTCTGTGACTTTTCTTGGAAATATTAGGGTAAAGATATTCTTTCTCTTCTGGAAAGTTACCTTCATTCATGAAAAATAGTTCTGTTGGATATAGAATTATTGGTTGACTGTTTTTTCTTTCAGTACTTTGTATATGTCATTCCACTGCCTTCTGACCTCCAGTGTTTCAAAGACAAGTCAATTGTTAATTATACTGATGGTCCTTTGTATATGGTGAGTTGTTTTCTTCATGTTGATTTTAAGACTTCTTTTTGTCTTTCAGTATTTTAACTGTGATATGTCTATGGATCTTTTTGTATTTGTCTTACTTGGAGTTTGTTGAGCTTCTTGGATCTATAGATTTATGTTTTTCTTCAAATTCAGGAACTTTTTACCATTATTAATTCAAATATTTTTCTGCCCTTTTTTTTTTTAAAGCTCATTTTTGTTTGTAGTACCTTTTTTTGCAGGGGGAATGGTTTTTTATTTTATTTTATTTTATTATTTTTTAACATCTTTATTGGAATATAATTGCTTTACAATGTTGTGTTAGTTTCTGATGTATAACAAAGTGAATCAGCTATACGTATACATATATCCCCATGTACCCTCTCTCTTGTGTCTCCCTCCCACCATCCCTATCCCACCCCTCTAGGTGGTCACAAAGCACTGAGCTGATCTCCCTGCGCTATGCGGCTGCTTCCCACTAGCTAGCTATTTTATATTTGGTAGTGTATATATGTCAATGCCACTATCTCACTTCTTCCCAGCTTACCCTTCCCCCTCCCCCTGTCCTCAAGTCCATTCTCTACATCTGCATCTTTATTCCTGTCCTGCCCCTAGGTTCTTCAGAGCCATTTTTTTTTTTTTTAGATTCCATATATATGTGTTAGCATGATATTTGTTTTTCTCTTTCTGACGTACTTTACTCTGTATGACAGACTCTAGGTCCATCCACCTCACTACAAGTAACTCAATTTCATTTCTTTTTATGGCTGAGTAATATTCAATTGTATATATGTGCCACATCTTCTTTATCCATTCATCTGTCAATGGACACTTAGGTTGCTTCCATGTCCTGGCTATTGTAAATAGAGCTGCAATGAACATTATGGCACATGACTCTTTTTGAATTATGGTTTTCTCAGGGTATATGCCCAGTAGTGGGATTGCTGGGTCATATGGTAGTTCTATTTTTAGATTTTTAAGGAACCTCCATACTGTTCTCTATAGTGGCTGTATCAATTTACATTCCCACCAACAGTGCAAGAGGGTTCCCTTTGCTCCTCACCCTCTCCAGCATTTACTGTTTGTAGATTTTTTGATGATGGCCATTCTGACCAGTGTGAGGTGATACCTCATTGTGATTTTGATTTGCATTTCTCTAATGATTAGTGATGTTGAGCATCTTTTCATGTATTTGTTGGCCATCTGTATGTTTTCTTTGGAGAAATGTCTATTTAGGTCTTTGCCCATTTTTGGATTGGGTTGTTTGTTTTTATGATATTGAGCTGCATGAGCTCTTGTATATTTTGGAGATTAATTCTTTGTCAGTTGCTTCGTTTGCAAATATTTTCTCCCATTCTGAGGGTTGTCTTTTCATCTTGTTTATGGTTTCCTTTGCTGTGCAAAAGCTTTTAAGTTTCATTAGGTCCCATTTTATTTATTTTTTTATTTCCATTACTCTAGGAGGTGGGTCAAAAAGGATCTTGCTGTGATTTATGTCAAAGAGAGTTCTTCCTATGTTTTCCTCGAAGAGTTTTATAGTGTCTGGCCTTACATTTAGGTCTTTAATCCATTTTGAGCTTATTTTTCTGTATGGTGTTAGGGAGTGTTCTAATTTCATTCTTTTACATGTAGCTGTCCAGCTTTCCCAGCACCGCTTATTGAAGAGGCTGTCTTTTCTCCATTATATATTCTTGCCTCCCTTATCAAAGATAAAGTGACCATATGTGCGTGGGTTTATCTCTGGGCTTTCTGTCCTGTTCCATTGATCTATATTTCTGTTTTTGTGCCAGTACCATACTGTCTTGATTACTGTAGCTTTGTAGTATAGTCTGAAGTCAGGGAGCCTGATTCCTCCAGCTCCATTTTTCTTTCTCAAGATTGCTTTGGCCAAATATCATATGTTAACGCATATATGTGGAACCTAGAAAAATGGTACAGATGAACCAGTTTGCAGGGCAGAAATAGAGACACAGATGTAGAGAACAAACATATGGACACCAGGGAGAAAGTGGCAGGGTGGGGGTGGCGGTGGGTTGAATTGGGGGATTGGGTTTGACATATATACACTAATATGTATAAAATAGATAACTAATAAGAACCTGCTATAGAAAAAGTAAATAAAAAAGAATTTTAAAAGATGATTGCTTTGGCTATTCAGTGTCTTTTGTGTTTCCATACAAATTGTGAAATTTTTTGTTCTAGTTCTGTGAAAAATGCCATTGGTAGTTTCATCGGGATTGCACTGAGTCTGTAGATTGCTTTGGGTAGTATAGTCATTTTCACAATGTTGATTCTTCCAATCCAAGTACATGGTATATCTCTCCATCTGTTTGGATCATCTTTAAGTTCTTTCATCAGTGTCTTAAAGTCTTCTTCATACAGGTCTTTTGCCTCCTTAGGTATGTTTATTCCTAGGTATTTTATTCTTTTTGTTGCAATGGTAAATGGGATTTTTTCCTTAATTTCTCTTTCAGATTTTTCATCATTAGTGTATGGTATGCAAGAGATTTCTGTGCATTAATTTTGTATCCTGCTACTTTACCAAATTCATTGATTAACTCTAGTAGTTTTCTGGTAGCATCTTTAGCATACTCTATGTATAGTATCATGTCATCTGCAAACAGTGACAGTTTTACTTCTTCTTTTCTGATTTGGTTTCCTTTTATTTCTTTTTCATCTCTGATTGCTGTGGCTAAAACTTCCAAAACTATGTTGAATCATAGTGGTGAGAGTGGGCAACCTTGTCTTGTTCCTGATCTTAGTGGAAATGGTTTCAGTTTCTCACCACTGAGAACAATGTTTGCTGTGGGTTTGTCATATATGGCCTTTATTATGTTGAGGTAAGTTCCCTCTATGCCTACTTTCTGGAGGGTTTTTATCATAAATGGGTGTTGAATTTTGTCAAAAGCTTTTTCTGCATCTATTGAGATGATCACATGGTTTTTCTCCTTCAATTTGTTAATATGGTTTATCACATTGATTGACATGAGTATAATGAAGAATCGTTGCATTCCTGGGATAAACCTCACTTGATCATGGTGTATGATCCTTTTAATATGCTGTTGGATTCTGTTTGCTATTATTTTGTTGAGGATTTTTGCATCAATGTTCATCAGTGATATTGGCCTGTAATTTTCTTTTTTTTGTGACATCTTTATCTGGTTTTGGTATCAGGATGATGGTGGCCTCCTAGAATGAATTTGGGAGTGTTCCTCCCTCTGCTATATTTTGAAAGAGTTTAAGAAGGATAGGTGTTAGCTCTTCTCTAAATGTTTGATAGAATTCACCTGTGAAGCCATCTGGTCCTGGGCTTTTGTTTGTTGGAAGATTTTTAATGACAGGTTCAATTTCAGTGCTTGTATTTGGTCTGTTTATATTTTCTATTTCTTCCTGGTTCAGTCTCAGAGGGTTGTGCTTTTCTAAGAATTTGTGCATTTCTTCCAAGTTGTCCATTTTATTAGCATATAGTTGCTTGTAGTAATCTCTCATGATCCTTTGTATTTCTGCAGTGTCAGTTTTTATTTCCCCTTTTTCATTTCTAATTCTGTTGATTTGAGTCTTTTCCCTTTTTTTTCTTGAGGAGTCTGGCTAATGGTTTATCAATTTTGTTTATCTTCTCAAAGAAACAGCTTTTAGTTTTATTGATCTTTGCTATCATTTCCTTCATTTCTTTTTTATTTATTTCTGATCTGATCTTTATGATTTCTTTCCTTTCGCTAACGTTGGAGTTTTTTTGTTCTTCTTTCTCTAATTGCTTTAGGTGTAAGGTTAGGTTGTTTACTTGAGATGTTTCTTGTTCTTGAGGTAGGATTGTATTGCTATAAACTTCCCTCTTGGAACTGCTTTTGCTGCATCCCATAGGTTTTGGGTTGTCGTGCTTTCATTGTCATTTGTTTCTAGGTATTTTTTGATTTCCTCTTTCATGTCTTCAGTGATCTCTTGGTTATTTAGTAGTGTATTGTTTAGCTCCATGTGTTTGTATTTTTTACATTTTTTTTCCCTGTAATTGATATCTAGTCTCATAGCCTTGTGGTTGGAAAAGATACATGTTATGATTTCAGTTTTCTTATATTTACCAAGGCTTGATTTGTGACCCAAGATATTATCTATCCTGGAGAATGTTCTATGAGCACTTGAGAAGAAAGTGTATTCTGTTGTTTTCAGATGGAATGTTCTATAAATATCAATTAAGTCCATCTTCTTTAATGTGTCATTTAAAGCTTGTGTTTCCTTATTTATTTTCATTGTGGATGATATGTCCATTGGTGAAAGTGGGGTGTTAAAGTCCCCTACTATGATTGTGTTACTGTCGATTTCCCCTTTTATGGCTGTTAGTATTTGCCTTATGTGTTGAGGTGCTCCTATGTTGGGTGCATAAATATTTACAATTGTTATATCTTCTTCTTGGATTGATCCCTTGATGATTATGTAGTGTCCTTCTTTGTCTCTTGTAATAGTCTTTATTTTAAAGTCTATTTTGTCTGATATGAGAATTGCTACTCCAGCTTTCTTTTGATTTCCATTTGCATGGAATATCTTTTTCCATCCCCTCATTTTCAGTCTGTATGTGTCCCTAGATCTGAAGTGGGTCTTTTGTAGACAGCATATATGTGGGTCTTGTTTTTGTATCCATTCGGCCTGTCTGTGTCTTTTGGTTGGAGCATTTAATTCATTGACATTTAAGGTAATTATTGATATGTACGTTCCTATTACCATTTTCTTAATTGTTCTGGATTTGTTATTGTAGGTCTTTTCCTTCTCTTGTGTTTCCTGCCTAGAGAAGTTCCTTTAGCATTTGTTTTAAAGCTGGTTTAGTGGTGCTGAATTCTCTAAGCTTTTGCTTGTCTGAAAAGGTTTTAATTTCTCCATCGAATCTGAATGAGATCCCTGCTGGGTGGAGTAATCTTGGTTGTAGGTTCTTCCCTTTCATCACTTTAAATATGTCCTGCCACTCCCTTCTTGCTTGCAGAGTTTCTGCTGAAAGATCAGCTATTAACCTTATGGGGATTCCCTTGTATGTTATTTGTTTCTTTTCCCTTGCTGCTTTTAATATTTTTTCTTTGTATTTAATTTTTAATAGTTTCATTAATGTGTCTTGGCGTGTTTCTCCCTGGATTTATCCTGTATGGGACTCTCTGCACTTCCTGGACTTGATTGACTATTTCCTTTCCCATATTAGGGAAGTTTTCAACTATAATCTCTTCAAATATTTTCTCAGTCCCTTTCTTTTTCTCTTCTTCTTCTGGGACCCCTGTAATTTGAATGTTGGTGCATTTAATGTTGTCCCAGAGGTCTCTGAGACTGTCCTCAATTCTTTTCATTCTTTTTTCTTTATTCTGCTCTGTGGTAGTTATTTCCACTATTTTATCTCCCAGGTCACTTATCCGTTCTTCTGCCTCAGTTATTCTGCTATTGATTCCTTCTAGAGAATTTTAAATTTCATTTATTGTGTTGTTCATCATTGTTTGTTTGCTCTTTAGTTCTTCTAGGTCCTTGTTAAACGTTTCTTGTATTTTCTCCATTCTATTTCCAAGATTTTGGATCATCTTTACTATCGTTACTCTGAATTCTTTTTCAGGTAGACTGCCTGTTTCCTCTTCATTTGTTTGGTGTGGTGGGTTTTTACCTTGCTCCTTCATCTGTTGTGTGTTTCTCTGTGCTCTCATTTTGCTTAACTTACTGTGTTTGGGGTCTCCTTTTCACAGGCTGCATGTTTGCAGTTCCCATTGTTTTTGGTGTCTTCCCCCAGTGGGTAAGGTTGGTTCAGTGGGTTGTGTAGGCTTCCTGGTGGAGGGGACTGGTGCCTGTGTTCTGGTGGATGAGGCTGGATCTTGTCTTTCTGGTGGGCAGGACTGCCTCCAGTGGTGTGTTTTGGGGTGTCTGTGAACTTATTATGATTTTAAGCAGCCTCTCTGCTACTGGGTAGGGTTTTGTTCCTGTCTTGCTAGTTGTTTTGCATGTGGTGTCCAGCACTGGAGCTTGCTGATCTTTGAGTGGAGCTGGGTCTTAGCGTTGAGACAGAGGTCTCTGGGAGAGCTCTCACCGATTGATATTACTTGGGCTGGGAGGTCTCTGGTGGTACAATGTCCTGAACTTGGCTCTCGCACCTCAGAGGCTCAGGCCTGACACCTGGCTGGAGCACCAAGACCCTGTCAGCCACACGGTCAGTTTTGGAGCCTGAGAGTACCTCTGCAGTCTGGAGGTCCAGGAGAGCTGGTGGTGTAGTTGCAGTCCAAGACCCAAGTCTGAAGGCCTGGAGAAACAGGCCGCAAACGTGCTTCCAGGGCAGAGAGGCAGGTCTGTAGTACCTTTTGTTTTCCTTTGTGCTCCCTCTAGTTTCACTTGCTCATAGGTTGCCATGGGCAGAGGCCTTGCACTGACACTTCAGACCAGAATTCCTGGTGAGCTCTGCCCTTTTATTCTGTACTTTTTCAGGGACTCCCTTTACATGTATGTTAGTACAGTTGATGTTGTCCCACAGGTCTCTGAGGCTCTATTTTCTTTTCTTCAATCCTTGTTCTTTCTGTTCTTCAGATTGTATAATTTCCATTGCTTATCAACAAGTTCTCTGATCTTTTCTTCTGCCATCTCAAATATGCTGGTGAGCCCCTATAGTGAATTTTATTTTATTTATTGTAATCTTCAGCTCCAGAATTTCTGTTTGTTTCTTTTTTAAAAAATAATTTCTGTATACATATTAAGAATTTCTATCTGTTGATTCTTTGTTTTCATACTTTAATTCTTTACACATGGTTTCTTTTAGTTCTTTGAACATATTTATAGTAGCTGCTTTAAAATCTTTGTTAAATACAACATCTGGAGCACCTGAGGACACTTAGACATAGTTTCTAGTGACTACGTTTTTTCTAAGTATGGATCTCACTTTCCTATTTCTTTGCATGTCTCATATTTTTCTGTTTTTGTTGAAAAAATATATATATATCCTCAGTCAATAATATGCTTGCCCCAACCAGGACCACAACCTTAGGCAAGTAGAGTCAAGCTATTGCCCTCTCCCACTGGTCAGTCTTTGGAAGTCACTTCCATCAGCAGCCACTTAGCATGGACATCATCCAGCATTCCAAATCAAGTGATCCCCCACTGAAGGTAGCAGAGAAGCTGCCAGTCCTCAGAACTTGCCCCATCTGGCAGAACTTCCCCCATCTGGCAGAACTTCCTCATAGATCAAGGCAGGAGATGTGGTAGGAGCAGCCTCAGACCAGAACACCACAGATTCCCACTGTTCTTACCTGAAGTTCAGCAGTATTACAAGCATAAAAATGCTTCTCAGGCTGTCATATGCCTTTGTTTGATTTCCAAAGTACTGAAATGGTTATTTTTGTAAATTTCTCCAGATCTATAGATACTTTTTGGGTAGAGTATTTGCTGAGTTCATCAGTAGACCATAGCCAGAAACCCCTCCCTCTGCTTTTATCTGGACCTTCTCTTTTCTTCATCTCTATTTTCCATATCCTTAGTCTTGTTAGTTTCTCCTCAGTGTGGAGAACTGTCCCAGAAGGCAACACTAGTGGCTCCATTTTATGAATCAATAGGACTAGTCAGCTCCAGCCCTTATCATGGACCCCTTGTATTCACCCATTATCTGCTTTTCTCAAATTGACTCACCACTTTCCACTGAATACCTGTTGTTTACTTTGGTTCTCAGATCCATCAGATGGTTTATTTTTCTCTCTGTCTTTACTTTCACAGATGCCACATTTTTACAGGTCTTAAGGTCTGTCCTCAAGTGTTTGATTTTTGGGTTTTCTGGGAGTACTTTGTCGCCCAATTTTCTGATAAGTGTCCATAGGATTTTAATTTTTCTATTTAGTTGTTCTTTCTGTTTTCATGTGGGGATTCAGAAATATTCAAAAACTATGCCACCATTCCTCCATTGCTGTCATCTTCCTGGAGTCCTGGGTCTTTTAGGTTATTCATTAAGTTTTCTAGTTTGTTTTTTTAAAGGTATTCAGTGTTTCTTGTTAGTTTTATTCCTGAGATATGTGATGGTTTTTAATTGCAATTAAAAATGGAAAATGATATCTCTCATTACATTTTCTAATAGGAACTCTACTGGCTTTTGTAATCTGCTCTTTCATCTGGATTCCTTACTGACCCCTTTTTAGTTTACAATTTTTTAAAGTTCATTTTGGATATTTAGGAAGACACTTATGTAGATAACATTTTCCTTCCATATTTTCTAATTTAACCTTTATTAATATTCTTCCATGTCAGTGCTTATAGAGCTAATGCTTTTTTAGAATATTTACATATTATTCACTTATATCATTCTACCATAATTTATTTAAACAGTTCCTTTTTTGACATTTATATGATTTCCAAATTTCTGCTATTGTAAATAGTATATCTTTGGGGATTTATATGAGTATTTCCATAGATTAAATTCCTAAAGTAGAATTACTAGGGAAAGAAATATATTCATTTAAAATTGTCTTCCAAGCTATTATTAGTAGTTATAGAATAAATTTAATTGACTTTCGCACCGCAGATCTATTATGCCACTGAATCTTTTTAACTCTAACTTCACAATTTCCAGAATCTGATCACTTCTCACAATTGTCACTGATTTAACCTGGTCCAAGATATCATCATTTTTTTTTTTTTTTTGGCATGGGTTATTGCAGTGACATATGATCCATCTCTCTGTTTCCATTCTTGTGGAAGAGTCTATTCTCAGTGTATCAATACGTTCAACCTAGCAGCCAGTGTGAGTATGTGTAAATGTAAGTTAGATAATCTCAGTATTCTACTCCAGATCCTCCTCTGGTTTTAATCTAATAATCTAATACAGAATAAAAGTTGAAAGCTTTACAATGACCCATTAAGGCCTTTTATGATCTCCTCCTTTTTATCTCTTACCTTATCACTTATTGCTATTCTTCAACAGATCTATTTCAAAAGTGTACCTTCCTTCCTCTTAAGTAATAATATTCTCCTTCTTTTGTATCAAGAAATATTTTCTTTTAAACCATATTGTTTGCTTGTTTATTTTATGTTTATTCATCCTTTTATTTTGAGAGCAACAAAGCACCTGTTTTACATACCTTTGCCCCAGATGTCACCTGATTTCCATTTAGAGCATATGATTATGTGATTATATCATATGATTGTAATTATTTTATTATGGGCTTCAGGGCATTTGTGCTCTACTTCCCTCCCTTGCAGAGGAATCAGAACCAGCAAAGAAGCAGCAGCAGAAGCAGCAGATGCAAAAAGAGGAAGAGGAGGAAGAGGAAGAGGTTAATCTAGTGCAAAATTTTGAGTGGGTATCCCTTTCAGGGAGGGAGAGACACTGATTTTTATTGGCTGTTTTGGTGAGTTCAAGTCAAAGGACACTGCTCTAGGTTTAGTTGCTTAAGGTATTAGGTCTGCCACTCTGGGAATAATTTCACCACCTTTTCCTCAGCCTCCTTCCACTCCCATCTCTGCCACAGTAATGTCCCATTAGGACAGGACTTCTACTTACCCCAGATGGTGGTACCTACCGAGTCCTGCCACAGTCTTTATATTTTTTCATTGTAGGGCATGTTCCCTATTAATCTCATGGTTTTTCCTTTCTCTACTCCTAAATTAGAAGAGATGACCATAGCGTTTAGTGTGTACCTTCCTGTATTCTCAAAAGGCAATGCTGTTTTCTTGTGGAAGTGAATGCCAAGCTTTCTTGAGTGTCCTCCTTTAGGTTAGAACTCTAAATATTTTCAACATTTGTAGCATCTGGTATTCTTCCCTTAGCTTTAAGCACCAACTCAACTTTTCCATACTTTTACATTTTCCTTGGTCAATTTAGTTGGGATTGGGAAGAAAGGAGGCAGATACTGTTTCTAATCTGAATTTTTGTCCCTTTAGCCTTCTTTCTTTATAATATCTGATGTACTATACTGGTGCTCAGTACATATGAGTTTCTCTTATCATCCACTGTAGGTGCAAATGAGCACTAAAATTATCTAAGGATGACCATTTAAACATTCCAGTATGTCTAGTTAGAAGTAAAAATAAATATAGCAGAATGTTCTTATCACTTATAAGATGAATGAGTGATTGATCTGTGAAAAGATTCTATCAGAGAACTGGAAGAATTGCAGTTATAGAGTTAGCATTCCTTGACACCATTTCTGGAGCATAACTGAGTAATAGACATTTTCTGAGATAAATCTCCCGCAGACTCACAGTCAAATATATGAGTCAACAAGCCACAACTTCCTTCTCAAAGTAGATGACTCAGTGAGCAGCTCTACTTAAAAGCTAGTTGGAAGCAGAATTCTGGGGAACAGGATTTGTATAATGTATTAGGAAGAGATCCTAATATAAGAATTTAGATAAGCAGACCTTCTGAGCAAGATCTTACTATGAAATTTTCAATGATTTGGTTGAAAATATCAGATAACCACAACGCAGTGTACATTTTACCACAGGAGAGAAATGCACTTTATCAGGAATCTTCAAGCTAGGGTAGGGTACCTATTAGAGATGTGAAAACTTTCTAGGGATACAAAGACATGGATCATTTAAAAAGAATCAATTTCCAGATTCTCCACTTCCAGCTATTTGCAAAGATTAACTTGAGTGTGAACTTGCCTGAGTTCCTAACAGCCCTTTCCTCACTTTACAAAAGCACACACATAAATGGTTCATACTCTAAGCTCTGAGCAAAGGGGAGGACTTAGTTTTTCTTTTTTTTAATTAATTAATTTATTTTTGGCTGTTTTGGGTCCTTGTTGCTGTGCATGGGCTTTCTCTAGAGTGCAGTTGCAGCGAGTGGGGGCTACTCTTCTTTGCAGTGCGTGGTCTTCTCATTGTGGTGGCTTCTCTTGTTGCAGAGCATGGGCTCTAGGCGTGCGGGCTCAGTAGTTGTGGCTTGCAGGCTCTAGAGTGCAGGCTCAGTGGTTGTGGCGCACATGCTTAGTTGCTCCATGGCATGTGGGATCTTCCCAGACCAGGGCTCGAACCCGTGTACCCTGCATTGGCAGGCGTATTCTTAACCACTGCGCCACCAGGGAAGTCCATGGGAGGACTTAGGTTTAATGATTAATCAAGTTACCACAATCCACAGGGAATTTCTCTGTCTTCTCTATTTATGTTATGGGTAAAAAGTGGGTTAGGAGTGTGGTATTTTGGCCCAAGTTGGGATGTTTTGAATGCATATGTATCATAGAATAGCATGGTGGGACTAGTGATGATTTCCATTTAAGGACTGTGACTTTTCCGTGCCCCCAGCTGTTATCAGTTAATATGTACACAAAAGGAGCAAAGCAAGGAAAGCATTAATAAGAAATATTGAAAGCTAAAAACAGTGATTTTATACAGGTAAGCGTTAAAAATTCTAGCTATTCTCGTTACTTATTCCTAGGACATATCAGTAGCAGAAAAGAAAAGCCTCTTTGAAAAGCCAAAGCAGTTAAGTTTACTGGTGCTGACTTTTTTAAATGTAACTGAAGAAAAATTTTTTTGGTGCTACCGAATTTTTCAAAACACATTAGATAAAACTCACCAATAAGACTTTCACCTACTTTCTTTCACATTTTGTAATTTAGACAAAGTATTTAAAACCTATTTTATTAAGTGAATCTGATGAATTATTTATTCCATTTATAATCAATCATCACCTAATTTCATCTAACAAAATTTTTTTTCCTACTTTATTTTAAAAAAATTAAAGGACAGTTCCTATACCAATTAGTTTATAGCAGTATTTTATAGAGTTAGTATTTATAAACTATATAAAATTTTAAAAATAATATTTACATTATTATTTATAAATAGTTTTTTTTTCACTAAATGAAGAGAAAAAGGTTGATCATGATTTATCTCACTAACATGCTTTACCGGTAAAATTTTACTTGATTGTTTAATAATTATCAAAATTATTTAATCAGTTGTATACTAAAAATTATTACAAAGCTAACCCAATCCAAAAGAAGATTTTTAATTTTTAGAACCTTATGATCATCAGAAATAAAAATAAAATTTAAATTTTAGTTAATATACAGGTTTTTGTTATAGATTCATTGAACAAGTATTTACTGAACAGCTTTGTGCCACGCACTTTGTTTCTTGGGACATGTCAGTGAATAAAAGAGATTACACACACATATGCAGGTGCACACACACAAAGACATCCCTATACTTGATCTCCTGGAATTTATATTCCGGGGGTGTAGGTAAGCACATAATGCACTATGTTAGATAAGTGTTTGGGAAAATGAATAAGTAAAGCAGAGTTAGAGGTTAGGAAGCAGGGGTTTGTAAGAGAAGTGGTGTGGAGGGATTGTAATTTTAAATAGGGAGATGGGGCTAGACTGTGTTAAAAAGTGCTATTTGAGCAAAATTTGAAGAAGGTAGGCATTTGCCATGTGGTTACCTGAGGTTCCACAGAGAAAACTGCAGTCCAAAGACTAAGATTCCTAGTATTTTGAGGAATAGCTAGGAGACCACTGGATGGAGCAAATTGAGGAAACACAGCAAGAGTAGTCAGGGAAGTATAGCAGTAGGGAAAGGCCAGATCATGTAGGCCCTTGTAGAGTCTTTTACTTTGAGTGAAATGGAGAGCCCTTAGAGGATAATAAACAGAGATATGGCTTTATCATTCTTGACTTCTGTGTAGAATATTGACTATAGGATGCAAGAAGTATAACAGGACAAGTTGTTAGGTGCTCTTAGGATATGGCAATGGCACAGACTGGAGTGAAATAAGAGGAAATGTTGAGAAATGGTTGGAGTCAGGAGGTACTTAGAAGGATATGAGAGGAGAGGGTTTTCGTTCTGAGTAGCAAGAAAAATGGAGTTGCCATCAACTGAAATGGGAAAGACTGCAGTGGAGCAGTTTTGGAAGGGAAGATCAGGAATTCAATTATGGATATGGTGAGTGTGAGATGTCTGTAAATATCCAAGGGGAGATATCAAGTACATAGTTAGATAATCAAGTCTGAAATTTGGGAGAGAAGTGTAGGCTAGAAATTTTAATTTGGGAGCCCTTGTCCAGGAGATGATATTTAAAGCTAGGAGACTGGAAGAGACCATGGACAAAATGAGTAGGTAGAGAAGACAAGCAGATCAAGGACTGAGTCTTGAAGTATACCAACAGTAAGAGGTTGGGAAGAAGAGAAAAACTCAGCAATGGGGCCTGAGAAGTAGTGACCAATAAGGTCTTCGGATAGCCAAGAGAATAAATCAGTGAATAAAATGTTTCAAGGAGGAGAGAGTAACTTGAGGAGTTTTTGTTGCAAAAAAAGGAGTAAATGAGGTGGTGGCTCATGGGGGAAATAAGTTGAAAGAAACATTTATTTTAAAGATGGGAGAAATAACGCCATGTATATACGCTGATAGGAGGGATCCAGTAGGGAACAAAAACAACAACGACAACAGATTGATGAGTTAGGAAAGACAAAGAAGTATTTCTATATTCTTGAGTAAGTGAGATAGGATAGGGTCTAGTACACAAGTAGAGAATTTTGCTTTAGATCAGAGTATGAATAATTCATCTATAATAACATGCAGGAAAGGAGAATATGTGGGTGCAGACAGTGGTTTGTGGAATTTCTTTCTTATTACTTTGATTTTCTTAGAGAAAGGAAGTAAGGTCATCTACTTTGAATAACAGTATAAAGGAGGTACTATGATTTGAGAAGAGATGAGGTGTGAAAGTCACATAGGAGAGTAAAAGGGGGCATGGGTTAAGGATGTATTGCATGATTGCTGAGCAATATTAATGGTAAGATTAACCATGAATTTGAATTTTTTAATACTTAGAGCCTTATGGTCATAAGGAAGAAAAATAAAATTTTAAATTTCAGTCTGTATACATGTTTTTGTTGCAGATTCATTTGGCAAATATTTGTAGATTAGTCATGAATTTGAGGTCAGTGTGCTTGTATAGAAAATATGGTAGATGGTGTATTAGTCACCTATTGAAACAGTAGGGCTGCATAACAAAAAAATCACAAAAAAAGCTCAGTGGCATCCAACAATATATATTTACTTTATCTTATGATTCTACAGCTTGGCTTTGTAGTTTTGTTTAACTGATTTGAGGTTAGTAGGTCTCTGTGTCTACAGGCAGCACTGAGTCTGCTAGGTGCTTAAGTGATCTTTCCTAGACTCATATGCCTGGGGCCTTGGCTTGGACAATTTTGCTGGCCTGTTTCTGTTTCATATGTTTCTTTTTCCATCAGGCTAGCCTGGGCATATTCTCATAGTAAAGGCAGAGGAACCAAGAGAGAACTTAAAAGAGTGAAGTTATAATTTTTTTTCTTAGCATCAATATTTCTAATATGTCTAAATTCTTTATAGCTAAACTTCTGAGGAACAGTTTTAGGCATCAAGTAAAAATTTGTAAAGGGATACGGAGATGAAGATTTTCAAAATTCTTTTGGGAAATACGAGATCAAAAGTTTGATGATTATTGCTCTAAATCATACCTCCGCTTGTGGACCTAAATAAATGTGGACATGACAGAGGTGGTAGGGTCTTTGCTCAAGCAAATTCAATTTTCAAATCTGATAGTGTGTTCAGATTGATTTGGGGACAATCCATAAGAATACAAGGTCATGTCAGAGTCACTTCTTCAAACTTTATGGGCCAATTGTCATCTTCCACTCAGCTCTCTTCAAGTCATATTTTCTGCATATCTTGACCTGCAAGCAATAAAAAATCTTTGCCCACTATGAGGCTTGTAAATGGCATCTCATTCTTTTTTTTAAATTACCTTTCCTCACTACAAGTGTATTTGTCATTTATGGCGCTGCATTTATTTAGGAGTGAGGCTGAGGCTGGAACATCCAACAAAGATCCAGGCTGAAGCAGGAATGATCATCATCCTCATCCTGCAGGGCTTCTCATCCCAATGGCCTCAAATCTCTCATTAGTGTAAGCTTGATTTTGTATAACATAACAGCTGGATTTTAAGAGGGCTAAAAGAGAAGATGCTAGTCCTTTCAATACCTGAGATCAGAAGACCTAAAACATAACTTCTGTCACATTTCATTGTGACAGTGACATTCAACATGACATCACAAAGCAAGTCACAAGGCTAGTGCAGATTCAAGGGGAGGAAAAATAGACCTCACCTCTTCTTGATGTGAGGGGACATGTGTGTGCAGAGATAGAATTTGGAAACTGTTGGACATTTAGATTTCTTCTTCAATTTTCTATTCATATCTATTTTTCCTTTCAAATTCTGAGTTTTCTTGTTATAACAATTTTAAGAGTTCTTTCTATATCACAGATATCAGTCTGTTATCTGTCAGTTGCAATGAAAAATTTTTTTGCCTAAATGTGTCTTCCCTTTTGAATTTGTTTATAACCTCTTATGCCATACATGTTTATTTTAACTTGGTCAAACATGTTATATGTGTAACGTTTTAGCTTTTATACTAATATTTTTAGTTTTAGTTTTAAGTGTTTAATCAATCTGGAATTTAAGTTTGTATATGATATGAGATCAGGGTCCAGGTTTATTTTTTTTCAGATGATTGGCCAATTGAGCCAGTATCATATATTACATATAGTATCTTTTCCCCAATGAACTGAAATACCACATTTGTCACATATATGCTCAGATTGAGTTCTGGGTTATCTATTCTGTTTAACTGAACTGGGTGTTTTTTTTAAATCATTTTTTTTTAAAAACCCATTTTTAAAAACAATTCAGCAGCATTAAGTACATTCACGTTGTTGTGCAATCATCACTACCGTCCATCTCCAGAACCTTTCATCTTCCCCAAGTGAAACTATGTACACATTAAACAATAACCTCTCCCCACAACCCCAGCTCCTGGCAACCACCAATCTACTTTCTGTCTCTATGAATTTGACTATTCTAGGTACCTCATATGAGTGAAATCATACAGTATTTTGGGACTGGCTTATTTTGCTTAGCCTTATGTCCTCAAGGTTTGCCCATGTTGTTGGTGTCAGAATCTCCTTTCTTTTTAAGGCTGAATAATATTCCATTGTGTGTATATTACGTTTTGTTTATTGATTCATCCATCAATGGACACTTGGATTGCTTACACCTTTGGGCTATTCTGAATAATACGTCTATGAACATGGGTCTACAAATATCTGTTCAAGTCCCTGCTTTCAATTCTTTTGGGTATATATCTAATAACTGAGTAGTTTTATCTATTTCTATGCCAATACCATACTGATTTCTAAACATTTTATAGATTTTGTTTCTATGTAAAAGAAATATTTTTATCATTTAAATTTCTAGATGTTTATTGTTATTACAGAAAAGAAAAATCTATTGATTTTATATATTTTATTACATCTAATCACCTTACTACATTCTTGTATTATTTCCAATAGAATTTTATTACTGTTTCTTGGGATTGCTAGATAGTATGCATCACCTTTTGCTAACCTGGTACTGGTTGAAATTATTTTTGTATCTTATTTAAAATATTTGCTATTGGTTTTTAGAAAATAATCTTTATCAAATTTAAGTACAGTTGACCCTGGAACAATGCAGGAGTTAGGGGCACCAACCACCCCCCAGTCAAAAATCCATGTATAACTTTATACTTAGTCCTCAATATCTGCAGTTCCTCACCCTTGGATTCAGTCAGCCTCAGATGTGTAGTACTGTACCATGTATTTATTTTATTTTTTTTTTTTTTAAAGTTTTTTTTGTTTGTTTGTTTTTTCCTTCTGCTTTTTTATTTATTTATTTATTTATTTATTTTTGCCTGTGTTGGGTCTTCGTTTCTGTGCGAGGGCTTTCTCTAGTTGCGGCAAGCGGGGGCCACTCTTCATCACGGTGCGCGGGCCTCTCACTATCGCGGCCTCTCTTGTTGCAGAGCACAGGCTCCAGACGCGCAGGCTCAGTAGTTGTGGCTCACGGGCCTAGTTGCTCCGCGGCATGTGGGATCTTCCCAGACCAGGGCTCGAACCCATGTCCCCTGCATTAGCAGGCAGATTCTCAACCACTACGCCACCAGGGAAGCCCTGTACCATGTATTTATTGAAAAAAATTTACTTATAAGTGTACCTGCGCAGTTTAAACCCATGTTGTTCAGGATTCACTGTGTTTTCCTTCTATTTCCATCTTAGATTTTTGTTAACACTGGCCACTGGGTTTTTATCAAATGCCTTTTAGCATCTATTGATATGATCATATAGGTTTTTTTTTTTTATCTTTTTTTAAAATTTATTTATTTATTTATTTTTGGCTGTGTTGGGTCTTCGTTTCTGCGCAAGGGCTCTCTCCAGTTGCGGCAAGCGGGGGCCACTCCTCATCGCGGTGCGCGGGCCTCTCACTGTCGCGGCCTCTCTCGCTGTGGAGCACAGGCTCCAGACGCGCAGGCTCAGTAATTGTGGCTCACGGGCCTAGTTGCTCCACGGCACGTGGGATCCTCCCAGACCAGGGCTCGAACCCGTGTCCCCTGCATTGGCAGGCAGACTCTCAACCACTGCGCCACCAGGGAAGCCCATCATATAGGTTTTTAATTGGTGAGGTAAGAAGTTATGTTGGGGGGGCGGAGTCAAGAGGGCAGACTAGGAGGATGAGGAATTTGCGTCTCCACACAACTAGGGCACCTACCAGGCCCTGGTGGGGGACCACGGACATGTAAGGGGACGAGAGGAACCCCCAGAGACCAGGTAGGACGTGGGGTGTGGGGGGAGTGAAGGGGGAGGAGAAGTGGAGGTGGGACAGGCCCTGTGCCCCTGAGGGGTGGCTGGGGGAGGGGAAGGGATCCCACACCCGAAGGGGGGAAACTGGGGGACCATTGGGAGGGCAGAGGATGAAAAGGGAGCATGACCAGGTTTCCCCTGCCCACTTGGGCCCCCAGGAGCCGGCTGAGATCCTGGGCCTGATGCTCTGCCCACCTGGGCTCTAGTGGTGCGGGTCCTGAGGGAGTGGGAGGGAGGGAAGTGGGAGCAAAAGTAAAGGCCAGACCCACCGGACTGGCACCCCTAAGTGGCGGCTGGGGGAGGGGAGGAGTTCCTACACCCAGCGGGACCCACCCACGGTTTGGGGTCCAGCAGGGACGGGGGAGACCCTGGAGGAGACATGGGGGGGCGCAGAGGAAGGGAAGGGAATAGGGCCAGTGCTTTCCCTGTCCACTTAGGCACTGGGGAGCCTGTTGGGCTCCCAGGCCTAATCCTCTGCCCTCGGAGCCTCCCTCCTGCCTAGCAGAGCCCAAGCCCCGCCCCTACACCCCCACCCAGGGCCCCACCTCTACACTCGGAGACCCCCTCTGAGACCCCCTCCAACCAGGCTGGGCCTAAGCCCCACCCACACACCCTCACCCAGGGCCTTACCTCCAAACTCTGGAACTCCAGAGACCCCCCTTTGGACGTGCTGCCTCTCCTCTTCCACAAAGGTCCTAAGCAGAGGCCCCACCCCATGCTTGAACATCGCCCTGCCTAGACCCCGCCCCAAAGGCCTTTTCCGGCTGAGTGGGTCCTGAGCCTAGGCCCTGCCCCACACTCAGACGTCACCCCACACCCACCTAGGTACCGCCCCACCGTAAACCCCACCCCTGCATAAGTTCCATCCCTGCCTAAACTCCACCCCCATAGCCAAGGCTTTTTTTTTTTCTTTTTTTATTTTTTCTTCTTTCTTCTTTTAGTTTGGGGTTCTGTTTTACCTTGTTGTTGCTGATTCATTTATATTTTTATTTTTTCTAATAAATCTTTTATTTTTCTAATTTTATTTTAATCTTTATACTTTGTTATTGTTCTGCTCCTTTTGGCTTGTTCCCCTTTTTTTTGTTTTCTTTTTTTTTCTCTTGTGATTTTGTTTTACCTTGTTGCAGTTGTTTCAATTATATGTATTTTTTATAATGCCTTAAGTTTATTATTAAATATTTTGACAGGGGTGAGTGGGGAGAGTACGGAAGAATAATGTTGAACAATAATTGGGTATATTCAATGCTGGTCAATTATATTTTTATCTTAATATATTTTTTATCTTTCTAATTTTATTTTATTTTTTTTCTTTGTTATTGTACTGCACCATTTTTTTTTTCTTTTTGGCCACACCACGTGGCTTGTGGGATCTTTGTTCCTAGGCCAAAGGTCAGGCCCGAGCTCCTGTGGTGGGAGCACCGAGTCCAAACTGCTGGACTAACAGAGAACCTCAGATCCCATGGAATATTAATCAGAGTGAGGACTCCTGGAGGTCTTCATCTCGGCACCAAGACCCGGCTCTACCCAACTGCCTGCAAACTCCAGTGCTGGACGCCTCAGGTCAAACAACCAGTAAGACAGGAATACAGCCCCAACCACCACCAAAAAAAAAAAAAGAAATGCCAAAATATATGTTACAGGTGAAGGAGCAAGGTAAAAACCTACAAGACCAAATAAATGAAGATGAAATAGGCAACCTACCTGAAGAAGAATTCAGAGTAATGATAGTAAGTAAAGATGATCCAAAATCTCGGAAACAATATGGAGAAAATACAAGAAACATTTAACAAGGATCTAGAAGAACTAAAGAGCAAACACACCATGATGAACAACACAATAACTGATTAAATATACTCTAGAAGGAATCAATAGCAGAATAACTGAGGCAGAAGAACAGATAAGTGAGATGGAAGATAAAAAAGTGGAAATAACCACTGCAGAACAGAATAAAGAAAAAAGAATGAAAAGAATTGAGGACAGTCTCAGAGACCTCTGGGATACCATTAAATGCACCAACATTTGAATTTTAGGGGCCCCAGAAGAAGAGAAAAAGAAAAGATCTAAGAAAATATTTGAAGAGACTATAGTCGAAAACTTCCCGAACATGGGAAAGAATATAGTCAATCAAGTCCAGGAAGCACAGAGTCCCAAACAGGATAAACCCAAAGAGAAACATGCCAAGACACATATTAATCAAACTATCAAAAATTAAATACAAAGAAAAAAAATTAAAAGCAGCAAGGGAAAAGAAACAAATAACATACAAGGGAATCCCCATAAAGTTAACAGCTGATCTTTCAGCAGAAACTCTGCAAGCAAGAAGGGAGTGGCAGGACATATTTAAAGTGATGAAAGGGAAAAACCTACAACCAAGATTACTCTACCCAGCAGGGATCTCATTCAGATTCAATGGAGAAATTAAAACCTTTACAGACAAGCAAAAGCTAAGAGAATTCAGCACCACCAAACCAGCTTTACAACAAATGCTAAAGGAACTTCTCTAAGCAGGAAACACAAGAGAAGAAAAAGACCCACAAAAACAAACCCAAATCAATGAAGAAAATGGTAATGGGAACATACATATTGATAATCACCTTAAATGTAAATGGATTAAATGCTCCAACAAAAGACATGGACTGGCTGAATGTATACAAAAACAAGACCCTTATATATGCTGTCTACAAGAAACCCACTTCAGACCTAGGGACACATACAGACTGAAAGTGAGGGGATGGAAAAAGATATTCCATGCAAATGGAAATCACAAGAAAGCTGGAGTAGCAATACTCACATCAGATAAAATAGACGTTAAAATAAAGACTGTTACAAGAGATAAGGAAGAACACTACATAATGATCAAGGGATCAATCCAAGAAGAAAACATAACAATTATAAATATTTGTGCACCCAACATAGGAGCACCTCAATACATGAGACAAATGCTAACAGCCATAAAAGGAGAAATCGACAGTAACACAATAATTGTTGGGGACTTTAACACCCCACTTACACCAATAGACAGATCATCCAGACAGAAAATAAATAAACACACGCTTTAAATGACACAATAGACCAGATAGACTTAATTGATATTTTTAGGACATTCCACCTGAAAGCAGAAGAATACACTTTCTTCCCAAGTGCACATGGAACGTTCTCCAGAATAGATCACATCTTGCATCACAAATCAAGCCTTGGAAAATTTAAGAAAACTGAAGTCGTATCAAGCATCTTTACTGACCACAATGCTCTGAGATTAGAAATCAATTACAGGAAGAAAACAGTAAAAAACACAAATACATGGAGGCTAAACAATACACTGCTAAATAACCAAGAGATCACTGAAGAAATCAAAGAAGAAATTTAAAAATACCCAGAAACAAATGACAATGAAAACACGATGATCCAAAACCTATGGGACGCACCAAAAGCAGTTCTAAGAGGGAGGTTCATAGCAATTCAAGCTCACCTCAAGAAAAAAGAAAAATCTCAAATAACAATCTAACCTTACATCCAAAGCAACTAGAGAAAGAAGAACAAAAAATAACCAGAGTTAGTAGAAGAAAAGAAATCATAAAGATCAGAGCAGAAAAATGAAATAGAAAGAAAACAATAGCAAAGATCAATAAAACTAAAAGTTAGTTCTTTGAGAAAATAAACAAAATGGATAAACCTTTAGCCAGACTCATCAAGGAAAACAGGGAGAGGACTCAAATCAATAAAATTATAAATGAAAAAGGAGAGGTTACAACTGGCAACTCAGAAATGCAAAAGATCATAAGAGACTACTACAAGCAACTATATGCCAATAAAATAGACAACCTGGAAGAAATGGACTAATTCTTGGAAAAGTACAACTTTCCAAGATTGAACCAGGAAGAATTGGAAAATATAAACCAAACAATCACAGGTAATGAAATTGAAACTGTAATGAAAAATCTTCCAAGAAACAGAAGTCCAGGACCAGATGGCTTCACAGGCGAATTCTATCAAACATTTAGAGAAGAGCTAACACCTATTCTTCTCAAACTCTTCCAAAAAATTGTGGAGGGAGGAACACTCCCAAACTCGTTCTATGAGACCACCATCACCCTGATACCAAAACCAGACAAAGTTATCACAAAACAAAGAAAATTATAGACCAATATCACTGATGAACATAGACACAAAAATCTGCAACAAAATACTAGCAAACAGAATCCAACAGCACATTAAAAGGATCATACACCATGATCAAGTGGGCTTTATCCCAGGGATGCAAGGATTCTTCAATATACACAAAATAATCAATGTGATACACCATATTAACAAATTAAAGAATAAAAATCATATGATCGATCTCAATAGGTTCAGAAAAAGCTTTTGACAAAATTCAGTACCCATTTATGATAAAAATTCTTCAGAAAGTGGGCCTAGAGGGAACCTACTTCGACATAATAAAAGCC
Source organism: Balaenoptera borealis (assembly GCF_965194805.1). Classification (NCBI taxonomy): domain Eukaryota; kingdom Metazoa; phylum Chordata; class Mammalia; order Artiodactyla; family Balaenopteridae; genus Balaenoptera; species Balaenoptera borealis. The sequence continues at coordinate 44,596,824 of NC_138863.1, read as the reverse complement.
ATATACGACAAACCCACAGCAAACATCATTCTCAATGGTAAAAAAATGACAGCATTTCCTCTAAGATCAGGAACAAGACAAGGATATTCACTCTCACCACTATTATTCAACATACTTTTGGAAGTCCTAGCCACAGCAATCAGAGAAGAAAAAAATAAAAAGTACAAACTGGAAAAGAAGTAAAACTGTCACTGTTTGCCGATGACATGATACTATACATAGAAAATCCTAAAGATGCCACCAGAAAACTACTAGAGCTAATCAATGAATTTGGTAAGGTTGCAGGATACAAAATTAATGCACAGAAATCTCTTGCATTCCTATACACTAACAATGAAAGATCAGAAAGAGAAATTAAGGAAACAATTCCATTTACCATCGCAACAAAAAGAATAAAATACCGAGGAATAAACCTACCTAAGGAGGCAAAAAACCTGTACTCAGAAAACTATAAAACACTGATGAAAGAAATCAAATATAACATAAACAGATGGAGAGGTATACCATGCTCCTGGATTGGAAGAATCAATATTTTGAAAATGACTATACTACCCAAAGCAATCTACAGGTTCAATGCAATCCCTATCAAATTATCAGTGGCATTTTTCACAGAACTAGAACAAGAAATTTTACAATTTGTATGGAAGCACAAAAGACCCAGAATAGCCAAAGCAATCTTAAGAAAGAAAAACAGAGCTGGAGGAATCAGACTCCCTGACTTCAGACTATACTACAAAGCTACAGTAATCAAGACAGTATGGTACTGGCACAAAAACAGAAATATGAATCAGTGGAACAGGATAGAAAGTCCAGAGATAAACCCACGCACATATGGTCACCTTATCTTTGACAAAGGAGGCAAGAATATACAACGGAGAAAAGACAGCCTCTTCAATAAGTGGTGCTGGGAAAAATGGATAGATACATGTAAAAGAATGAAATTAGAACACACCCTAATACCATACACAAAAATAAACTCAAAATGAATTAAAGACCTAAATGTAAGGCCAGACACTATGAAACTCTTAGAGAAAAACATAAGCAGAACAATCTGTGACATAAATCACAGCAAGATCCTTTTTGACCCACCTCCTAGAGTAAGGGAAATAAAAACAAAAATAAACAAATAAGACATAATGAAACTTAAAAGCTTTTGCACAGCAAAGGAAACCATAAACAAGACGAAAAGACAACCCTCAGAATGGGAGAAAATATTTGCAAATGAAGCAACTGACAAAGGATTTATCTCCAAAATATACAAGCAACTTATGCAGCTCAATGTCACAAAAACAAGCAATGCAATCCAAAAATGGGCAAAGACCTAAATAGACATTTCTCCAAAGTAGACATATAGATGGCCAACAAATACATGAAAAGATGCTCAACATCACTAATCATTAGAGAAATGCAAATCAAAACCACAATGAGGTATCACCTCACACTGGTCAGAATGGCCATCATCAAAAAATCTACAAACAATAAATGCTGGAGAAGGTGTGGAGCAAAGGGAACCCTCTTGCACTGTTGGTGGGAATGTAAACTGATACAGCCACTATGAAGAACAGTATGGAGGTTCCTTAAAAAACTAAAAATAGAACTACCATATGACCCAGCAATCCCACTACTGGGCATATACCCAGAGAAAACCATAATTCAAAAAGAGATATGTACCACAACATTCATTGCAGTACTATTTACAATAGGCAGGACATGGAAGCAACCTAAGTGTCCATCGACGATGAATGGATAAAGAAGATGTGGCACGTATATACAATGGAATATTACTCAGCCATAAGGAGAAACGAAGTTGAGTTATTTGTAGTGAGGTGGATGGATCTAGAATCTGTCATACAGAGTGAAGTAAGTCAGAAAGAGAAAAACAAATACTGTATGCTAATGCATATATGTGGAATTAAAAAAGTAGTACTGATGAACCTAGTGGCAGGGCAGGAATAAAGACACAGACGTAGAGAACGGACTTGAGGGCACAGGGTGCAAAGGGGGAGCTGGGATGAAGTGAGAGAGTAGCATTGACATATATACACTACCAAATGTAAAATTGATGGCTAGTGGGAAGCTGCTGCATAGCACAAGGAGATCAATTTGATGCTTTTTGATAACCTAGAGGGATGGAATAGGGAGGGTGAGAGGGAGGCTTAAGAGGGAGGGTATATGAGAATATATGTATACGTATAGCTGCTTCACTTTGTTGTACAGCAGAAACTAACAGAACATTGTAAAGCATTTATACTCCAATAAAGATGTGAAAATAAAAGAAGTTATGTTAATAGATTTCTTGATCCTTGTATTCTTGGAATTAAAACTTAATTGATGATAGAGTACTGTTCTTTGGAAAATTGCTGTGTTGTATTTCCTAACATTTTACTTAAAATTTATTGTGATAATCATTTTCCAGTGGATCAAACGATCATGTTGTACATCTAAAATTAATACAATGTTCTATGTCACTTATATCTCAATAAAACTAGAAGAAAAAAGAGAGATACTTTGATGGGAAAGCTTGAGAAATACTATAGGTATTAATCATTTTGAAGAAAAATCCTTCTCTGTTTTTATTCCAATATTCTCTTTTTATTTTAAAATGTCAAATTTTTAAAATTTAAATTTCTTATAATAGAACAAGCTCTTTAGTTTTAACAGGATTATTTTATCAGAAAGTTAAGGAAAAAGAAAAGCTGCTTAGATTTCTTTTGGAGCATAAACAGAGCCTCAAAAGATCATATTTACTATCCTCTAAGTAATGTATATATATTTCCTGGTTTGTATTTAAAAGCTTTAAGTAAAGATGTATTAGTTAGGTTATAACATTTTCTAATTTAATTGTAATTGTCATTTTTAGATGTTTTCCGAGAGGCTGTCAAAACTCCATCAAAGTAAGAGGGAAAAATACCCATTTTTCCTTATGGTAATTTACCCATACCTGTAAATCTATACTATTGTTGCCTTATAAAATCCAAGATATCCTCCAGGGGGCACTAGATACAGTAGTAAATGTATTTGATGTCATGCCAATGTAAATGACATGTGTGTGTAAGCAAGAGATGGGAGGGAATCATTCTGACTGCTATGGTGTTCCTACTGGAGCTGTTGTCATGGACAGCATCCTGGTAAATGTGGGCTTCCTAGGGATATGAGCCTAGATCAAGCAGTTACTTGGCTGATATGCACTTGGAATCTTAAAAGTCTTTCTGAGTGAGAAACCAAGATAAGATTTGCAAAACTGCAAAACCCAGTTCTTTCTACTATGTACAAGGGCACAAATAAAGCCATATTTATATATACCTTGTGTAACTGTAGAATGGGCACAAATGCTATGCAATGCTAAACTGTACTAAGCATATCTAGACTGCATGTCCTAAGAAAAAGCATGTTGAGGCATATTCAAAATTATGTCATTGAAGATCAGTGCACACATATCATTTGTTTAGGTCCTATTCTAGGCTTGAGGAACCCCCAATGTGCACTTGAATTCAGTCAGATTGATTCTAGAGTCAACTATAAACTTCTGGTTCTAATCCCACATACATCTAATAATCCAATCCTTCATTATTTCTAACCTAGACTATTGATGTACTATACCTGTGTATCTTTTGCCTCATTGTAAAGGAGAATCTCTAAATATATTTATAATCACTTTAAAATGATGAATGTCTAGAGAAATTACAGTGTCTTCAAACCAGGGAATCAGCAGGATTGCAAACCAGAGAATTTGCAATTATTTAAAAATTAATCCTTCTTTTTGTATCTCTGTGTTTGAATTGCACATCTTAGTTTGGGTTGAATATAATCACTTCTTCCCAACTGTTTCTTACATTGCTATCTCTTCTGTCTATACTTACTACTAATATGGAATACAAGGTTGAGATTGGTTGGGGGACTTTTCTAATTTCTAAGTAAGATTTGAAGATCCAAATAATTATTCTAACTCCATTGGAAAATACTTTTCTACAAGGTCCAATAATTTATCAGTAGACTATAGATAAGATGAAACTGGCCCAGATTTTTCCATGTCTGGGCAAATAAGGAACTACCAAGCAAGGCAAAATAAAAGTCAAGCACACTTATTCTTTTAAACCACACAAATTTATTTTATCAACCATCTGCTTACTGATCTTCCAACCTCCAATTCATGCCTTCTCTGATACATCTGCCAGTTTACTGTTGTTAACATACATCTCTTATCACATTAGTTTTAACTACCCTCCCTATCACCTCTACCCTTTCCACACACATTCAAAAGACTCAGTGTATCCTCATTTCCTATATAATATGAAGCGCAGGTTTATTGCCCTGTGTTTGAAGTTCTCTACGATAAAACCTCAACCCATTTTTTCCCCATTCACTAATGAATGTGTGTTTGTTTTCTATTAGATGTGTGTTTGTTTTCTCTATAGGTGATTTGATCTTTCTGCCTTTTCCTTCATTCTCTGGCAATTTTTAAAGCCCTTCCTCCTCTTTAGCAATTAAGTTTACAGTATTATCTATTTTAATCTTAGTATTTCTATTTATTAGTACTATAGTATTATTGTTTTCATCCTCAGTTCCTCTTCATAGCTCATCAGTCTTCATTCTAACCTAATTCGACTGTGTTATGCTCTTTTAAATTTTTTCTTACTTTACAGATTTCATGCTCTCTTTAATATGAGAGATTTGTTGAAAATTTTATTCTGTTTCCTGGAGGGATGTTTACTTTCAGAATGTATTTTTTATCTGTTTATTTCATGCTATCTTTCCTCTCTCCTTCTCTCGCTCCCTCCATAAGTTTTCCTTTATTTCTAGCAGTTGTGCTATCTCTTTTCATCCCTCAATTCCTTCCCACTTTGAAAGGCCATGTTTATATTTTTCCCGTAGAGCTTCAGTTTGAAGGCAGGTTATTTGTGGCTTATATCCCATCTGATTACATTTTTTAAATTACGTGAAATGAGGGGTTTGGGAAATAATATAATGAACTTCCATGTGTTCATCACTCATTTACAAAAAACGTTTTTTCTTTTGCATTTGTGCTGTTCAAAGTGGAGGTGTGGGTGGTCAGAGAATACTTAGCTGTGTCTGTAGACAATCATGATAGTTGGATTTACTCTCTACTATTTACTTTCTACTCTTTTTTTGGTAATTAAATAATACTTCTGTACTAGATTTTACTTTACCTAGACAGAAATCTTTTGGATTTCATAATCTCCTATTCAGGGTGGATGTCAAACTTTTGATTCTAACAAGGATAGTCATTTCTGGAGATGAGCAAAAACCTAAGGGTTCTGGTTAAGATGTTATTAGTACATTATAGTGCACAGCTATTCATTCTATCAGATGAAGATTTCTTTTCAAGGGCCTGTTCCCTTAGTATTTCTTGTTTTTATTTCTTTATCTGGCAAATCACTGTTTATTACTGGAGGTAGTTAGCTCTGAATGACCATAGGTCATTATATTTCTCTTTCTGGAGTGCACGCATGCAGATGCATGTACACGCATGCACACATGCACACACTCTTACACACACAATCAAAAAAAGAGAGTAGCATTGACATATATACGCTACCAAATGTAAAATGGATGGCTAGTGGGAAGCAGCCGCATAGAGCAGGGAGATCAGCTCGATGCTTTGTGACGACCTAGAGGGTTGGGATAGGGAGGGTGGAAGGGAGACGCAAGAGGGAGGGGATATGGGGATATATGTATACACATAGCTGATTCACTTTGTTGTACAGCAGAAACTAACACAGCATTGTAAAACAATTATACTCCAATAAAGATATTTTTTTAATTACAGAAAAAGAAACACCAAAATGGCAAATCCCCAAATTCCCCTTATCTCTCTGTTATTTATCTGTGATAGTGGGGAGTGGCATCTATTGCAAAAGGAACATTCTGCTATTTCCTTTGGTTGTATAATAATCCTCTCAATTTGCTTCCCTTCAAGTTAGGAAGTATTGGTGAGAGTTCTCAGAGTTTACCCATTCATCTTATTCCTCCTGTACCAAGTATGGCAGTGGGATTTGTTACCAACTGTTAGTTATTAGAATCTTCTTTCTCCTTATCTGGATAATAATTATTCATTTTTATAGTATGAGGTTTTGTGTCATTCTTAGTCTGAGTGCTATTGGTATATATTTTTCTGATTTGGTTGTTATTTTTGTTGTTTTAATTTTGGTTTATTTTGCTTTTGCTATTATTCATTTTATTATGTTGTTTAAGGAAGGGAGGTTTTGTGATTCAGATCTCCACTACCATTTTCCTTAGCCACCATATCTTCTCTCTTGAAATGTCTCTCCTCCATTTATATTACTCTCTTGGTTCTCTTCATAAAACCTCTCATGCCTTCTACCTTCCATCCTCTGCCTTTCCTTGGAATGTTGAAGTCCCCAGTGTATCAGCTACCCTCTGCACACTAGTGCCTGCCAAATTTGTATCTTTTGCTCAATCTTACTAGACATATTTCTCACCTTCTATTGGGCATATTCTCTTGGTTGTTCTGTATTCAGTGCTTATTTAACATCTCAGAAATAGAATTTATTATCTTAGATGTGAAACCTCCTCCTTTTCCTGTATTTCTAGTCTCTACTTTTGACATCACTCTCTCTATCTGATTGTCCACGGTGGAGGTATATTCTTTTTAGACACCTCTTTCCATTTTAGCTCTCACATCCAACTGGTCACTAAGATCTATCAGTTTTATCTCTCAAATATCCATTCAGGGTGTCAACCTCAAATTTAATCTCACTGCTTCAAGTCTTATCTCTTTTTTATTAATACTCTATGTTAGAGTGATTCTAAAAGTATTTGGACTACTTGCAAATTTGAATTTTCAGTCACACACTATTTAGTACAGGATAAAGTTCAAAATCTTTAGCAGGGCACACAGGTGCTTCAGAATCTGGCCCTTTGTTACCTTCAGATCCTCATGTCCTCTGATGTGGCCATTAGGAGTGTGGGCTACATTCAACAGGCCAAATCCCGCAGCCCCCTGCTCCCCGTTTTTATATACCCTGGAACTAAGAATGGCTTTAAATTTTTTTCTTTTTAGAACAATTTATTGTTTTTTAATTGGTTTTAACTTTTCAAAGAGTTGTTAAGAAAGAGAGAGAGAGAGAATATATGGCAGAGACAATATGTAAAACCTAAAATAATATTTACTAAGTTGCTGTTACAGAAAAAGTTTGTCATCTCCTACTCTAGCTAGCTGTGAAATCTTTGCATCCCTGGTATCCAGCTATATTAGTTAGAGTTCAGTTAGGACAACAAGTTAGGTATTTCAACATAGAAGGTTTTAATATAGGGGAGTGGTTCAAAGGGTAAGAGGAACATAGAGGAAAGATTGTGTTTAACAGAGACTGGGAGCCCACACTCCTAATGGCCTTATTATACCTGGGAGGCTTTGCAGCTGCCAGAAAGAAAGGAATGGCTCCTATCTAATTCCTGCCTTCTGATCTTATGTGAGTGCCTTCAAATGACAGAATCTAACCAGAACTAACTTGGCAATAGGCTTTGGAAAATGTCATTTTCAAGCTACTAGTCCCAGTGATTCAAGGGGGAATAGAGAAGTGTGAATATGTAGGAGCTGAGTGTCAATGAGAAGTCCCTGGCTCACTGGCATGCTGTCTTACACACAGCAGGTTCTTAGTAAAGGTTTATTGAATTAAATTGAATGAACATTTTGGTCATTTAGTGTGCTAGGCACTTCACAGAATGCCTAAATTAAGAAAACCATTTCTTTCAAGTAGTTTACAATCTACTACTTGTAAGCCAAGCTAGCAAGAGGGGCTGAAGTGCAAACAACTATGCCTTGAGGCATAACGTACTAGGTGGTGAATAGAGATTACAGGTAAAGTCCTGAAAGAAGACAGAGGAAAGAATAAATTCAGCTTGGAGGACAGAAAGGGGATGCCTTCTTAGAGGAAATGGTTTATATTTTAGGCACTGAAAAAGCTTTTGAAACAGAGAAGATTGGAGGAAATTCAGTTGAAAAGAAAAAACAGGAGCCATGGCACCAAGATGTGAAAGCAAATGGCATTTTGGGGGAGTCAGTATAGTGTAGCTGTAACTCAATGAATTTTTTCATGTTAAAGTACTTAAGTTTCTAAAACTATGAGAAATTTTATTTTTCAATGAAACATATTAATTTACTTACATCCTTTATATATATTTCAACTATAAACTTCAGTGTAACCCAGGTTCAAAATTCCACGATTAGAATTTGGGAACAACGTTATTGCATGCACTGAAATATAAATACTTAAATTGGCCCTTGGAAAGATTATGTACCTTAGCATTAACTTTATACTCAACACCATTTGTTAAAAGAGTAATATTTCTTGCCCCCTAACCCTTGCCCTCACCCCACATGCCACATTATGTTCCAAATCCAAGCCTGGGATATGCATGCACAATGCTCTACTCTTAATAGAGTCAGTGGGAATCATGTGGTGCTATGTACTAGAGATCAAACTTGACTTGAGGTTTCAGCTAACTAATTTTTCTATCAGGTTTCACATGCTGTATATACCAATCACATTTTGCATAGAGGGAGGAGTACATATAAACATGGCCTCTTACCAAACTTTGTTTTAGTTTCCATTTAAGCAGGAGAAATTAGATTAGAATGAAGATTTAAAACAACACCCTTATTTTTAAATAAAGTGATGTACATAAGTCTGCCACAGTTAGCACCCAAAATTCAGTGTGACCTTTATGGCAGCTGGTGATACTCTAATATTTCTAAGTAGTACATGAAAGGTGAAAGGGCATATCTCCTTTCAATGTGCATATGTAACTGCAATAAGTATTAATAGGAGTACATACTTGTGGATAATCCTGGAATGTATATCTATATTTATAATTAGGAATAGTTATGTGAATTTGATATAAATATCTGTCATCAGTGGTGTTTGATTATCAATTTCCCTTATACATTTTGCAAGAACTATAAGCAGATGGTAGCCTGCTATTAGGTTTTATAACAGGTAATGAAAGAGTGGAATTTCTTTAAATTCTTTCATGTGTAACAATATTGTTTAGAATCCATACATTTAAATGTGAGGATGCATTTTTATTTCTTTTATTTGTGAAGTTATAGCAAATGATCAGACCAAGCATTGTAGAATTTCAAAATGTGATTTTGTGTATGAAATTCAATTCTTAACTGCCTGTTTTTCATAACTCCAGAAGAAACCTCAGGAGCAGAGAGTGCTTGTTCTATTATATTCTGCTGCTCTCTGCACAGATTTGCCTTATTTTCTGGTTTCCCTTAATTTCCCTTTCTTTGATTAGCTTTTTGATTATCCTCGTTCCCTGCCATATGCTTTAGACGTGATGATAATTAGTGAGGAGAAGTGAAAAGAAACATAAAAGCATATTTTAGGTGGTTTTTACTTTCTCCCTTATATTTTTTCTGTATTGTTTGGGGTATATAAGAATTAGAAAAATGAAAAAAATGACTATTATGACTGCAAAAAACTAGCATTAACTTTCTAGGAACTTTAAGAACTTGATCAGTAGGATTCTTAATTAATGTACAGGCTTTAGAGAAAAGCCGAGTTTCCCACGATTAGATTAATTGTCAAATGAACTGATTTGACTTTTTCAGGATGTTGCTCTTCCTAGGAAATGTTTATAAAACAATTCACTGAATTTTAGGAATGTCTTTGCGTTTTATATGTCAGACAAAATGACAACTCCTTTCTTTACTAGATGTGACTGTGAAGGCAGGAACCATACCTATTTTCCTCTTTGTATGGAATATAGCCATATCCCTTATGTCTCTAAATCTTCAGTAGATATTTGTTGCATTATTTAACATATGGCACACTTACAAATCAGTTTAAAAATGCTCCAACAGAAAAATTGGCAAGGTAAATGAAGTACATTTTTATGTTAATATAAAGTAATGCAATCCATAATTCACAAGGAGAGAAGCATAAATGACCAATAATCATGAAAGATATTTTACCTCATAAGAATCAAACAATACAAATGGAAACAACTGATATATCTTTTTTTTCCAAAGATTCAAAATACTTGCTTATCCTCAGGATTGGCAAGGGAATAGAAAAAATGTACACTTTCATTCTCTTGCGATAAGGATGAAAATTATTTCAATTCATTCTGGAAAGCAGGTTGGAAAAATGTATCAAATGTATCAATAAAATATATGGAACTTTTGGGCCCGCAGTCCTATCTCTAAGAATTTACCTTAAGAAGACAATCAAGTGTGGTCAGATGCCCATGTACAGATTTTGTGGCAGTATCAATTATAATATAGAAGAATTGGAACTCTAAACAGCCATCAGTAGAAATTTATTAAATAAACTATGGCTCCTTTATATAATGAAATTCCATGCAGCCATTAAAATGATGATCTGTATTTACTGATCTGTAAAAATATTAATGATATATTGTTGAGTGAAAAAACAGGTTATAATACAGCATGTGTGGTATGATTCTGCTTATCAAGGTTGGCAAACTTTTGCTGTAAAAGGCCAGGTAGTAAATATTTTAAGTTTTGTGGGTCATACAGTCTCTGTCATACTATTCAACTCTCCTGTTGTTGTGCGGAAGTAGCCACGGACAGTGTGTAGACAAGTGAGCGTGGCTGTGTTCCAATAAATGTTCATTTACAAAAAGAGACAATCAGCTTGCTGATCCCTATGATATATGTAAAAGAGTGTGTGCGGGGCGTGGGGTGGGTGGTGGGACAGAGATGGAGAGGAAGAATATACATTTTTTAGAAGAATGTTTACCCAAATGTTAACATTATGGCCATGTAGGGGGGATTCTAGATGATTTTTACTTTCTATTTTTAATTTTTTGTATTGTTTGGTTTTTATAGGCATTAGAAAAAGTTTTAAAAATTATCTTGTTTCATTAAAAGACTGTTTATCCTTCAGAAAAGCGGGTTCATAGGATAACATGTCTGAGAGTTCCATTTCTAAGATCCTCCATGCTACATATGTATATAACAAATACAGTAATATTTAAATAGTTACCATTTTATTGGTACAAAATCACCTCATGCCAGCATTATTGTACTTGCTTCTTTAATAATACCCCTGCCCCTGATTTTTATAGCCCTTCTTCTTCCCATACACAAACGCCAGCTTTACCTAAGTATATATTTACCTAAGTAAATATTTTTTACTTTACCTCAGTATATATTTTTTAATCTAGAATTCTATTATCTAGGCCTTCTAGAATCTATCAGAAGTAATCGAATTTTATAATAAAAATAAATACACACACACACACACTACTTTCTTGCCTCCCCTCTTTCTCTTACTGCCAGCTTTCTGGTTTCTCTTCCTATCCCTTTAATATTAGGGTCCCCCAAGTTTGTCCTTGTTTTTGTCTCTCACTACATTGTTTCCTTTGGCATTCTTTTGGGTTCAGATACCACTTCCGCGAGAAGACTCATCTGGACACTTGTGGAAGTGACAGGTAGCCAATTCTGTCTTGGGAATTTATTCAAACTCACACCTACTTAAAATTACCAGTTCCCCATAACTACTTTCAGCTCCTCACATAGACTTTAGCTTTCCATCAAACTCCTCCTATAGATGTGCTAAATTTAGATTTACTAACTTAGGTTTAACATCTGGCTCATTGCACTATGCCTAGATTGTGAGCCTGGATTTCCAATATCAGCCTTGGAAGAGGCACTTTGGTGCCTTCTGGATTTGTATTTGGAGACAGAGAAGTGTAAAAGCAGAGAAACCAGTTAATCTTACCTGTAGTTGTCTCGGCGAGATATGATGGTGGCTTAACTAGATTGCAGTGGAAATGAAAAGAAGTGAATGGATTCTGAGATTTTAAGAACACTAACAAGTTTTAGTGATGGACTAGATTTGGAGCAGTAAAGGAGAATGTCATAAAGGATAACTCAGTTCTCTAGCATGTACAAAGGGGGGACACTGGCTACCCTTTTCCTCATGGTGTACAAGGTTATCTTCGTCTGCTAAGAAACAAAAGAAGTGAGAGGTAAGAAGTTTGAGGATTTTGCCAGGCAGAGCGGGGGATGGGTATTTCAGGCAGAAGGAATAATGCTAACAAAGGCTTGAAGGTATGGAAATGATCAGTGTTTCCTCGAAATTATGTATACTTGAGTAGTCAGTTGTTTGAGGTGTGCAGTAGGGGAGGTCAGTATAGAGAGGTAAAGTCTGGGAAAGCAACCGAAATCCTGATTGTGAAGGGTCTTGAATCCCATGATAATTAGTTTTTACCTTATCTTTATAAATCAGCAGTCTTCAGACATTTAAATTCAGACTGCTAAAATTTCATATCTAATTTATTAGACCAGCAAGAATTGCCTGCTTTTGTTTAGTAGAGTATTAAAACAATAATAAAAAAAACCTCTATTTTTCCTTTATGTCCTATTGTTTATAGTTTTCTGTTAAGGAGATTTTAAAAACTGAACACTAGGCATTTTCTCACATTTCAAGAATAGTACTAGAATTGACATAACTCTAAATTACATTATAAAGGAAGCTAAAGAAATATAAATCATGCCAAAAATACTTAGGATTGGGAGGACTGGATGCCTCAGGGAATTGGTAATTTGATCCAAAGCCTGTCACCTGTTAAAATGTATCCTGGGTCAGTACTGACTGAAAATCATCACGACCTGACAGGTGTTCAGGATTGTGTGTAAAATGAAGTGGCAGGCTCAGTATAGTTTCTATTTGACACGTGTATGCATTACTGAAACCACTGCAACATTAATTGATAACTATGCTGGCAATCTTGATTGAGGTTCCAAGGACTAACTGACCTGAACTCTCTTCACCCCTACTAATGTGCCCTTTTAAATAAGCTCAAGTGTGCTTGTGTAGTAGAAAAGTGTCTTTGGGCCTGCTCCTTTGGCTAGGTTACTTTACTCCTAAAACTGACCATGTGTGGTTTTTCACAGTGGATTCCTTTATTATTACATCTGAGGTTTTTTTTGTTGGTTGGTGAAATGTTCTGTCTATCTTTTGAACCATCAGATAATATAAAGCATCAAGTTGCTACTTCTTATCACCTACAGGGATTAGTAGACTCATTCCTCTAATTTATTCTCTCCTTGGAATTTAATTTAGAAGCATCAACATGCTCTTAAATGTTTAAGAATCACCTCATTCATAATTAAATATTACTGAAAGAATTGTCTTCCAATGTAGTTAATATTTGTCCTTCAAAGATTGTTGCTTTAGATAATAGAGAGTCAGAAATAAAAGCAGCCCACTTAATCCTCCCTAGTTGGTAGCAGGTGAAGGAGAGGAGAAAGAAAAGTGTTCATCCTCACTGGTATCATATAGTGAAAATAATTCTTTTTCCTCAGTAAAGGAGCATGATGGTATGCGGGGCTATATTCATGAATTTAGTCTCAACCCTGCCAACAACAAGATTTTAGCCAGGTGGAACAAAGAAGCCAATTAGTATTTTAATACTAATCTAATAATTTTGTCAATTGCAAGTTTCTACTCTCATGATTGTCTGCTTAGGAAGTGACTTAGTAGTGCTCCTTAGTTAGTGGTTATGTAGTCTCTTAAATTTAACTAGCAAATTATTCTCTCCTTCTACAACTCCTTCCAGAATGCTAAGGAAAGGCTAAGAAGAACAAACCTTAAATGCATGCGTTCAGAGGCAAAAATAATGATGGCATGAAGTTTACATTGGTTTTCCAACAGAGGCAATAAATGTATATCCAGAGTCTTGCCTCAAGATTAGTAGCATACCTTCATAGACTAGCTGACAAGAGTTGTGGACATATCTTGTGACCATGGGGACAAAACCAATTTATCTGTGGAATAAATTCATGAATTCATTAGCAATATGCACTTATAAATTGCACAGTTCATGGACTTGACATTAACAGATTGGGCTGATTATAAATGAATTATTCAGTTTTGCTTTTCTGCTTCTGTGTAATTACTCCAAGCAGTCCCCAGATGTGCTTTGTGCTTCTGACTTCATATCTCCCTAGAATCTGCTCCCTTTCTTTCTCCCTTCTTCCCTGCCCTCCCATCCACACCTCTCTCCCGGCCAAGTAAAATTCTAGCTCAAATTTCTAGGTTTAGAGTATCTGTAGATTCTTTTCTGGTCCTCTCACCATCTCTCCTCAACCATATCCACTCTGCACTCTGGGTAGTATTAATTTTTCTTTCCACACACTCAGCAATTGTGTTGTAGCTGGTTGTATTTTGTATTTATGGGTTCCTTGAAGGAGAGATTACTATGTGTTTAACATGTAGTAGACACTTAAGAGCTGTTTATTGAATGAATGATTGCATGAATAATTACAGCTTAATTCTTTTTGGAATTCCCTGGCTATCCAGTGGTTAGGACTTGGCTCTTTCACTGTGGCCTGGGTTCAATCTCTGGTCGGGGAACTAAGATTCTGTAAGCTCCACAGCACGGCCAAAAAAATAAAGATAAATATTCAGTAAATAAATAAATAAATGTTTTGTCTCATACATAGATGAATTCTGAAAGATCTGTAGATAGGTTTAGATAGGTTTAAACCTACCTAGGAGGCAAAAGACCTATACTCCAAAAACTGTAAGACACTGATGAGAGAAATTGAAGACCACACAAATGGAAAGATATACTGTGTTCTTGGATTGAAAGAATCAATATTGTTAGAATGACCATAATACCCAAGGCAATCTACAGATTCAGTACAATCCTTATCAAATTACTAATGGCATTTTTCACAGAACTAGAACAAAAAATTTTTTAATTTGTGTGGAAACACAAAAGACCCTGAATAGCCAAAGTAATCTTGAGAAAGAAGAATGGAGCTGGAGGAATTGCGTGTCCTGACTTCAGACTATACCATAAAGCTACAGTAATCAAAACAGTGTGGTACTGGCACGAGATCAGAAATATAGATCAATGGTACAGGATAGAAAGACTAGAAATAAACGCAGGCACTTATGGTCAATTAATCTACGACAAAGGAGGCAAGAATATACAATGGAGAAAAGAGAGTCTCTTCAATAAGTGGTGCTGGGAAAACTGGACAGCTACATGTAAAAGAATGAAATTAGAACATCCTCTAACACTATATACAAAAATAAACTCAAAATGGATTAAAAACCTAAATATAAGACTGGATACTATAAAACTACTAGAGGAAAACATAGGCAGGACACTCGACGCAAATTGCAGCAATGTTTTTTTTGGATCCAACTCCTAGAGAAATGGAAACAAAAACAAAAATAAACAAATAGAACCTAATTAAACTTAAAAACTTTTGCACAGCAAAGGAAACCATACACAAAACAGACAACCTATGGAATAGGAGAAAATATTTGCAATGATGTCACCGACAAGGGATTAATCTCCAAAATATATTCAATACAAACAGCTCATACAGCTCAACATTAAAAGAAAAATCCAATCAAAAAATGGGCAGAAGACCTAAGTAGAAACTTTTCCAAAGAAAACATACAGATAACCAACAGGCACATGAAAGGATGCTCAGTATCACTAATTATTAGAGAAATGCAAATCAAAACCACAATGAGGTATCACCTCACACTGGTCAGAATGGCCATCATCAAAAAGTCTATAAATAGGGACTTCCCTGGTGGTGCAGTGGATTGGACTCTGCACTCCCAGGGCAGGGGGCCCAGGTTCAATCCCTGGTTGGGGAACTAGATCCCACATGCATGCCACAACTAAGAGTTCACATGTCACAACTAAGGAGACTTCGTGCTGCAGCTAAGGAGCCCGCCTGCCACAGCTAAGACCCCATGCAAGCAAATAAATAAATAAATATTTTTAAAAGTCTATAAATAATAAATGCTGGAGAGGGTGTGGAGAAAAGGGAACCCTCCTACACTGTTGGTGGGAATGTAAATTGGTGCAGACACTATGGAGAACACTATGGAGGTTCCTTAAAAAACTACAAACAGACTTAGTATATCGTCCAGCAATCACACTCCTGGGCATATATATCCAGAGAAAACTCTAACTCGAAAAGATACACATACCCCAGTATTCATAGCAGCATTATTTACAACAGCCAAGACATGGAAACAACCTAAATGTCCAACAGATGAATGGATAAAGAAGATGTGGTATATACATACAACTGAGTATTACTCAGCCATAAAAAAGAATGACATAATGCCTTTTGCAGCAACATGGGTGGACCTAGAGATTATTATACTAAGTGAAGTAAGTCAGACAGAGAATGACAAATACCATATGATATCACTTATATATGGAATCTAAAAAAAATGATACAAATTATTTTGTATCTTTTTTTTTGATACAGATACAATTATTTTGATACAGATAAATACTTATTTAGAAAGCAGAAATAGACTCACAGACATAGAAAACAAACTTATGGTTACCAAAGAGGAAAGGGGGGAGGGATAAATTTGGAATTTGGGATTAACAGATACACACTACTATATATAAAATAGATAAACATGGACCTGCTGTATGGCACAGGGAACTATATTCAATATCTTGTAATAACCGATAATGGAAAAGAAACTGAAAAAAGAATAGATAAATGTATGTATAACTGAATTACTTTGCTGTACACCTGAAACATTGTAAATCAACTATACTTCAATAAAAATGTAAACATTAAAAAAAGAAATATATGTTTCAATAAAACGTTTTAAATCAACTAACTTAAAAAAATTTTTAGGGCGTCCCTCCTGGCGCAGCAGTTAAGAATCCACCTGCCAATGCAGGGACACGGGTTTGAGCCCTGGTCCGGGAAGATCCCACATGCTGCGGAGCAACTAAGCCCATGTGCCACAACTACTGTGCTCTAGAGCCATAACTACTGCACCGCAACGAAGAGTAGCCCCCACTCGCTGCAACTAGAGAAAGTCCATGTGCAGCAACGAAGACCCAACGCAGTCAAAAATAAATAAATAAATAAATTAATTAATTTAAAAAAATTTAAAGACCTATAGCAATAAATATAGAGGTGCATTTACATATTTTTGCCTCTAATGAACTTAATTTAAAAAATCCTGACCATAATTTAATTGACTATGGCTTTTAAGGTAGTTTTCATGATTGTTAATTTGTATATGTATGTGTGTGTGTGTGTGTGTGTATATATGTATTTGTATATATACATATACAAATGTTGAAAAAATAGCTAATGGACTTTTCTCTTTGATCAGTTGTGTGAGGTTCCACAAGTTTTATACTTTGGCACAGGGAAAAGTGGGGCAAGATGATTGGAGGACTATAAATGACAGAAGCCTAGCAGTCTATGGTGCAAAAAAAATTTTAACTGTTAATTATTGAAAAGTTTAAACATATTCAGAAGTAGAATAGTTTAGTGAATCCCCAGTGACCTATTACCCAGATTTAATCATTTCGGCCCATGGCCAGTCTTGTTTCATCTATTCCCCGACTCATTGTCCCTAACCAATTTTCCAAAAGGCAGATTTATTGAGGTCTTATTTGTATAAAATAAATGTACCCTTTTAAAGTGTAAAGTTTGAAGAGTTGGGACACACAAACACAGTTGTGCATGTGTTTAAGATATAGAATATTTCCATTACCATAAAAATTTCCCTCCCGCCACTTTGCAGTCAGTCTCTTTACCCACCCTCACCTTCTAGCAACCACTGATTTGTTTCTGTTCCTAGTATACTGCCTTTGTCTAGAATGTAATATAAGTGGATTCAAACAGTATGGAGCCTTTTGTGTCTGGCTTCTTCCGTTTAACATAAGAGATTATGTTATGAGATTCCTCCACATTGCTGCATGTATCAATAATTGTTCAGTTGTTCTCTATTTCATGGATGTACCACAATTAGTTTATCCTTTCAGCAGGTAATGGACATTGAGGTTGTTTCCTGTTTTAGGCTATCATGAGTGAAACAACTTTGAATGTTCGCATTTGGGCTTTTCCGTAGATATGTGTATTTATTTCTCTTGGGTAAATGGAATTTCTAGGTCATAGGATGAATAAGTTTACTTTTATAAGAAATGGACAAACCGTTTTCCAAAGTGGGCACACCACTGCAGTGAAAAATTCAGTGCACTTCAGTGCAAAAGTTTAAGCAAATTATCTAATTTTTTGAGTTTTACATTTCTGTTATAATAAATCTTTGATCTAAAGTGCTTGGTTATTTTTATTACTCCAAGCAGTAAGACTCACTGAGGCAACTATCAAGACATATTGCTGCCTACTGCTGGCAAGATCCTGGCTAGAGTTGTCTTGGACAGAGCACAATGCAACCCGGCCAACTATGTGCTCCCAAAATCACAATGTGGCCGTGAGCCACAGCACAGCGCAGCTGACTTGATCTTTGTAGCGTGTTTGGATTTAGGAAAGTCAGAGCTTGCATCAGGCTATATCCTACAAGACTGCACAACCCAGAAGATTCATTTTTCTGGTTAAATGAAGCTGCCACTGAAGAAACAAGCCTTATTTGTAGCATTAAAATAGGTTCTTTTTACATTAAAAACTATCATTTTCATTAAGTATTTTGGAAAGAAAGTGTAAACAGTGGCATCCTAGTACATTATCCTTTGACGTGGTGAAATAATTTGATTAAGTCAAGAGTTCCAGATTCTTGACAATATTTCTTTTTTGTCATCAAAGTTTTGAAAGGTCCTGGATTTAAGACTATGACCTATTTTCAATTTTATTAGAAAATTAGAAGTGCTTTATTTAGTTATTCCTTTGGTATGGTGTAGAATGGATTCAGATATATTATTATTAGCAAAATTTCATTTTCAACTACCATTACTTGAGTACTACAGACCATAAGACCCTATGCTAGATCTGTATCTAGTGCACCTTCTAAACATAACAGATAAAATTAAAACTGCTGGAACTGCAAGGTGAAGCATTATTTAATCTGCAATATAAACGCACAGGAATTACTCTCTGCTATTAAATACATTTTGGCAATTTATAAAAGAAACATTTATATATTATATCTATCTTTGAAATCCATAGCACAATGCAACAGATAAACTGTCAACCAAGAAGGTATGAAGTCTCATTTGATTTTCAGAGCAGGCCAAATAGCTTCTTGATAATGATGTTGTTGATGATTCCTTGAACTGGGAGAAAGTTCCACTGAGACCTGAAATGACTCAACCTCCAGGGATCAGACATCCTTGAAGTCTACTCACAGAGTAATCAGACTTGATTTCTTTTGGCTTTCTAAGACTTGATCTGATTCTTTGCCATAGCTACCTAGACTGGAAGATGGACATGGTCCCACAGTAATATTTATTTACACCAAATGCTGTAGTCATTCAGAACCTGTCTAGGATGCCCAAGATTTTAGACACAGCCTACATCTGCAACATAGAGTGATTATAAATCTTAGATTAGAGATCCAAGTCAGCCTGAGGCCAGGGCCAGAAACTTGGGGGGAAAAAATCCTATGGGGAACTTGGACCTTTGCTTGGACTCTGCATTTTCAAGGTATTGAGACTTTTCGAGGGGGAAGGCAGAGACAACTAAAGTCTTAAATGCAGTGAATTGGGACATATTTAGAGAATGAATTCCAAAGCAAGGGTAGAAGGAATACCTACAGCTAGTAATGTGGGAGTTAAGAACAGTTTAAAAGGACTGAAAAAACGATAGTGGAGCTATGTTAGCTTCACACGAGACAGGGCTCAGTGATATTCATGCTGCTCTTGAGCCTGACAGTCAAGCGCCAGAGTTTGATGAATCACTTTCTTTCTTAGGGTCCGTGATGTGACCCCACATCTAGTGGGCTGGAGTTGTAATGTCACAAACGGGTTGAAGAGATGTAGCTTTCCTTATTTTCTTTAACTGATCTCATCTTGCTTTTAAACCTCCTCTCCTTCTAATGATGGAAAATGCTTAAGCTTGCCAATCAAAGTTACCTGTTTTCTAGGGAAATTTTTAGGCTTTTTAAAGATAAGTACTGGGGACTTCCCTGGCAGTCCAGTGGTTAGGACTTCACCTTCCAATGCAGGGGGTGCGGGTTCAATCCCTGGTCAGGGAGCTAGGATCCCACATGCCTTGCTGCCAAAAAACCAAAACATAAAACAGAAGCAATATTGTAACAAATTCAATAAAGACTTAAAAAAAAAAAAAGATAAATACTGTATGATTCCACTTGTACGGGATATCTAAAGTACTCAAAACTCATAGAAACAGAAAGTAGAATGGTGTTGACCAGAGGCTGTAGGTGGCGGTGGTGGGGAGGGTGATGGGCATAGGGAGTTGTTCAATGTGTATAGAGTTTCCGTTTTTATGAGATAAAAAAAAATTCTAGAGATCTGTTGCATAACATGTGAATATAGTTAACTTTACCGAAATGCACAATTAAAAATGCTAAGGTGGTAAATTTTTTTTTGAATTTTATTTTATTTATTTTTTTATACAGCACGTTCTTATTAGTTATCCATTTTATACATATTAGTGTATATATGTCAATCCCAATCTCCCAGTTCATCCCACCACCACCCCCTCCACCGCTTTCCCCCCTTGGTGTCCATAGGTTTGTTCTCTACATCTGTGTCTCTATTTCTGCCCTGCAAACAGGTTCATCTGTACCTTTTTTCTAGGTTCCACATATATGCGTTAATATATGATATTTGTTTTTCTCTTTCTGATTTAATTCACTCTGTATGACAGTCTCTAGATCCATCCATGTCTCTACAAATGACTCAATTTTGTTCCTTTTTATGGCTGAGTAATATTCCATTGTATATATGTATAAGGTGGTAAATTTTATGTTATGTGTTTTATTTTACCACAATTTAAAAAATACAACTAAATTAGACATCACAAAAAATTTAGGGTTTGGGGAGGGTTATTACTTTTTCAGTATTTCTCACTTCAGAAAGGCTCTCCGCCTCCCCCTATTCTGCTTTTCTAAATGAATCTGAGCAGAGAAGCTCACCCAGCTTCCTGGCATTGCAGAGTGTTTTCTGGTCCTCCCGCCCAGCCTTCTTCTTGACATGGTTTGTATTGCCTGGTCTCAGGGCCTCATCTTTTCCTCTTGATGCATCTGCTTTAATTTAGCTGGGCTCCCTGGTGACTGAGCATCCTGCATGTATGGGCACTGATATATTGCTGGTTTCTCCTGGTTTTCGGAGCATTGTTCTGACACGTGTTATTGATGACAGCACTATTGACTTCAGTTAAGAGGCCCCTGCACTTTGTCATCCTCATCTATACCTAGCAACCAATCCAGCAGCACATTCAACAAGCTATCCTCCCTTGGAGACCTGGTGGCTCTTGGATACTTTCTCACAAACTATCTGGAAAGTTCAGGATCGAATGTGGATGCCCTTAGTCTAGGTACCTTCTTAGTCATTGCTACTCAACTGCTCTGACATCATATTAGATATAGGACCATGTCAAGCAGAGGAATTCTCTTAAAGCTTTCTGACTTTCCATGCTACATAGGAATCAGGGCACCAGCCCCAACGTTCTTTGATTCTCTCAGATTTGTCTGGATTTTTCTTCTCTACTTACCTCTTTCAGCCAAGTTTTGACCCCCAAAAGGAGCAAGGGTATTTGGATGTGATTTCTCCCTTTTTCACTCCCTTTCTCTCTCCTTTGGTCCAGAAAAAAAATAATATCATATCTCAATTTCCTAGTTAGTATTTTCTCTACTTTTCCAGGAGCAATAATCCTCAGCCTCATGATTTACCCTTAATGACTAAATGGGTGAGGGGAGGGAAGAATTACCAAGAAGGAAAAAAAATGGATGGCAAATATTTTTACAATGTTCCCACTTCACCTGGACTTCTCTGTAGATTCTCCTCTCTCCCTCCTTCTCCGGGTCCTGTTCATCCTATTTCCCGCATGCTTCTAATTCATTTTCTACCACTATTTCTACTGCCCCAGTAGTGGATAAGAGTGAGGTTCTGGAGTCAAATTATCCCAGTTCAAAACCTAGTTCTGCTACTAACTAGCTGTGTGAACTGAATAAATTTCCTTAGCTCTCTGTTCTTCTGTCTCTTTGCCTGTAAAATACAGGTTAATAATGGCCCTAAGTCTGCAGATGAAATACCATATAAAGCACTTTGAACAGTGCCTGGAATATAGTAATTGCTCAATTAATATTAGCTATTACTACTCATACCATCATCACTTCTCCTCTAGACTAGTCAGATAGATTTCTAATTGAATTCATTGTCCCTATTTCCACC
Organism: Balaenoptera borealis; assembly: GCF_965194805.1. Lineage (NCBI taxonomy): Eukaryota > Metazoa > Chordata > Mammalia > Artiodactyla > Balaenopteridae > Balaenoptera > Balaenoptera borealis. The sequence continues at coordinate 44,574,690 of NC_138863.1, read as the reverse complement.
CCTAGGCTCCTTAATTTATACTATTGTGTAGAATTCAGAGGATCTGAGAGTTGGATGGGAAAAATTATGTCTTTATTTTTGCTCACATTTAATTAAAATTTAGTATTTCTTTCCATTTTGAATATAGGCTTGAAAACACAAAGCCCTTCATAATATCTATCACCATGTCACTAACATAAATCACAAATATTTCATATCAAATTGTAGCTGTTGCAGGTATCTCATATATGCTCATCACTACTTTTATTTATTTAATTAATTTATCTTTATTGAAGCATAATTGATTTACAATATTATATTAGTTTTAGGTGTACAACATAGTGATTCAGTATTTTATAGATTATACTCTAAAGTTATTATAAAATATTGGCTATATTCTCTGTCTGTACAATATATCCTTGTAACTTATTTCTTTTATACATAGTAGTTTGTACTTCTTAATCCCCTACCTTTATCTTCCCTCTCCACCTTGGTAACCACTAGTTTGTTCTCTATATCTGTGAGTCTATTTCTGTTTTGTTACATTCATTTGTTTGTTGTATTTTTTTATATTCCACATACAAGTGATACCATACAGTACTTGTCTTTCTCTGTCCAACTTATTTCACTAAACATAGTGCTCTCCAGGTCCATTCATGTTGTTGCAAGTGGCAATATTTCAATTTTTTTTTAATGGCTGAGTAATAGTCCGTTGTATAGATGTGCCACATCTTCTTTATCCATGTATCTGTCACTGGACACTTAGGTTTCTTCCATATCTTGGCTACTGTAAATCATGTTGCTATAAACTTTGGGGTGCATGTATCTTCAAATTAGTGTTTTTGTCTTCTCCAGATATATACCCAGGAGTGGAATTGCTGGATCATATGGTAGTTCTATTTTTAGGTTTTTAAGGAACCTCCATACTGTTTTCCATAGTGGCTGCACCAATTTACACTCCCAACCAACAGTGTACCAGGGTTCCCTTTTCTCTGCATCCTCACCAACACTTGTTGTTTGTGGTCTTTTTGATGACAGTCATTTTGACAGCTGTGAGGTGATATCTCATTGTGGTTTTGGTTTGCATTTCTCTGATGATTAGCGATGTTGAGCATCTTTTCATGTGCCTGTTGATTATCTGTATATCTTCTTCACAAAATGTCTATTCAGATCTTCTGCCCATTTTTTAATTAGGTTGTTTGTTTCTTGGATGTTGAGTTGTGCGAGCTGTTTATGTATTTGGGATATTAACTCCTTTCGGTCATGTCACTACTTTTCAATTATTATGGTTATTCAACTAACTACTAGATGTTGTTATTTTAGTAAGTTTCTGTGCTATCGGATTTTATTATATGACACATTTAAAATATTTTATAATTATATACATAATTATATATTATAATTTAAACCATTTATTTAAACAATTAAAAATAATTTAAATCATTATTCTGAGAAGGGATATATAGGCTTCATCTGACATTGAAAGGGAGAGACCTTGGCACAAAAAATTTTAAATACCTTATTTAAAGTGGGTTTTTTACTCTGGCTATTGTCTTCCATGTTCTCAGGACCTGTGGGTAGACAGACAAAGCTTGATGATTTCAGAGCAGGTATAGGCCAAGAAACCATGGCATTGAGTGTGCTGAGTCCAGACAAATGATATTTATATATACATCCAAATTTGAAGAAAAAATGTATTTCATTAAGTTTCAAACACTGTAATAGATATAAAGCAAAAATAAAAACCTGTTGCAAAGTTCAAAAAAAAAATAAATGAGTTAAAAAAAAAATGCACTTCTACCATGTTGCTCCCTACATAAAATGTTTCACTAGCTCTCATCACTGACAATATCAAGTACAAACTCCAAAGAAAGACATACAAGGCATGTCCTGGTTCAGTCTATTCAGTCTTCCCCTAGAGCCTCATTGCTTGTCATGCACTGCCCAAGGCCCTATCCCTCCAACCATTCTGAAATACTCGCAGGACCTGGAAGACATCACGCTCTTTCATGCCTGCATTCATGTGTAGGTGTGTTGGAGGAGGGGGCTTTGCTTTGGAATGCCCTTCTTCCTTTTTCTTTCTCATTTATCTTATTCTCCTTACTCATCCATCAAACTTTTATTCATTATTAAAGACATTGCTAATGTCACCTTCTCCTTTAAGTCTTCGGTGAACTCCCAGTGTGGCTGAGATGACTTTCCTCTTCTCTCCCACAGCACCCTGTGTAAACCATTTGTCACATTTTATTAAAGTTGACCGTGTGCTTTTCTGCTCTCACTAGACTGTGAGTTCCTCGAAAAAGAAGCATGATTTATTCCTCTCCTCTCCTCTCTCTACAGTTCCTACAGTAGTATATAGGACTCAATGAATGGGTAAAATCTGATAGGATATCACACAACTATGAACAGAATTACTATGTTATTTCAGAGGAAAAGTACCAGGGACATTCTGAATAATTTTCTTGCCCTCCTCTTCTGATGACAGTGGAGGGAAAATAGTGCTCCTTCAGGAGGCTGAATGATATATTGGGTAGCGTGACTGAGAAGTCTTTGCGACTGGGGGAGGAGGGATGTATAATTTTTCCCTGGAGAGTAGGGCTCTTAGCTTCAGGAGAGGTGAGGGACACTGTCCTGGATGGACTTGGTTGTTGTGGGCTAAATGTCCCACACCTAAAGTGAAGCAGGAATTAAAATATGACAATACTAGACTCTTAAAAATTTTGATGGAATAAATGCGTGAATATGAATAGGTATGAATACATCTGGTCATTTTTGACTGGACAGAAAACCTGTTATCATCAATCATGCTACTGTTTTCATATTCATCTGTACTGATTGTAGTTAGATTTCAAGAGGATGGCTGATTTGACCCTAGGCATCCTCTGTTATTGCTAAATTCTATAAAAATGACTTTTTGCCTCTAAGGATCCATGTGGACAGGGTAAGTGGCCACTAAGCACCATTCCACATTTCAAATCACTAGGGGAAAGATAGTATTATAAATGGTGACAAATGGATAGTCATCTGAAGAAAAATAAATTGGATTCCTATGTCACACTATGATGAAATAAGAGTTGAGATGGATTAAAGAATTCAAAAGTAAATAACAAGCCATAAATGTATTAGAAGAAATTATAAGATACATTAAAAATATAAACACATAGTGTAAAAGGCTCTAAGTATGACAAAAGAAATGGAAGCCAGGGAATTCCCCTGGCTGTCCAGTGGTTAAGACTCGGCACTTTCACTGCCATGGCCCAGGTTCAATCCCTGGTCTGGAAACTAAGAACCTGCAAGCCACGTGGCACGGCCAAAAAGAAGAAAAAGAAAAAAATTGGAAACTATAAAAAAAGACTAAAATATGTAACATCATACAGACATTTTAAATTCTGCATTAAAAAACAAGAAACCACAAAGTCAAAAGACAGATGAAAATCTGGGAAGAAATAGTTGTAGCTAATTTTTTTTTTTTTTTTTTGCTGGGCCCTGGGGCTTGTGAATGCTTAGTTCCCCGACCACGGATTGAACCCCGCCCCGGCAGTGAAAGTGCTGAGTCCTAACCACTGGACCACCAGGGAATTCCCCAATAGTAGCTAATTTCTTAAGTACATATATAGGTTTTGTTTTAATATTAACAACCTAATAGAAAAAATAAGCAAAGGATAAAAGCAAATAGTTAACAGAAAAGGAAACACAGATAATCCTTAAATATAAAAAGATTAATAACCTCACTCAAAATAAGAAAAATGCAGTGAAAATCATGATCAGATACCATTTTTTACCTATCATACTAGAACTAAGAATGATGAGGGTGTGGGAAAATAGGTAACTTCATACATTGTTAATAGAAATATAAATTGATACAACCTCTACAGGGTACAAATTGGCAATATCTATTAGAATTAAAGATAATCATATATACCTGATACATGTATGTACACATATGCTATACACATATTTATTTATTTGGAATACTTTCAGCTGTAAATAACAGAAACCCCAATTCAAATATGGCTTAAACAGTAGAAAAATCAATTATCTCATATAAGTCCAAATGTAAGGCAGCTCTAGGTAAAGTAAGATCAGTAGCTCAATAATATCAGTGAAGACTTAGATTCTTTCTCCCTCTCTCTTTCATCCTCATGGTGTTTACTGGGTCCTCAGGTTGTCTTTAAATTTTAATATGCTTTTGTTACCTATCATAATCAATGTAACCATTCCTTATTGTTAGATACATTATTTCCAATATAAAAAATAGTAAATAACCTTGTGGTTTTACATAAACATTTGCATCTTCATTTTCTTTGCATAAAATTTTAGAAGTAAAATTACTGTATAGAACCTTTTAAGGATCTTGTTAAATATTGGAAGGCAACTGGTCAGGGCCTTTCTATAGGCAATATTTAGAGTGTTCATTGCTGATCACCTTACTAATAACAATAGATATTAACATAAAAATTTAGTACATTTGTAGATGAAAGAATAGTATGTAATTTTAATTTACATTTTTATTATTAGAATGAACACTGATTTATTAAAAGGTTACATTTTTCGAGGAGGTACTTTTCAGATCAGAATCAGGAAAAAAAAAGATAGTAGTATTTAACAAAATTTTAAGTTCAAGGGTCTAGGGTTCAGGTATGAAATATAAAGTGTTAGTAAATAGATCCAGATAGCCAGAACCTATTCCTATATCTTCTCACATAAAGATCTCATGAGCTTATGATAGGAGTGAATTTGATGGGAAGAGAGAAGTTTTAGACAATGATCTTTTTTGATGCCCTACTTCATAGGCTGAGCTGGACGTAAAGAAGAGAGACACATTACACTCCTCCTCTGAGTTTAGAGACTTAAGAGTAGGGGGATATCGTTCATCATTTTCTGGGTGAGATCCATGGACATGACAAGCATTATTAGAGCAGTTCCCATTGACATGACAGTGCCTCTATAAAGTAGAAATGGTGATACAGCACAAATGGGCTTGAGGTAAAAGCTGATGTCAGTTCTACAACAAGTAGAAAATTACATTTTTTCACACCTGAACTAATAGCTGAAAAACTGTACTTCTACATTTTGGGGTTTTTTTGGCCATTTTATTCTATTTTATCTTTTTTAAATTGAAGTATAGTTGATTTACAATATTATGTTAGTTTCAGGTGTACAGCACAGTGATTCAGTTTATATATATGTATATATTCTTTTATATATATACTTATATATATATATATATTCCTATGTATATATATTCTTTTTCAGATTCTTTTCCCTTATATTTTACAAAATATTGAGTATAGTTTCCCTTACTATATAGTATGTCCCTTTTTAGTTTTATTTATTTATTTACTTATTTGCTTAGCAAGGAGAGTAGGTCCCTTTTTAATTTTTACTTTTTTAATTGAAGTAAAGTTGATTTACAATGTTGTGTTAGTTCTACATTTGTATGTGTATTTCTCCCATCATGTATGCACCTGTCTTAGTCACTTAAGTACAATCATCTCTAAACCTCAACTTCATCATTATAAAAATGGAGATATTAATATCTATGCAATGTGCTTTTCCCTTGTAAGTAAATGCTCATACTTCTTGTCCAAGGTCCAACAGGCAGTTTATTTCTTGCCAGTCTGAACAGGATATATGAGGCCCAAGGACACTAACCAGGTAATGTACCTGGTTAACAGATATATTGTGTCAACACAATACATGTTGCACCAACAGATATAAAGCCAAATTCCAGCCTTTGGCACAAATTCTGAAATGACACTGCTCTCTTTGGCCAATACCAGGATTCTTTGTTCAAACCTCTGGTAAAAGCAAGGTGGGGCTCACTATTCACAGTCTACCCACCTCTGTCAGCAAAGGAGAGAGCTCTGCTGGCACTGCAGTGCAGGGCTATTCGCCCAGGAGAGTCCCAGTTGGTGCAAGGTATTTCAGTCATAGGGATGCATCCTGGCCTGTGAGTAGATGGGAACCTAGCTAGCTTCCCATCAGTCCTATGCAACTTCCTTGGAGTTTTTTCTGACTCTGGAGCTGTAAGGAACTTAAATTCACTAATGCATAAGACATAGGTCCTGATAGATTTTAGACTTTGGGACAATTTTACTTGCTGCCAGGGAACATCTACAAGTAGGAAGCAGTACTGTCATTTGTTCTTTTTTGCTCTAGTTTCTATCCCATGGCACCTGGCCTGGTTCAGAGCCCACGATGGCTAAGTTTCCTCAGTAGAATCCTTTACTTAGGGTACAGGCAGCTACATAACTCATGCCATTTCTTGAGTTGCTGAGAAGTATGCAGCTTTTCAGGAAGATATTCTTGGAGCTCAAGCCAAGCAGTTGCCTCAATGACTGCCTGATTGTTTCCATTTAACAATTTGGGTTTTCTCCCACAGTCACTTCAGTGTGCTCAGTAAATTGGTGTTTTATGCTTGATTTTCACTTTCAGAATTCTATCTCAGCATTATGAGGATCTGATGTCATGATGTAAGCAAACGTTCCTGTATTGACATGTTTTGTTTTTGGCTAGTGGAGAGGTAATGCCAAAATTCTGAGTTCCATGGGAATAGAGCCAAGAGACGTTTGGCTTCTTAGTCAGAGTTAGTGTCCGTGGGAGCGGATCTGGGAAAGTCTTGTGGAGGATCCATGGCCAAAACCGCATAATCAGATTTTGTTCTGAATAGGGTCCTTCATAAGATGTTAGAAAAAAAAAAAGAACATAACATTATAGGAAGAAAGTTTTCTTAATCGAATAATCTTGAATGGTTAGGAAGACAAATTAAAAATGTGAATTAGTAGGTTAATCTCTTCATATGTTTGGTTTAAAGCTTACCTTTAAGATTAATTGAATCAAATTTATCTGTCGGCCCTTCTCAGGAGAACTCTCCAACAGATCTCGTTAAGATCAGAATCTGGGAATATGTTTTAGATCTCTGTAAGTTAATTCCAGTGAATAGTGTTTTGCCTATAGTGCATACGCAGAACTAATTAAAGAAAATGTTATTAAAGTCAGTTTTTCAAGAAAGTAAATATATGTGTGTGTTTAATAAATAATCACCTAAAAATAATAGCATCATACTGTTAAAAAACTTTTCTATCTTACAGTAATCCAAAATTGTAGTCAATGAAAACTTAGTATGTATTTCTTTGCTTCATTGCCAAACTCTGTATTTCTGTATCAGGAATACTTAGTGTAATGTTAAACCATAGCTGAAGTGAACTACTCAACCATTGTAACGGAGGATTAGGGAGTTGTCTATCATTATTATTACACATACATTTTATGCTTGTCGATAAATTAGGCACCTTCATATGTCAAGTCTTACATTCAAGAACATCCTGTGTTCTTGACAGGATGTGGTATTCATTGAAGTCTTTGGTAGGTAATCTAGTAAAATATATGTAAATAATCCCTCTATCTAGTGTTTTAAATTGTAACAAAGATAATCTTGCTATAAATGAATGCTATCTAATGAAAATGTATTAATTTTTCAAAGACTTCCTCTGCAAAATTCCACCTAGGCATGAATGAACTAAATTTAGTACCACTTCCCATTGCTTGACATTGTACTCAGGGATGACCAAAATTAGTATAGTTTAATTTGATATGTTTTGCAGTGTGTAAACTGGAACTGAATGACCATACAAATGAAATTTCAACACTATACGTCATGTGCCAGGCAAGTCATGACTTGCTTATCACATTTTAACCTATGGTTTAATTTCTTAGTTATATTACTGGATAGTATCCATGTGTCTTATATTTTAAAGTGATCGTTTGATATTTTAAATGGAATTCTTTTATCATGCTACATTTTTAATAAGTAGTATTGGAATGAATGATCAAACAAGTATAACTTATTTGATTTCTATTTCTATTTCTTATGTAATTAATGTACAAATATAAATGCTACATTTCTTTGGGCAATTTGATTAATTTAATTTAGCCTCAGTTCCCTCTATGAAATGGACATAATAATAATACTTAACTTCCAGCATTATGAAGATAAAATTACATCATTAATGTGAGGGGACTTTGAAAGTTATTAATTATTAATTATTATTATTTCAATTTGTATTACTGTACCCAGTAAAGTAGTGGTTTTAATCACATACTACCATAGATTTCCCATTAGGGTCTATTTGTCCAAGATAATCTCCAGGTTGATAAAAGATAGATGTAAACTGTTATAATCCTACGGACCTTTAGTTAGTGCCCAGTATTGACATTCCCCAGCTGACAAACCATGACTCAGAGCTTTTTTTTGTTTTTAGCTCTCCTGCATTTTGTCTTTTGGAATCATTCTTCTCACTCTGACCCACCATCCACTCTACTCTAGCATTTCAGAACTCTTGTCTTAGTTTTTGAACCAATTCACTTTATGACTTTGAGCAACCCTCTCTTTAGACCTCAGTTCTGTCATATGTAAATTAGGTGATCTCTAAGGTCTATTCCATCTCTCACATCCTATGACATTGACCCACTTCTATCTGTTTGTACATTTCTGTCCTTTGCTAATCACCTGCTCTTCTTCCACCTCATAATACCAACTCTAACCTCCCTCATTAAAATGCAGCCACACAACATTTGCAGAAACCAATGCTGAACATATACAAGGGTATATTACAAATTATAAACATTAAAAAATATAGTTTCACTCTTTCATTAGGACTTGTTGAAGAATTGGTGTAACCAGAGCAATGAATCATCGTGTCAAACTGCTCTGAATTGAAATTCAGACCAGCCACTGAGGTACCTCCTATTATCTCAGTTCCTCAGAATTCTCTTCTGTAAACTGGGGACAATAATGTCTCCTACATTGAGCGTGTCAAGGAAGTTCCTAGCACAAATCTGGTGCTCAGTAAATATTATCATCTCATACCCTCCTAATTCTGACATCCAGACATCAGAAGCCCTGATGATTTATTGATTTTGGTTTTGACACATAAAAAGAATGTGAGTTCATAATTTGAAGTGATTTTTATTCAGCTGTCTAGTTTAATCTATCACAGACTTGCCAGTTGATGACTGGATGATCTTTAAGAAACATAGAATGTTTTGGTAATTAGCAAGTGTTTTAGCCATGTTAAGACATCCAGGCTGATTTGATATTTATTTTCCTTTTCAAACATTCAATTGGTTAAGGATTAAAACTAATTAATTGGGAAGCAGGCCCTTATAAGTATACTTTATTACTTCATAAATAATTTTTATCTTAAGAAGGAAGATAAACTAGATTCTATGAATGAGCTCTAAGAAGACCCTGAGCTCCCTGAAATTATATGCAAAATTGTGAGTTTTCTTTTTCCTGGTGAGAGTGTCCCACCAGACCCAAAAGGGTCATTGACATTCTTAAATGAGTATATGGTGGTTTAAAGTGAAATAGATTTGTTTTCGTTTGGGGTATAGAATAATTGAGTTCTAATCTAGCTACTGTCAATGTCAAAATATTGCCTTTTTATTTTAAGAAAATAAAGTTCTCTACAGAAGTGCAAAAACCAACTTGAATACAAAAGGAACCATAGGGTTTGAAAGGGTTTTTTGTTTGTTTTTATTTTTACTGTGTTTTTTTTAACTCACGTTGGTTTGTGGGAAGTATGAGAAGTATTACAAAACGTTCAGAATATTAAAACTGATACACTACATTGAACTTTACATAATTTTTTCTGAAAATTTCAGGGGTTAGTGTCACGTATCACAAGTGAATATTCTTAGGGTGCTGAAAATGAAAGTGACATGCCCATAGGCAGAATAGCAGAGCGCCTTTGCCATTCCTAGGACCTAGGCAAAATAGAAAAAGAAATGCCTAGGTCTTGTCACAAAACAAATTGGTCCTGATGCTTTCTTTCATGGTCATATGGGTTTTGAAGCGGGCTACCAAATGGAGAGGTTAGTGATGTGATCTTGGGGCTCCATGGTGTAAGGGTAAATATAAAGGTTGGGGAGTCCTGAAACTGGGTGCTTGGAAACAGAGGGTGTTCCTAACTCACAGTTCCCACTGTAGGGATCAAGGTCCCCAGTTATTTGTGCTCCACAGCCTAAGGTGTGCTAATGGGCCTGCTGACCCAGACTTTGAGGTCATGTATATTCATGGCCCTGGAAGAAGTATGTTCTGATATGTACAGCTGAAAAGTGGCCTTACCGCGTCACCGCAGTTGGCTCCTCCCCCAACAGGGGCAACTCCCTTACAGCTCCAGCCTTGTCAGTGTTAAATATGTCAGTATCAGAATTAGAAAAACTACTGCTCTCTGTTTGTATGAGTGTAAATTGCTGTAATATCTTCCATGGTTATAATAATTATAAATTATTTATTTAAGAACCATAACACTAGACAAAATTTTAATCACCTCCCCCATTAGACATAGTCACTGCTTTAGAGCTAAGCTATTAAATTGGCCAGGGGTGGATTCTAGGCACTTTATAATTATTTTTCAATTCAATTTGAAAATTTTTGCCCCCAAAACTCAGATAAATGTGCCAGTATCATTAAGTGCTAGGAAAAAGATGCAGTTTCCCTGTGTCCCTTTGGCTTCAGTAGAACTTGTAACTCTAGGACCATATACCCTTGCCAACTGCAATGCATTTGGAAATTGAACCTATGAAAACATATAAATAGTTTTCAGGTCAAGATAAAGAGAAATGAAACAGATGTAACTAGCCCTTGCTTTTGTATGTTTAAAGCAACTTGACCAGAACCAATTTAACAGGAATTTCACTCATGAGAAACTAGAGTAGCAGACCTAAAATTTCTAAACCAAACTTTTGTGCTAAATCATTAAACTTTTACAATAAAGTGAAAACCAAAAATCCAGAATTAATCATTATAACATAAAACTGTTGTGGCTTTCAAAAAACGTGAAAACACTTTAATATAATTTATATTATTTCTACACATTAGATGTAAGAAATAATTTCACTTAGTCATAAGTATAATGTATTTGATTAACAAAATCCTAATTTACAAAATAGAAGTAAATATATGTAGAAATATATTCATTACCAAATTATAAAATAAAATTAACAATTCTTAAGATATCATCAGTTTATTTTTCTGATTTCAGATAATAGAGTTAAATCATTTTGGTATGCTTAATAATATTTATAAGTATTAAAATAATGGAACGTTGAGATTTGAATACAATGACAGTAAACCATTGAAATTTCACATTCACATTATACAGCCATCATGAATCCGTAAGTGAATGTTAATAATGTAAAAAAATATAAAATGATTGTAATATAACCATCTAACCATTAGCATATGGAGTTTTAAGACCACATTTAATCAGCTAATTTGCTCCGAAATATAAGCATTTGCTTTTCTGTCATACATGAAATGTCTTTGTGCCTTAATACTTAATTTGAAATGTCCTTACTGTAAAAATATACCAAAGTAAATAAAAAAGGAGACATTTATTTACAAAACAATATTGTATACATATTATATAAATGCAATTGTTTCAAAGTCTTTTTATACAATATTGATAGAATCAGTCATTTCCATTATTTCATCATAAAAACTGCAGTGTTGCAAAGGCAGGCTATAATTTTGAAATTTTGATAAAAATGAATACTTTTTGGCTGCCATGTAAATGCAGTTTCTCCAAGTATGCTACAGAATTGAATCCAGACCTCTAGAAAAATGATTTTTCTTTCATTAAAGAAAATCCATTCCCCATTTGGAGGAGTATGAAAATGCACCTGAAGAAAGGAGAAACATTACTTTACTGAGTGTATTTTATTTGATGAACCTGATAACATCAGCCATTCAGCCTATTGTATTAGCACCATTGGCATGAATTGTTAATGTACTGTATCAATCAGAATAGGAATGGGAACTTGCACATGGTGTACCATCCCTATTTTTGTGGAATCTTCTCTTACCAAGTATGCTATCATACAATATAAATTCAAGTGTTTAAGGATGATTCAAATAATGGTATATAACAATCCTGCATTTTACCAATACTACATATAGATTTTTCTGTAAATATTAAATGAAACTGTAAAGAAATAGACTTTAAAGCATACTCCTTTAATTCACCAGAACACAAGGAGAATTGCTTTCATTTACCTGCATATGTTGTGATATATATGAACATAAATGGAATTTGATCTCCAAGTTAAAAAACTCCGGAAATCATAAAACTTTTTATTGTATGATTTGTTTTGATGGTTAAATGCCAACCGTTGCATATATTCTCTCTTTTAGTTCATATACTGTAGCTTGTGCGTAAGTGACTGTAGCATACTCTAGGCTTACAGCCTGTGGTACATAATTTCACAGTTTCAAAATTGTTGAGGGGAAGACCTTCCACTTTTTAGGAAGTTATGAACCAAATATAAATCTCATGAGCACCCACAGCGATCTACTACCATGGCTGGAATTTTCCCATATATTATTTGTTCTTTGCCATTAAAATATAGCATATTAATTGGGGACATCTTTGTGGGAGTACAACAGGGGCCTGCTGAACCTCTGGGGTTTGCTTGGTGCACAAGATGGGTATGAGGATATTTTTGTAAAAATACAAATTCACACTCTCCAGAGCAGTAATTGGCCTTATATCTTTTAGGTGCAATAATCCAATCCCATCCAAAAGCTTCAAAATCCACAGTTAGAGGGTAACGACAGCATCGAGATTCTGTGGAGTGCTCATCACAGTCGAGTCCAAAATCTCTCCTGGATCTTTTTGGTGTGTCTGTTACCTTGACTTCTAAAAAGGGATTCTGTATGAAAAGGAAAGAAGAGTTAGTAATAGATGCTGAAACACCTTCCTACATCAAGCACTCGTTGTTGAAGAAAGAAACTAATCATTTTGCTTCTGCCACATTTGTTCTTATGTTTTAATGTTGCCACAGCATTAAAGAATTTTAATTTACACTAGGCTTGATACTTCCCTTATGGCTCAAAAGACTATAGCAGCAATACAGATTCCCCTGTGGTCAGATCTTTGTCTTGCTTATTCTTGTTTTCCCCAGTTTGAGTATCTGAATGCCTGGCACATAATAGATGCTCTGAAAATATTGATGGCAAGAAAGGGAGAGAGGGAGGAGAAGAGAAAGGGAGGGGGGAAGAAAGGAGGAAGGGGAAAAGCTAGCTTCTCTCTTCCTGCTTGTTGGTTAAATATGGTGGCTAATTATGTCTGATGACTCCTGGAGGGATAGGTATACTCATCCATCCTCCATTCACTAGATCTTATTCAGGGATCCTTGGATATTAACGCCAAACCAAAATAGTTACCACCCAGCACTGTACAGATTGTAATGGGAGAAAGGAAGGTAGGGTGATGAAGGTAGCGGTAGGTATTATTGGGTTGGAACGACAAACTCCAAGAGAGGGAGGGACAGATTCAGAAGAAGATACGATAATATTTCCTTTATTCTTTCACTGAAAAATGTTTCTGTTCAGATATTTAAACAATAATTTGCTAATCCTTCCCCTGCCCCAATCTTTTCATGCATTTGAGACATTTTTCTTTTTATATGGAAAAGTCTGAGGAATACATCGTGTTAACCATCTGCTTAATAATAAATAAAACCTCTGTCACATCACCAGCTTTGATCATTAAAATGCTGTCTATAAAAAAGAACACATTCCTAAATAATTAATAGTAGTTTTTATCCTGTATCAAAATCAAAATAGACCTGGTAATTATTGGTATTTAAGATTATAAAAAATAATAACATCATTTTGGGAGTCAGTAACATTTTATGTAGCATATTTAAAGAAAAATAGATCATTTGGAAAATTGTATAATCTCTTAAAGAATATGTTTTCATTTAAAGTAGATATGACTTACTAATTATATATTCTTTACAAACAAGACCATTTAAAAACTAAAAAGAACACATTGCTTGCAAGTATAATCTTTTGTTGTAAATTATATCAATAAATGGAAGTAAAAGATATGGTCACATTAAATAAGTTTTTGAAAACAGAAGTAAACACAAGCATAGATAAGCCAGAAGAGTGAGTAACTCTAAACTTATACTAGGTTTTAAATGGTTTTTTTTAATTTTTATAATATATAAGGCATTGTCTTCTGTTTGACCTGATATTAAATTAGTTGACATTACCTAAGTAAACTCTTGCAAAAGAATAGTAAGACAGTTCAGAAATAAGCTGGGTGGTACAGGTTAACTACCCTGAAATTTTAAATTTTATTAGGGGTAATTCACAGAGTAATCCACATATACATCAGTGCATCAACAGCCTAGAAAATAAGGAACATTTATCTTGAGGGATCTTAAATATATTATATTCAATAGCATATACGTCTAAACATATTGTATTTAGTTAGTTGCTATAATTAAAAGCATTTTATTTCAATTATAATTTTTAGAGTTTATTTTTTTCCACTTTATTAAGCCAAAAAAATGTTAACACGTTTGGCACTCTTCTAGGGAAAAAAATGTTTTGTTGGGTATGTCCTAGAATCCACTATGAAGACTTCATGTTTTTATTTATATAATCTTATAGCACATCAATGAAAAGCACTTTATATTTCATTCCCAATTCAAAAGAATTCCTAAAGAAGTTAAGGACTATGGTGTAACTTTTTTCTTTAAGTCCTCATGCAAACTAAAAGTATCAAGAGAGTGTTTCATAGGATATGAAATTGGACACCTACTTTTATTGGGTACAGGGCTACCATCGGGGTAAGATACCTTTTTCCGGCTTATGAGCATAGGAAACTGGTAGTTGTTTTTCACTACTATTCATTCACATTATGAATAAAAACATAAGGTTTTTAGAATGTTATTTTCAGTAATCACTTACCAGCCCATCTTCTCCTGGTCCTGGGAAGGTTACAGCAAGATCATGACCATTCTCATCTAAAGCTTTGATTTCAATGCCTAAGTTGGATTCAGGTTGTTTGAGCCAATTTTGCAACACTGTCTTCACATCAATGCTCTGCCAAATACCAGTGCCTGGGTTCATGTCAAGTTTCAGAGATCGGATTCCAGTATACCTTGTACCGTCTTTCATGGGTTTGATGAGTCTCAGGATTTGCACAAACACTGTTGTAGGAGTCTTGACTGGCCTCAGATATATCCACAGTTGGGCCTTTACTACTTTATTGTATTGTATTTTAGAGCTAAATTTAAAGAAGCAACACTTGGGTTTTCCTTCCACTTGCGTTAGAAGATCAGCTATAAATGAATAAGAAAAAAAAAGAGTTACTGAAATCATTTTTCATGACAGATGAATAAACTCCTCCATATTAATCAATGAGCATGTTTATTGGAATAATGTGTGCATATTTAGTCTTTTAAAATGAAAAAAAATATGTAGAATTTCATTCATAACTCAGAAAACTATCAAATAAAATAATTACTATAACTTTTCAGATTTTCTTAGATGTATGTTTTTTCAGCTGTTTAGGAGTAACCTACTTCCTCTCCAGAGAACTGTGGACTAAGGAAAATTCTATTAAGGAATGAAAAGTGGATGAAATTTTAAGATGATGATGATTAGAGAGAACAAGAGACACTGTGGAGGAACATCCACTTAGAATTCTTTGGGAATCTGAGTAGTTACACTTACTGAGCAGCTGTACCAATCAGTCTGGAAGAAGGAACCCTTCCCCCAGGCCTGAATTACCTGGGGACAAGACACTGAGCAACTGAGCCTCAGGAATTAGTAGAAAATATAGTACATCTGTTATGTTTGGGTGCTGGGATAGCCTTTTAAAGGAACAAAACTAGCAGGTAAGTAGCACCAAAATCTAAATGTTGCATTCAGGCTCTCTCAAAACTTAGAAAACATTGTCTTTAGGGCCAGGCTGTCATTGTAAGCAGAAGCACTTAGAAATTTCTTTCCTTTTGGTTTTCCAAGATTGTTTATAAATAAGGCAAATCTACTCCAGGGTTATCTGATAGCACAGTCTTAAAGGAAAATTATTCGTTGCATTATAACCTAATTACTTAATAAGAAAAACAATATTTTGAAACTGTTTTGAGTCCAGTTTAAAGTGGGTAAAGCACTCTGTAAAGCAAGATCACAGACATATGGCACAAAACTCTTTCTTGTCATGCCTTCTCTGTTAAGGTGCCTGTCCCCCTTTCCTTGAGTATAGTTTTGAACTGCCTGCAACAGGAATGGTATGACGTATATTATCTTCCAGAAGCAATGTAGATACTACAGGTAATAGTCCTCCCTCCTATGAAGAGTAAAATAATACTTCAGGAGGTTATTAAGCTTGTGCCTGCCTGGAAATATGCAGATCGGGTACTCTTAACAATAGTACCATGGTCAAGGTATAAGTGGGACTTTGTGAGCCATAGCCTACTCAATTAAAATGTTTATTTCTTAGCATTTTCTGATAATTAGCTCATGATTATTATTATGCTATGTTTACTTCATCATTGCTCTTAGTAATACATTAAATTTATAAAAAATATTTTTTCATATTTTCCAGTGTTGTAATAGCTTTCAAAATTAGATAACTTTAATTTGTGAAGAACATAAAAACACTGTGAGAAATAGTTTTGAATAACAGAAGTCATTCTAGGTATTCAGCAAATGCCCAAATAGTCTTCAACATCTACAAATTTCTTCTGTTCTCTTTATTATGAAAAAACCTGTTATTATAAATGCATATTTCAGACAACCAAATGCAGTTATGAAATTTCATGTAGTTAAAAAATTTCAAGTTTTTCACATTGCTTGTAGTATCTCCCAATCCTTACCTTGGTGGTATTAAGCTGTGAAAGCATAAGCATGTTATAGTTGTCATATTAAACATGCAAGCATTTTATTTTTTATTTTTAGCTTTTTAGCTCTCTAAGGAAACAAATTATGCAGCAGCTTTCAGTCTCATTAGTATATTTCTCATGAAATCTTGAAAAAAAAGAAACTCTTTTCCCTCCTACTTACATACAAGCCAACAGCTTGTTAAAAGAGCCTGAAAATAGATCGGTTTCTCATAAACACTAGAACAGCAGTCAGCAGAACTGTTGCTCTACACTAATAGGACTACTCACACTCTGTGGGCATGGTAATGACCGTTTCCGTCGTAGCGTGGTAATCATCATCTTCCAAGGAGCCGTCACTGCTGTCATCTCTCTGGACATCGTACTGATCAATCAGTTCCCGGAGTGGAGGAGCTTTGGGCAAAAGTTGTCTTATAGCATCTTTGCTGATGTTAGGAGCTGTTTCCAGGCGAAGTTTACTGAGGATTTGGATTTTTATGGCTTCTAGTCTTGAGGATTTAGTGTTTTGTCTCCACATACATGCATTACACAGCCCCTCTTTTTCCACATTTTCCTTTTGCTCGCTGTTCTCATTCAGATCCACTGGACCAGCAACAATCAGCATAAATAGGTAAATATAAACATAGATTTGCAGTTTTTGCATGATTTTAAAATCAGTACAATCTTTTCCCTTGTTCTTATTTCTTCCTTTTACTTTTCTTTTGCTTTTGAGTAATGCCAAGCAAAATGTTAATGCCTGCACAGTCTGAGAGACAACTTGCCACACCAGTGAATCTTTTATACTGTATTCCAAGTGGCTTTTTATATTCCAACTTTGATGAGACAAGTGTCGTCAGGATCTATGATTGGCTCTTGCTCCACAATGAATCTCGCTGTCAGAGGTTAAAACCCTGTCTGTCACAAGTCACCAAACAGTATTTTGTTACAGTCAAGGGTGAGCTGATTCATTTGACTACTTCATAAAAGAAATAAATCTACAAATAATGAAAGATATATGTGACATTTGAAAAATTAAAATCTATGTTAACAATAATATAAACTACACTTAGATCTTGTTCATCTTTATATGTGAAACTTTAAAATTATAATTTAAATAAGTAAATCTTAATTTACACTTCATACTTAAAAAGTTGAAATGTCTTTTCCTCAAAAAATAAAATGATTTTATATTATTTAGGCAAGGATTTGAAGTAAAAGAATTTTTATTTGTTGTAGTAAATTATTTTTAGTACTGTGTAATTAGGGAAATACAGATTTAAATTTTAAATTTAAAGTTAAGATAGTGATACTAGTAAAAGATTTTTGGCTATAATTTGAGAAACTTGTTTTCCTGAATGAATTCTTAACACATAATGAAGATCATACTTTTTAATATTAAACTGCTCATGGAATTATTTTTAAATAATTTAATATCTTTTATTCATATGAAAATTGTGTTCAGTTTTTGACTGATTACTATTATTTCCTATCCCAAAGTTGCAGATTAATATTGCTCAGAGGATGTGTTTTTTCATTGTTTATTACCAAGAGGATAATGTCAGCTATGTGAACTTAGAATAAGCTTAGAATAACTTAGAATAAGCTTAAGATAATGAATTTTATGACTGGTAATGAAGTTTTCCTCAGATTTCCAGTGGTAAAAGAAAAAATGTAGTATCTACTCTCTATAAATTATATCCAAATATTGTGGACACATAAAAGGAAAGGAGCACCATAATAAAGGGTGCCCATTTTTCTATTTCCCAATACTGTGCTAGGTTTGCACCCCTTTGCCAGTTTCTCATTTGACCAGAGGGCAGACACCTGGCAGGGATTTGGGGTAAGGTCTGGGAGCAGAGAATAGAGCTTTTTGTTCTCTAAATTTAAGTGGCCTCTGTAGGGATCAAACTCTCAACCTTAGCTTTGGGAGCCACAAGATCTAATCAAATGAACTATTAAAGAGCTAAACAAACATAGCCAGCGAGAAACAGAAGCTGTTTCCAGGCCACAGGAGATTTATTCTTCCTACTTCTTTTGGGGAAGCTAAGGACTCCTGAGAGAGTTAATCCATTACTTTTTTTTCCAAGAGAATGCAGTGGTTCATATCAAATATTCATTTTTTTAGGTCACTACTTTTGCACATTGTACACTAATTTACTGCCTCAGTGCACTAAAATGCAACTCAGTAGCCTGAAAAGTTAATGCATTTTCATCAAATTCTTAAGAGGTATCTACATCTCTTGAGAAAAAATGGCCTTACATAATGCATTAGATTTGCCCATCATTAAAGATTAAGGAAAACCAGACACAAACCAGATGCCCTGAAAGATTTCAGATATTCATTGTTGTGGAGCGGTATTAGATCAGGTTTATAAAGTTTTATTTGTTTGGTAAATTTATTTTTCAGCATATAAATCTTTGTAATGTTATAATGATTGTAGCATATGCTTCTATATACTTCTGAGTAAATCAAATCTTTTTTTTTTTAACTCTATTAGAATTGCATAGCAGTTGGGACCTCAGGTTCTGCAGTCAGATAGACCTGAGTTCAAATCTCAATTTTGCCACTTCTAACTATGTAATGATGGATGAGATACTTAACTTCTCTAACCTTCAGTTTCCTCATAGAGTTTTGGGGGGGATGTAATTCAATAATACATGTAAATTGCTGAGTATTCTCCCTGTCACACAGTAAGTGATTGATAACTAGTACTTGAGCACTTGGTCTTTGTTTCATGCAGAGGGGTTTGAGATTATGTTTAAATCTATCCTCCACATGAACTAGAACTGCTTCAGTTTGTAGCTGCCAATTATCAATTAACGTAGGCTAGCTCTCTAGTAAAATGTTCTAAGGCAGCCCTATCGCAAGGCACATTTCAGCTGTTTATTCTTACTACCTGGAATAGAGGAAACAAAGATCGTCATTTCCACATGGTCGATGCTCATTACTCACGGATTCCAGGTTTGCAAATTTGTCTCATTGCCGAAACTTATTTTTTACTCCGTAATCAATACTCGTAGCGCTTTTATAGTCATTCACACACATGCACAGAGCAGCGAAAAATTTGAGGCTTCCAACACACAGGATCCCAGTTCAGGTCAACCAAGGCAATTCTCCGCCTTGTTTCAGCCCTCATGCTTATTAATAAGTGCCCTTTTTGCAATCTATATAGCACCATTTTTTTTCACATTTTTGTGTGTTTTTTGGGGGGTGACTCTGCTGTTCAAAGTGGCCGCCAAGCATAGTGCTGAAGTGCTGTGCTCCTAGGCACAGGGAGGCTGTGCTGAAAAGTAAATAGAATGGTGGTTGCCAGGGACTGGAGGAGGGGTGGGGTGCGATGGGGGAAAGCCACTGTTCAATAGATACAGAGTTTTCAATTGGGAAGATCAAAAAGTTCTGGAGATGGATGTTGCTTATGGTTGCACAACAGTGTAAATGTACTTAATGCCACTGAACTGTACAGTTAAAAATGGTTAAATAGTCAATTTTGTTATGTATGTTTTACCACAATTTTTGAAAAAGAAGGTTGTGATAGAACTTAGGGAAAAAATTTCCTTATGGAAAAATATGTGTGTTATGTAAGCTTTGTTCAGGCTTCAGTTATAGGGCTTTTGGCTGTGAATCCAATGTTAATGAATCAGCAATATATATTAAATAAGATATTTTAAAACAGAAATGCACATAAAGCAAGGTTATATATTGATTGGTTGACGAAAATGTGACCAGAGGCTGACAGGATGTAACCTTGTGTTTCCCCTAGGAGCAGTGGCTCAGTAATCACTCATTCAGTGTTGGCAGTGATTTGATAGAACATAACTACTATGAATATTGAGAATCAACTATATTCAATCAATGCCTCTAGACATCAGTAATGAATGAGTTAAGAGGTCCTCAAGAAGTTTCAAGAACATATATTCCTTCTCCAGTGTCAGTGATAACAACCTTCCCAAGGCCCCAGAGCAGGAAGGTTCACCAGCAGTAGGAACCTTCACTGTGGTCTGACTGCTGGAGGCCTGGCTTTGGCTGCTTTCATGAAGACAGGACTGTGTCATTAGGGTGAGTGAGTAGAGAATTCCTTCTAGTTGATGGGAGGGCATGGTCGACCAGCTTATTGGCTTTGTCTTAGGTTTGCCATCTTTGAAAGCAGTTTCTCACAGGAGTCAATTTAGGTGGGCAGTTCACCTCTTCACAAGACTTGTATTTTTCTTTCCCACTGTTCTTCTTTGTACTGGGTGGGCCTTACATTTCTGTAACCATAAGTAACGTAGGAAGCAAACTTCTCTCTTCTCTCTTACAAATACCAGGGGGGGATGTTTCAAAACAACTTTGAGAGTATTAGGCATATTTCCCAAAAAACATTTATGGTTTTACTCTTTGCAGTCTGGGAACTACTGAGTTCATTAATGTAAAAGCTTGCCAGAAGTTTAATGATGTGGCCAAAGAAAGGAGGAGACTAGGAATTAGAATAAGATTGAATCATGAAAAATTCAACTCTGCTGTGGGAAATAAACAGAAAGTTGTATTTTATCTGATCACTCTTGCCACTTCCTTGTGATGATAGCCCTTTGGTATCACACTGTTCTGATTATGCTTAAGGCCAGAAAAAAATTGTATAGTGCTCAACTCACATAACAGCATGAGAAAGGTAGTCATCTCACAGTGGCAATACCTGATTATCCATGCTTTCAATAGATTACAGAACAAAAATGAACAAAAACAAAAGTATCCTTGAGCCAGGGAGTAGCAGTATAGGAATAGCAGACAGGAGATCTGGAATATAGTTCTGGGTTTGTTGCTGACATTTTATGTGACCTTGAATAAGTCATTTGGCAAAGCCGTCATTTATGAATGCATGTATGCATGTATGTATGTACTGTGGACCCTTGGACAACACGGGTTTGACCTGAGAGGGTCCACTTATATGCACATTTTTCGCTAAATGTGTACTACGGTACTACACCATCTGTAGTTGGTTGAATCCTCAGATGCAAGAACCTTGGATACGGAGGGCTAACTGTAAAGTTATATACAGATTTTCAACTGGAAGACCAGTTGGCACTCCTAACCCCTGCGCTGTTTGAGTGTTAACTGTATTAATTCATTTATTATTTTATGAAATATTTTAATGCCTATTATGTGCCTGGTACCATGCTAGATTCTGAGGAGAAAACAGTGAGCCAGACAGAAACAGTCACTGTCTTCGTGAAGCCTACAATCTAGTCTCTTCAATATAAAACAGGAAGAAATTTGATGAGCTGGGCCGTTTAACTTGAGGTGTATCACCTAAAACAGTAGTTCTCACACTTCTTGGTCTCAAGATTCCTTTACTCTGAAAAGTTATTTAGGATCCTCAAAAGCTTTTGTTTGTGTGGGTCATATCTATCAATATTTAACATATTATAAATTAAAAATGAGAAATGTTAGAATATAGACATATGCAAGCATATATTCTATTTGCTGACAGAGTGATGATGTCGTCACATATCATGGAGCCTCTGGAAAAACCCCACTATACATATAAGAAAAAATGAGAGTAGCAAGAAAATGTTAGCATTGTTATGAAAATAGTTTTTACTCTACAGACTCTCTGAAAGGGTCTTCACTCCAGGGATCCCCAGACCACACTTTCCCCCAAAGTAATACATTTTATACTGCTTCAATTGAATTTTTTCCCTCTAACTTGAAGTCCCCTCATCTTAATATCTATAGTTGTACTTTTAATGAGACCTCAAACATGATTATTTTTAGACACTGTGTATTTATTTACTGATACATAATTATTGCCAAGAGCAGAAATATAAATTTTATTGTTTTATAATCACCAACTACTAACTTGTGGGTTCTCTAGAGGACATTTGCACAACATTTGTCAATTCTAGGGTGTAGGCTGCAATCTGGTCTTGAGGGATCTCTTTAGTTGGTTTTCAGGTCAGCCTTGAGGTGATAACATTCATATTATGGCAGTGTGTCATAATAATGTCCCAGTTAACAAAACGTTTGCATTCCATTGTCCTTTAGAGGTAGTATTAATTCAGGAAAGCTTCAAAATGTGATTTCTCTCCTCCTTCCTTTCCAAAGTGGGAAGTTGACTTCCTTTCTAGTTTATTCATTATACATTTGAAATACAAAGAATAAAAATTAAGTTATAATTTTGCTTCCTCTTTTTTCCATTGAAAAAAGAGACTAGACCCAAAAGACTTAGTGTTAGTGTTAATTATATAGATTATTACAATTCTCAAATGTGTTTACTGATAACTGAACCAATAAATGAATGAATGTCTCCTTAAATACAAGAAAGTTCAACTTTCTAATTTTTCAGTAGGTATACTTTTATATTCATAATATATTGTTATGTTTATATATTTTTTTTTAAAAAAATTAATTTATTTATTTATTTTTGGCTGTGTTGGGTCTTCCTTTCTGTGCGAGGGCTTTCTCTAGTTGCGGCAAGCGGGGGTCACCCTTCATCGCGGTGTGCGGGCCTCTCACTATCGCGGCCTCTCTTGTTGCGGAGCACAGGCTCCAGACGCGCAGGCTCAGTAGTTGTGGCTCACGGGCCTAGTTGCTCCGTGGCATGTGGGATCTTCCCAGACCAGGGCTCGAACCCATGTCCTCTGCATTAGCAGGCAGATTCTCAACCACTGTGCCACCAGGGAAGCCCTGTTATGTTTATATTTATAGACTTTCTAAATGGCTCTTGTGTTTTCGGTTTGCTCTGTGGTTCATAACATTTCTATTGGGTTCCCTCTTACTCGCCCTCGTAGAGAGTACCAGTACTGGGAGGTCCCTGTGTGTCCTTGCCACCTCTAGCAGTTCTGTGCTAGCGCACCGAACACTCGAACATTCCACTAGAACTTTTGCATTCAATGATCTGTGACTATGCAGAGACACTGTGTAGCTATTAACAAGACCTTGCTAGGGAGTGACCATGCTCACTGTGACACCACTATTTAAGACTACCAGAGCCGTTACCCAACACAGGTTCTATTTAGTTCAAATTGAGTCAAAAGCAGCCAGAGAGCAGAAAAGAAATCTCAGAAGGGCAGTGTGTGTGTGTGTGTGTGTGTAGGCAAGGCAAAGGCTGAACAATCTTCTTTGCCTTGACCCGGTAGGGAGACTGTGAACAGATTATGTGTGTTATAGTCTCCTCCTTATCCATATTCTTTGTTGTAAAGTACTCCTTCTCTCCCTGCTTTCTCCTTATACCAGCAGGAAGGCATTTTCCCCTGAAACTGGGATAGAATTTATTGCCTCAGTTTACCCCAAGGCATAGCTCCTTGAATAGCCAGCCCAGGTGGGCCAGAAATCAACCTATTTCCCAGAATGCTCTTTCCAACTAAGTTCCTTAGCTTCCCAGGGGTGTCTATGAGTTCCATAAGTAATTTCAAAATATATACTTAGTTTTTAAAATTAATTTTTATTGGAGTATAGTTGACTTACAATGTTGTGTTAGTTTCTGCTGTACAGCAAAGTGAATCAGTTATACATATACATATATCCACTCTTTTAGATTCTATTCCTGTATAGGTCATTACAGAGTATTGAGTAGAGTTCCCTGTGCTATACAGTAGGTTCTTACTAGTTATCTATTTTATATATAGCAGTGTGTATATGTCAACCCCAATCTCCCAATTTATCCCTCCTCCCCCTTTCCCCCTTGATAACCATAAGTTTGTTTTCTACATCTGTGACTCTATTTCTGTCTTGTAAATAGGTTCATTTGTATCATTATAAAACCTAGTTTTTGATGTATATTCTGGATCATCCAGATAACCACCTTACATCTTTGATGTCTTCATTTTATACAGTGTCTACAAATACAGTGTCTACAGTGTTATTTTAAAAAGTGTTTACAATTGAGTTTTTTACTATAATCAAGTTGGCTTCAAGTGTCATCTAAAGTGATAGGGGTTGACTTTTATCTATGAGAGTTCTCGAAAAAATTGTTTTTCCTTGAGAATGAATCTTTACATTATTCAAGCTTTGAGGACCTGGCTCAAATAATTTCTTTATTCTATTAATAGCAAGTAAGCACAGCTACTTAAGTCCTTTGCCCAAAGGCAGTGGCTGGTGTCTGGAAAAAGTCTGTGATTCACTAATTTTAGCCCCTTTTACTGGACTTGAATTTTATTTTTGTTTATGTTGAACGTACATGCAGTGAGATAGCATGCAGGGATGTCTCAGATTCCCTGATATAATATATAGCAGTCTCTAGTTGGGCTCTCAAATTTGCTACATCTACATGCTCACTTTTGGTCTAAACTTCCACGCCATTGCCCACCTCTCTGGATTAAGAAGGCACAGAAACTTCTGCCTGCAGTTATACATTTGTCCCCAAGTTTAATGAAGTAAAATTTTTAAAATTTACAGATGAGAAACAGAGTATAAGGAGTTCATTTTCATTATTTTGGATGACTGATTTCCTTCATTGATGGTTTTGTTTATTTTAGAACAAGCATGTGGTTTCTGGAGCAGATGAAATATAGATTGAATTGGCACAATTACACCTTTAGTTTTGAAATCTTTACCCTCCCTTATTATTAAGATAAGCCTTCCAGCAAACAACCACTCCCCAAGAGAAAATCTTGCAATTTTCAGGGTTTTGTTCTGGGGGAACTTTGGAAACCATTGACTCAATACAGAGTATGTTTCTGCACATAAAAAAATTTTTTTAAATTTTTTTTAGATTTAGTTTTTAAATTTAAAGTCTTAAAACACTTTAAAAAAATTAACTCCCTCTTTACTCAGTTAGTGACTTGGAAGTAGTGATAGCCATGAAAGAATTCAGTTCTTTTCAAGAGTATTCAGAAAATGTTTTCTTATTTCCTTGGAATTGCCTAAAGCATTGTTTTTCATAATTCGCAGAAGATTGACTTTCAGAGGCATTCTGTTTCCAAATTCTTTTGTAAATTCCTAGAAAGACCTCTGTAAAAATTTATTCATTTGTTTATTTATTCATTTATTTGTTCATTAAACATTTACTGGCACCTGGTTTGTGATAGAGACTATGCCAAGAACTAGAGACAGGGAAAAAAAAGATGCTTTTTGTCTAAGGAAAAAGAATTGAATTCTAGTAGATTATCATATCTAATGTACTCCTGAACAGATGGAGAAACTGAGGTCCAGAGAAAGGTTACATGACTTAAATAAGAATTAAATTAAAAACAGTTTATTTGATTCACAAAGGCAATTGGCATTGAAATACTTTGGAATCACCAGTACTTCTTTTATATTGAGTTAGGAATTTTTTTAATATTCTAAAATTAACAAATAGGGTCAGTGCCCAATTTCCTGGGTCAACGCCACAGTGGTGCCCTTTGTTCTTGGACCCAGTCCATAGTCTGGCTTGGCAACTGAAAGACCCAGTGACCTGAGTTTGGCAATTAGTGTAGGGGTTTTAGTGTCTACTGACTAAAATTACTTTGTATACCCATTTGCTCAGATATTAGGGGTTAGCCTTTCATTACAGAACATTACTACTTCTGTCAAACTCATTTTTTGCTATTTTGAATTATATATTTACATTCTTGAAATTTTAAATTAATAAGTCAGAAGTTTTTAGTAATTTTAACTATAAAAAGTTCTATCTGACTTTCTTATTGGTTTAAAAATAGATACAATCTTGAATTACAGTAAAAACATTGTCATTTAATGTGAATGTCCATAAACATGAACATTCTGGCCCCTGCTGGGAACTCTAAGAACTACATCACCTGTACTATCAATTTTTCTAAGGGACTTCAGGTTAAACCTTGAATTCAGTTTTATATATCTTCTCTCTTTTTTTTATAACATCCCAGAATTTACTGATAAAATCCATAAGTAAGGCATTACTATTATTAAGACTCAAAATCTGTGTTAAATATTGGACATTTTTACATGATACAATGAATTTAAATCCACTGTAATACAATCAAATAGTCTACCTTAATTTTAAATATGAATAAATCTAATATTTTCCATCTTCACTCAGACTCAGAGGAGAAATCCAATGAGAGAACAGGTGAAATTTATTTATTTATTTATTTATTTATTTTTATTGGGGTATAGTTGTTTTACAGTGTTGTGTTAATTTCTACTGTACAGCAAAGTGGAGTTCCTTGTGCTCTACAGCAGGTTCTTATTAGTTATCAGTTTTATACATATTAGTGTATACATGTCAATCCCAATCTCCCGATTCATCCCACCCCCCCCGCCCTACTCCGCACTGCTTTCCCCCCTTGGAATCCATAGGTTTGGAGAACAGGTGAAATTTAAATACTTGATAAAACGTGGTAAAGACCCTGCTTAGAATTTCATTTCATCAGATATTTATTTAACACTCACTGTTTGGTTGTGGGTAGGCGCTGAGTATATTTATGTACAACATTGCCCTACCCCTAGAGAAGAGTGGGTAATAGTTATAAACAGCACTTGAGCAAGTGCAAAGTTATGGAATAGAGTATGGACTAAGGGCCAAACCAACCGTTTCTTGGGTGTAGCTAGAATGGTAGGTACATGGGATACTTACTAGTACAAAGTGGAGAATAAATAGGAGACTGGAAACAAGATTATAAAACCTCCCCTCTCCAAAACCTATGAATAAATAAACACATTTGCCAGCCAGTAACTATGAGCTCTCTGACTTTGGACAAATTAGGAAACCTTCATTTCCTCATCTGCAAAATGGAAATGTTAGTCAAGTTGTGAGGACTACATGAGATAATAGTGTAAAGTACCAAGAACAGTGCCTGGTGCCAAGTAAGTGCTTAATAAATACTAAATATTAAAATCATTATCAACATCTAATAACAATAATATCAGTAGTGCCTAACAATATTCATATCACTAATACTGATTTTTGTATTAGATATATTTTTTAAATTGAAAATTTATAAATTTAACTTTTGTAAAGGGAGGGATGGGTATATATGATATACACAGAGGAAGATCTAAAGCAAAATGACTAGAAAACTAGAGACAAAAAAGTGTGAAAAGGTCTGCCAAGCAAATGCTAACAAAAAGAAAGCTGGGGTAATGATATCAGTCAGACGGGATGACATTTAAGGCAGAAAGTATAATACAAGATGAAGGAGGAAATGTTATGATGGTAAAGGGTCTACAGAAAGGATATACCTTTCATAAATCTTAAAGCACTGAATAATGTTATACTAAAAATACATGAAGAAAAACTTCATAACTACAAGAAAGATGATCAGAAACAAAATAGTAGTGGCCTCATTTAATTCACTTCATGGATCAAGCCGTCAAAAGTTGGTAAGGATGTATTTGAACAGTGAAGTCAGTGAGGTTGATGAAATAGATGAAATAGATATCCTGTTAACTGAAAATCAACCTTATTTTTAAAAGCTCATGAGACATTTACCAAATTGACTATACATTGGCCTGCATACACACACACACACACACACACACACACACACACACACACACCCCTCAGTTAATTCCAAAAATTAGAAATAATCCAGACCACATTTTCTGAAAACCATGCAATTTAACAAAAAATGAATGACCAAAATAAAAATGAACATCTCCACTACTTGGAAATATGAAAACTATTTAAAACAACCTTTGGTATAAAGAGGAAATAAAACTGATATTACAGAATGTGTACAAAATAATAATTAAAACATTACACACCAAAACCTGTAGAATATGACTGCTGTGTTCAGATAGTCATGGTTTCAAACATGAACACAAGAAAGAAGAAAAATAACATAGTATTTAACTCAAAAAAGTAGAAAATGAACTACAAAACAGACTGCAGATTAAACCTTAATAAGCAGAAGAGAAATAAAAAGGTAAAATCAGAAACAGCAAAGCAGTAGAACTGATAATATGAACCTATGGCCTGTTTCCTTAAGGAGAAAAAAAAAAACCCAATACACTAGCTAAGCCAGTCAATATTAGAAATTCCAAAGAAGGCACAAATATTCTAAATCAGAAAGGAGAAAGAGAAATGATATACAGACTCCGTGAGAGAATTAAAGAATTAAAAGAGTATACTGCAAAATTATTATGCAAATAAATTTGAAGACCTGTGTGAAATTAATATATAGATTGTCTAGAAAAAAACACAAACAAAGAAGAAAATGGAATAATCACCAGAGAGGTACTCTCTGAAAAGCACCAGTTTATAGATGATTCTTCAAATAACATACAGTATTTTTCAAAATAGTGTTTTGAGATAGGCATTTTTTTACTGAAATAGAATAGTATAGAGTGCGTACTCATAGAGCAAGTATTACTATTTGAAACTTTTGTTACAGTGCATGTGTTTATGCCAGATCTCCTTTTAAAGATGCATTTCTTACTCTGGGTCACAATAAAAATACCCTGAAAGCCACTGTTCTAGAATTTTAGTAAATTAAAGAGTAAAAATAAATTCAGAAAGCTTACCAAAAAAATTAAGCTACCATAATACGGATGCTAACACCTGGCAATGAAAGCAAGAAAATAAAACTGACCCCAATTTTTAAATTAAATATTAGCAAGTAGAATTCTGCAGTACATTGAAAGAACAATATACTGTAACGAAGCCCAGTCATTCCAGCAGTGCAAACAAGGTTCAATATCTGAAATCTCTTTCAACATATTATTAGGTATTTAGAAAGAGGGGGAAAAGACAAGATCATCTTAATTTATTCCTGTAAAGCCCTTGATAGAATTTAAATAGCAGTCCTTTAATTAGGACCATTCCTTATTTTAAAACTTTCAGTAAAATACTAGTAGATGGATATTTTCTTGAAGTGATAAGCCAGCATTAATGCTAATGATGAAACACTGTGCATATTCTCATTAAAATCAGAAGTATGTTAAAGATACCCTCAGCCATAACTATTACTTGTTACTTTTCTGGAATTATTAGCCAACACAAATACACAAGATAATGGAATAAGGCATACATATAGGACAAGAAAAGGCAAAGTTGTCATTATTTTTGCAGGTGGTATAATTTAATGCCTATAAAATATAAATAATTGACAAAAATATGTATATTAAATTCAGTAAGGTGGTATATTACAAAACTAATGCACTCTGAAATCATAGATTTTCTTTATACAAAAAGTAATCAATTAGAAAATATAATGAACAAAAAAGATGCCATTCAAAATAACAGCCAAAACTAAACCAAAGCAAGTGAAAACACCCAAGGAGAGAACTCAGCTAGAAGTATGCAGGCCCTACCTTACTAGTTCTTAACCCTGACTGGGGTTAAGCTCTTAATAAATACACAACTCCTGTGCTCTACACCAAACCAGTTAAGCCTTTGCTGATGGGGCCTAAACATCTGTATTTTTTTAAACTGTCTGAGTGATTATAATGTAAAACCAGGGTAAAAAAACCACTGCTCCATATGAAGAAAATATTAAAACTCAATAAATGGAAAGACATACCCTATTCTTGAATAGGAAGACTCAATGATGTATAAATGTCATTCTCTTTAGTCTATAAATGCAAAGTAATTTCCAATTAAAACATCAGTTAATTTTTAAATGTAACAAATATTTCAGAATAGCTAGGTAAATGTTGATGAGAAAGAGGAATGAGAGAGAATTAGCATTAATGGATATGAAAACATTTTAACGACCGGTAATTTAAAATAGCACAGTATTTATAGAAGAATTAAAAGAGAAGTGAAACAGAAAAAAAGAATGAAAAATAAACACAAGCATGTAAGAAAACTACTTAAGTGATAAAAGTGTCATTTTAAGTTAGGCCATTAAATAGATGGATTATGTATTGGCATTGGGACAGATATAGCCATATGGACCCCTGGCCACTAGATTGTAATCTCCATGAAGATAGGAACAATTTCATATTCACCAAAAATTTAAATCTCAGAAATGAAACAGTATGAGAGTAAAATGTGAGTGTTTTTTAAATACCATAATGTAAATTTTAGACTGGATATCATATAGTCCAAGCATGTATAGGTCCATGAATTAGTTTGAGGTTTTCTTTGCCATGATGAAACTTAAAATTAACTAGGCCTATTTATCAATCTTTTCTATTGTAGCTTGGTAAATATGCCCAGATAAAAGTTTAAATTTCAGCATGGCAAAGAAAACATCAAAGTCATGCACAATACAAAATATTTTCCAGTTTTTCTTGTGATTATTTCTTTGACCTCGATTATTTACAAGTATGTTGTTCAGTTTCCAAATACTTGGAGATTTTCTAAATATATTTTTGTTACTGATTTCTAGTTTAATTCTATTCTAATCAAAGAACATACTCTGTATGATTTCAATCCTTTTTCATTCTTTGAAGCTGGTTTTATGGCCCAGCAGATGGTCTATCTGGATGAATGTTTCAGGAGCACTTGAAAAGAATGTGTATCCTGTTGTTGTTGAGTATAGGGTTCAAGGTGTCAATTAGGTCAAGTAGGGTTGTTTAAGTTATGTATATCCTTACTTATTTTCTATCTACTTATTCTATCAATTACTAGGAGAGGAGTTTTGAAGTTCTGTCAATTTTTGCTTCATGTATTTTGAAGCTCTGTAATTGGATGAAATACATATCTACAATTGTTATGCTTTTGTGATTAATTAAATTGACTTTCTTTGTGGTTATGAAATGTCCCTCTTTATATCTGGTAATATTCCCTGTCCTGAAATCTGCTTTACCTTGTATTAATATAGCCACTCCAGATTGCTTAGGATCAGTGTTTGCATGGTGTATCTTTTCCCATCCATTTACTTTCAACCTATCTGTGTCTTTATTTTTAAAGTGGGTTTCTTGGGAGTTCCCTGGTGGTCTAGTGGTTAGGATTCGGTGCTTTCACTGCCATGGCCTGGGTTCAATCCCTGGTCGGGGAACTGAAATCCTGTAAGCCATGTGGTGCAGCCAAAAAGAAAAGAAAAAGAAAAACATTACAAAAATAAAATAAAGTGGGTTTCTTGTAGACCAGATATAATTTGGTCTTGCTTTTTAAATCTAATCTTGCAACCTTAGCCTTCTATTGGGAATATTTAGATTATTTACATTTAATGCAGCTATCAGTATGACTTGGTTTAAGTCTAGCACGTCGCTATTTGTTTTCTATTTGTCACACCTGTTCTTTGTTCCATTTTTCTTCTTTTTCCATCTTCTTTCATATTGAGTATTTTTTAGTGATTTATTCACTATGCCTGATTGTTTCATTTATGTAGTGGTTGCTCTAGAGTTATAATATGCATCTTTAACTTATCACAGTCTACCTTCCAATTAATTATATTTTACTGCTTAATGTATAATGTAAGAACCTCATAATGATGTACTTCCATTTCTCCTGTCCCATCCAGTTGTGTAGTTGCTGTCATACATTTTACCTCTACCCGTGTTATATATTCCCTAATACATTGTTACTATTTTTGCCTTTAACAATTAATTTTATTTAAAAAGTCTTTATATCTATGCATATATTTATTAATTCCAGCACTCTTCATTCCCTTGTGTAGACCAGGATTTCTCACACTCAGCACTATTAACACTTTGGGCTGGATAATTCTTTGCTGTGGGTGACTGTCCTATGCATTGCGGGATGTTTAGCAGCACCCCTGGCTCTACTTATTAGATGCCAATAACAGCTCTCCCCCAAATTGTGCTAACCAAAAATGTCTCCAGACATTGGCAGATGTTCCCCAGGGGACAAAACTGTCAACAGTTGAGAACCACTGGTGTAGATTGAAGTTTCTATATGAAATCATTTTCCTTCAGCGTGAAAACATTTTTTGAACATTTGTTTTACTTCAGGACTGTTGGTGAAACAGTCTTTCAGGTTTTTTTTGTCTGAAAAAAAGGCATTTTTCACTTTTATTTTTGAAGGGTATTTTCACTGGGTGTAAAATTCTCTATTACCATTATTTTCCTTCAAGTATTTTAAAGATGTCCTTTTATTGTCCTCTACATTGCATTGTTTCTGATGAGACATCAGTGGTAATATTTATCATTGTTCTTGTATGTAGTATGTCTTTTTCTTTGACTACTTTTAAGACTTTTTCTTTATCATTGGTTCTCAGCAGTTTTAATATGGTGTGCATTGATGTGGTTTTCTTTCTGTTAATTCTGCTTGTGGTTCATTGGCTTTTCTGGATTTGAGGGTTTGGAGCTTTCATCAATTTTGGAAAAAGTCTAACCATTATTACTCATATATTTTTTCTTCCCTGTTCCTTTCTAGGACTGTAATTGCACATATATTAATTAGACAATTTGATGTTGTCCCACAGATCACAGAGGCTCTGTTAATATATTTTTCACTCCCTTTTTCTCTGTGTGCCTCAGTTTTGACAGCTATTTGGTATCTTTCTGGTTCATTGATTTTTTTTTCTGCAGTGTCTAATCATCTATTAATCTCCTCAAATGACATTTTCATTTCAGATATTGTATTTCATCCCTAGAAAACCCATTTGGTTCTTTTTTATATCTTCCATTTCTTTCCTTATTATGTTCATGTTTTCTTTTAAAACTTTGAGCATATTTATAAAGACTTTTATAATTTTTTTAAATTAATTAATTTATTTATTTTTGGCTGTGTTGGGTCTTCGTTTCTGTGCAAGAGCTTTCTCTAGTTGTGGCAAGCAGGGGCCACTCTTCATAGCGGTGCGCGGGCGTCTCACTGTTGCGGCCTCTCTTGTTGCGGAACACAAGCTCCAGACGCACAGGCTCAGTAGTTGTGGCTCACGGGCCTAGTTGCTCCGCGGCATGTGGGATCTTCCCAGACCAGGGCTCGAACCCATGTCCTCTGCATTAGCAGGCAGATTCTCAACCACTGCGCCACCAGGGAAGCCCCTATAATGACTTTTAATATCCTTGTCTCCAAATTCCATCATCCATGTCTTTTTGTGTGTGTGTCTATTATATTGACTGTTTTTTTCTCCTCATTTTGAGTCACATTTTCATGCACATTTGTATGTCTGCCAATTTTTTATTGGATGTAGGAAATTGTAAATGCTATGTTATAGAGTGTCTAAATATTATTGTCTTTCTTTAATGAGTGTTGAAGTTGGTTTAGACAAGCAGGTAAGTTACTTGTAGATCAGCTTGATGTTTTTGAGGCTGACTTTCAAGTTTGCTAGGGTGGGTCTACAGTAGCCTTTAGTCCAGGCCTAGTTTAATCTAATTAGGAACATATGACCTATTTGAGGTCATTTAATGCCCTGGATACTCAACAAGTCTTCTACTCTGGCTGGTCAGAACTTGGAGCCCTTTGTGACCTTGAAGAAGTGTTCAACTTACAGTTCCCTGGTTGTTCTTTGCCTGGCCCATAAAGTTTAACTCTATTTGCAGCCTGTTTCAGATTCAAAGGAACCCTGTGCAGATTTCTGGAGTCTTCCTTTGAATAGCTCCCTCCTCACTGGCACCCCACCCCACAATATCCAGCGTCCTCCGCCTCCCCTATTTCTGATCTCTGTTTCCCCAACTTAGCAAGATTATTGTGCTCGGCTTGGCTTCACTTCTCCGCATTGTGATCCAAAATGTGCCTCCAGAGCAATTCTATGGATCATTCATTTGTTTCCCTTCTCTTAGGGATCACAGTCTTATTCTGTCTGTGTCCAGTTTCTGAAAGAGTTGTTTTGTATATTTTATCCTGTTTTCTAATTATTTACAGCAGGAAGGCAAGTACAGTACCTGATAACAAATGTGGCCTGATGTAGAAGTCCCCTTGGAAGACAAACATTACAAAGAGGGGGAAATGAAACACTTATGAGGGGAAGAAGGCTAAATTTCTCTTACCTTCAATTACCCTTAAGAATAAGAAAAAAGTTAACAACCCATTAGAAAAATGACAAAAAAGAAATACAAATTTCCAATAAACCCGTGAAAAGATGTTCAGCCTCACTCATAAGTAAGAATAACATTAAAATATCAGTGAAATACCATTTCTCATTCAAGTGCTAGAATAAGCATTGGAAAATAGCCCCCTCTTTCCCTCTTGGTGGGAGTGTAAATTTTAATTTTTATCCACTTTGTAGGGCATTTTGGCATTCTCTTTCAAAATTTTAAATGTGCCATGCCCTTTGACCCAACAATTCTGTTTTCTAGGATTTTCCCCTCAGATCAACCTGCACAAACTCTCAAAAATATTTGTAGAGTGTATAATATTGAAAAGTTGAAAATACCCTACATGTCCAATAATTAGAAATAAATTAAATAAATTATAGTATATCCAGGCAAATCTGTGTGTATGTACTGACATAGAAAGATAAATATAATATACTAAGTAGAAAAAGCAAAATTTAGAACAGATTTTATAACTATGAAAAAAAGAAAAGTTACATTTAATATATGTATGCTTTCTCCATAGATATTTCATCTAATCCTATGACTTTAATATTAAATATTTGCTGATGCTTGCTCCAGACTCATATTCAACAGTCTGTTACATCCCTTTTGGATAGTTAATACGAATTTCCAATTTAACATGCCCAGTTACCAATACTCTCCTCCCCACCCAGTCCTCTCCATTTCACTACGTGGCACCATCATTCAACAACTTGCTCATGTCAAACACCTGGGACTCGAGGAATTTTTCTTGATAAGTTCCCAGCTCCACACTGTTCAATGGCAATAAAGGAGTCAGAAAGCTGGAAGGTTAATAGACTATTTCTTGGTTGAGGGATAATAAAATAGCTACCACTTTTTTCTTAGCTAGCAATAAATTAGTCACTGAATCAGATACTTCATATACATTATTTCATTTAATCCTCACTACATCTATAAGGCAAGTGTTATTTCTCCATTTTATAACTAGAGTTTAAGATTTCAGGTGATAATGCTTTAATGAAAAATGAGGGGTGTGTGTTAGTGTGTTTATGTATAAATCCTCTCATGTTTCTCTTTCTTTGTTGCAGCCCACAGGTCCTGCCAGAAGACAGTTACCAGGTACTATAGATATCCTGAGAACACCAATATGGTCCCAAGGAAGGTGCTAGTGGAAGCATATCAGGCACTTCCTGTGAGGTGCTGATTCTCACAGGAAGGTGCTGATTCTCACAGCTGGTGTGTGCAGATAGGCCTCAGATCTCACTCTTAACCATTTCAAATTCTGTGATTCAGAATTCATTCTTCCTCAGTTATATAAAAAGTTGTCCTTCTTCCTCAGTTATATAAAAAGTTGTCCTTCTTCCTCAGTTATATAAAAATATTAGCTGGCTCTATGTGTAGAAGAATGTCATTTTTTTAAAATAAGTGTATTCAGCATGACATTATTTAGTCAGCAGAGTTGCAAGCAAGTTTTGAAAATTAATTTCATCAGATGCTGTGCTAAGTATCAGTAACAAAAAAAAGTAATAAAGACACGATGCCCCTGATGACCTCACATTCCAGTGGGGAAGACAGACTTGTAAACAGATATGTTAAAGTAGGAGGTGGTAAGTGCTCTTCTGAAGACTGAGCAAAGAGCTGTCAGTGCAAAAGCACAGAGGACTCTGCCTCAGGAAGTCAAGAAGGTTTAACAGAATAGGTGACATTTGAGCTAGATCTTGAAGGATGGGCAAGAATTTGCCAGATGAATGAGATGATCTCTATATAAAGTGCCTAGTATAGGGTCAGGCAGTTGGTAGGACCCAATAAATGGTAACATCTAGTTCCAGTCAGAAAAGTGTCCCAGGCAGAGGACACAGGTCAGTTCAATTCAAGAAGCATTATTGAGTACTTTGTATATGTCAGGCACCGTTCCAGATTTCTTAGCCCTTTGTGCCAGGCACATCCTGTGAAGACAAATAATTACACAAGGGTCTGGTGTGAGCCATGTCCAGATCTACTATTTATAGACTTTGCTCTCAAGTTGGAGCAGGGATGTTTGCTTTAACACCGCTGACACATTCCATCTTGATTGCAGCCCCCTACGGCAGCACTGACAGCGCTGAGACGTAAGCGGCTAAAGGCTGTTCCAGGCCCAACTTCATGAAGGCAGTCATGACAGTCTAGTCTGTCTCCCCCCTTGTGTTGTGGGCCACTTTGATCTGTACTTGGATCAGGTAACAGCTCTTCCTCATAGCATGGATGGAAGAGTCCAGATGCCTGCATTTCTGTCCCAGCTCATTGGCCCCGTGGGCGCCACCTGCCCTCTCTTCAATAAGCCCCTTTATCATACCCGATCATCAAATCTTGATGCTTTATTCTTCATAGCAGAGTACGGAATAGTATAGAATAAATAGAATCTACACTGTTATTTGAATTTGTTATACTAAACACAGAATGTATACATTTCCACATCTAAAACAGAATATTTCTAAATTTAAGGAACATTCTGTAACTGTTTTCAACGGCTGTTTTACTAGCATAGATTACAGACAATGGAAGGAATGTGCCAGGTGTTTCACAAACGTTTTATTTAATTATCACAATTCTATGAGATAGCAATTATTATAACCGTTATACAAACTAAGAAACTAAGCCACAGAATATTTAACTTATGAAAGACTAAAAATAGTAACGCTTGGATTTGAAATCAGTTCTATCCAACTCCAACCCCACTTTCTTTTCTCTATAGCAGTGTCCAGTTTTAATGCTACCATTAATGTGTTTCTACTACTTGCCAGACACAATGTGAAATGCTCAAATACATTCTAACTTGCATGAATTTTTTTAAAGTGTAACACTAAGTACCTTGCTAAACCAGCCAGCATATTATAGCTCTCAACTTCAAGCCTAGGTCTGATACTCAAACACCACTGGTTCTCAAACCTGGGAGTGCATTGGAATAAAATGGGGAACTTAAAAGAAAAGCCCTACCCAACCCCCGGAGTCTAATTTAATTGGTCTGGAGTAGAGCCCAGGTGATTTTAATGTGCTGTCTGCTTTGAGACCATAGCTCTCAAAAGTGAATAGGAAGCTTGAGGTAAGGCCTGCTTTCATTTATCAGGGTAAATTGGTGGCAAATGGGTTTGGTGGACTATTTTTAAAGTGAGTGTATTTCCTAGAAAGTACTAAAGAACACAGAGGAAGGAATGTGGGCTTTGGAGTAAGAGAGACCAACTTTGAACCTTAGCTTTGATACTTTCTTGCTGTGTGGCCCTTGGCAAGTTAGTTAGCATTTTGTCAAGTACTGATTCTGAAAGGAGTAAAAGGTGTCTTTGAGAAGAGGATTCTACCTTGGAACAAATGGAGTGAACGCTGCCTCTGGTGGCCTGGTACTGGGGGGCAGTCCGCACACAGTACATTGAGAAGGGCCTCTCTGCCCCCCGTGCCCTCTGCCGATCGCTCCCCAAGCCGGCGGGGATGATTCCTTAACTGTCAGGCCACATGGCATTGTTGAGAGGTGACCAGGAAGGGAGGATTCCCTTTTAGCCTCCGATGCCAGGGTATGGTATGTATGCTTGGGTGGGAGGGAAAGGGGAAGAATATTTTTAATGTTTTATATTAGATCTGAAATATATTTTACAATAGAAACAATGCCTGGATGGTAATTAGGCTTCCTGGTTATTCATTTAAAGCTTATTCATAATTTTGCCAGAAATAGACTATATTTTATATACAAATAGCACTGTATTTCAATAACCTTTTGGGGCCAATAGGCTTTGAAGAATTAGTGTGTAAACATAGCCATCATTTACAACATTGTTTCTATGAGAAATATGGGTCACTACTTGGGACTCCAAGAAACTGCTCCTTTCCTCTCTAACTCAGCTTAACAAATATTGTGCCCACTGGTCATCTAGAGAGAGGGAATGAAGCAGCTCAAAGAATGCTGCTTGTCTTCCAGAGTTTAGCAGAACTCTTTTAGCTACTAATTATAAGATCACAACATACTTGAGGTCAGGGCCCATTTCTTTCCTTCATTTGTATCCCGTTTCCTCCCAAGCAACCTAGCATGTAATAAGAGCATGTAGTGTATATAGTGTACATTAACATATACATAGGTTAGATTTGAAATCAGTGGTGATCTCACTGTCAGTGGCAAACAGGACACTGGTGGTCCATTACCCTGCAGTGACAAAATGTTCCTCAAATGATCCCACTGTTTCCTGGAATTGGGTGCCTTCTAATGACAAGAATTTAGGAGACTTAGTGGCTGTTACAGTGGAAATTATAAGAGCTGTGGGGTGGTTCTGACTGCACTGGAAAGCTTACCTAAAGGAAATGACAGAATCAGAAATTTACATTTTTAATTCCGGGCACTGTCAGAGAATCAGAAAGCTTCCTTGACTACCTAAAAAAAGTCTTATTTCTTGTACCAGTGGGGCTGAGGTACACAAAAGACAAACCTAAGTTTGATTCTGCAACTTTATGCATTACGATGCAGGCTTTCTAGGCATTGATTAGGAGAGTGGGATCCTGAGAATGGGAATACTTGGATAAGTTCTAACAAATCCAGCTGCCTTGAATCGCCAAATCCCACTGAGTCTTAGTTGTCTATAGAAGCAATCCTTCCTCCTCTGTCTGATAATCTTAGTCTCTCTCTGCCTTATAACCTGTTTTAATATTACCTGAGGTAGTCGATTTGTCAGAGTTTAAGGAATCTCCTCAAGGTCAAACCCACTACTTCTCATTGCTTCCAGACCCAGGCCTATTCCATAATTAGATTCAGATACTGAAGACTTCAGGGAAGAAAAGGAAAAGAAAAAAAATATGCATGATGATTGTAGTCCTTATTTCTACACAGTTTATGGGCCATAGTTGGTATTTGCAAGTTCCTTCGTCCACTACCTTTTCCCTGTTCCCTTTGTCTTCAGATAATACTTTAGCTAGTTGTGATTGTTTGTCAGTTAGGGTGACCTAAACTTCCATCCCTGAAAAAGCTGAACCATTAATCGTTCTTGCTTGGCTTGGGTTGCTCTAATCTTCTAGTAGATTTTACCATGGACATGGGAGTACTAAGAGTTGCCCAGAAAATCCCTGGGCTTCCAGACATAGTCCTCCCTCCCTTTGCTGTGCAGTACTAACCCTTCTCCTACTTTATAATTAGAATTGATTGCCCCAGCCAATACAGTAATCCCCTGTTTTGCTTGCTGGTTCGGTGGCATGAAGAACTCAAGTGGCTGATGTGGCAGTCTCAGCTCCCATTCAGTGGAACTCTTCTGGTGTTTCCTAGAAGAAGTATTCCTCCTTGGAAACTAAGAGCATAACATTGTGGGGCTGGAGATACAAGTTATGTGATTAGGTCATTAGCAATTATAATGAAGGGGCCACAACTCATTATAATTCTATATTATAAGTAGCCTGGCTATGGGAGAAATAGCATTATATATTGGTTTCTGGCTCAGAGAATTCAGTATAGCTTGTGGGACAGCTCCCCAGTCCCACAAGTGGTAACATAAGTGGGTTGTCAATAGATCATTCCACCATTCTATCAAGGCAGCTTCTCCCTATGGACATGAAACCATGTCTTCAATTCTTATTCTTTTCATGGAGTTCCTTAGTCAAAAGAAATATTTTATGGGGCTCTAGGAAAGTAAACAAAGCAGTTTACTCTAGCAGAAACACTATAGGCAAAGAAGGCAAATCCAAATCCAGGTGGTATCTTTCCTCCATGACAATAGAGGTTCAGTGTAATCCATCTGCCATTAGGTGGCTGACAAGTCCTAGAATTGATGCCATTTTAGGAGCTCAATGTGGATTTCTGACGTTGATGAGATAGGCACTAATCAGTGCAAGTAGCCAGATCAGCCTGGGTGAAGGGAAGCCTATATTCTTGAGCCCACACTCTTGCCAGGCCCATTATCAAGCACCAGGGTGACTGGGGAAGACAGTAACTGATATCCACAAGATTGGTCATACTGTTTACTTGATTATTGAGGATCTTTTTCAACGGATACCTTTTAGTAAGCTTCTTTATAGGACACAAATATCCTCACACTGCCCACTCTGAGAGGTCCATCTGTGTAA
This sequence comes from Balaenoptera borealis, assembly GCF_965194805.1. Taxonomy (NCBI): domain Eukaryota; kingdom Metazoa; phylum Chordata; class Mammalia; order Artiodactyla; family Balaenopteridae; genus Balaenoptera; species Balaenoptera borealis. The sequence continues at coordinate 44,534,207 of NC_138863.1, read as the reverse complement.
CTTTTCTTCAGACTTCCTTTTAACCAATCTCCTAATCCTGTTTCTTCAAGACCCTGACTCCTTAGCCAAATAGCACTTGCCCATAAATCGATGTAGATCTCTACTTCTGTCCATCTCTCTGCCAAGCAGAGCGGACAGTCAGGTTTTAATATCTACATCATGAAGTCTTCTACCCTGAGGTCTTGCCACCTTCTCAGGGGCAGCCTCAGAGCAGGCTGTACGGTGTGAAAGCGATAAGCCTCTATACCCTTTCTAGTCCGAATGGAACAAACGTCTATCTTGTTCTCGTTGCTTAAATCCCTCCTCTTCCTTCCTTCTCCAGGGTTCCTAGCATAATCTTTTCTATAAAAGATAAGAGGAAAATTTTAAACCTCAGATAGCTTAAGTGTTCCCCGTGCAAAAAATTCCCCAAGTTAAAAAAAAGAAAAAAGAATCAGGCTATCTGCTTGAATAGTTGGAGAAGAAAAAAATTACAAAGAAAATAATAAAAATAATATCTCAGAAACTATCCTACACATAATTCTTTGTTTTTCAAAGCTCTTTCAAATACTTTATCTTATTTGAACCTCACTGAAACACAGTGAAGTAAATATAGCCAATATTGTACTCATTTAAAGATCACAGAACTGAAAATGTAGAAGGAGAAAAGTGGCTTTGCCAAAGTTTCCATACTAGCTAAGAATATAAGCAGGGACCAGGAACTTGCCTCCCAGTACAATGATAGGAGAGTGAATGCACAAACCCCATGGTCATGATATGTCTTGGGAGCTCTGATTTATGAAGTGGAGGAAGAGAGATGTTGATTGAAGGGAGAAAGATGAAGAAGCAGAGCACTCAGGAACCGGTGACCCTAGTGCACTGAGTAGAAGGTAAGAGTCAGAGTCAGGCTTTCCAGAGAATCCTGGTATAAGAGCAATTCCCATATGTGTGATTTCATTTTTGTCCTTTTTCTTAGTATAATATCAGGAGATTTTTACAGATGAACAACAGGCAAGGACATAAAAAGCATACTCAAGCCCAAAGAAATATTTCAAATGTATCAAAACAGCCGAGGTGGGGAACATAGGTAACCTAGTGAAGGACAGAACAACTTAACATTCCAGAAATACATTTGATTCTGATACGATGTTGTATAAGCTCATAAAGCCCAAAGAGGAAAGAAAAAAAAATGAATGTCATGTTAGTATGGATTAGAAATTTCTCTTTTCAGCAAAACTGAGTCTTAGCTAACCAAATCAAGTGAATAGTTTATTTTAAAATCAGTTTAAGTTCCTGAGATTTTGCTTGGCCTCCTCATTTTGTGTGTTATAGATACTTTTATTTGTTGTGACAGAAAACTCCACTTGTATAAACAGGCCCAAGAACTGGACAGATGTCTTTATTTCCTGGTAATCCCAGCTCTGTGACCTAAAACAAGTCCTTTAAACTCTGTGGGCTAAAGGCCTGTTTCATCAGTTATGAAATAAAGAGAGAATGCTAGATGCTCTCTAAGCCTTCTCCCAGCTTTCGAACTCAATTATTCTGTGAAAATTGTAATTATCCTTACACAGGCCGTGACTTGGGTTCTTGAGTTTAAAAATAAAAAAATAGGCTCCAGCAGGGGTCACTATAGTCCCATCGAGCCCTAAGTCTGAATCTCTTTCATGTAGTTTACTCTGGACATCACATCTGCCCTTTGTCTTGATTTTCTGTTTGAGGCCACACAGACCCTCTCTGCACCCAGGTATTATCTCAACTGATCTTCAAATGTATTCAGAAAACCCACTGCAAGTGTTTTCTTCTTCTGTTTCTTTTCCTTCATTGTATTTATTTAATTTTCCAGTCACAGGAGATCATTTACCTCCATTGTCGTGGAGGTCCTTCAGGAGAACTTATTTTATTTTAATTAGCTATGTCAGATTTTTCACCTCTTAAAATTGTGGTGAATCTAAAATAGTATATATTTCTTTAAATATATGAGATTATATTAAAACAAAGCACAAACTTCAATCCTATTTTTTTAAATCTATGAACACCTAAGAAAATGCATTCACCTTCTCTAGAACCCATCCATCCCTGAGAATTCTAGAAGTCTATTAAGTGGTTATACTCCCCCATAGTTATTTTGCTATATACATAAAAGGACGAGTTCATGTATCCAAGAGTAGGGTAAGGATTTCAATGACAGCTCTAATTTCAAGTACCCTGTCCATTGTCAGATTATACCATATGTTTTTGCTCTGAAAACATAGTGACTGTACATATAACATAGAGAGTCGGAGATCAATCACTGTGTCTGTGATGCTGAAAGGCAGGCATCCAACAATGTCAGTGTTACTCCCAGAAAATTTTGGGATTAAGTCCTTAGTCTTAAATCCTAAATCTTAGGACTCTTTAGAGCTATGATTCAATTTAGGACTACTCCAGAGGGGTTGAGTCTGCCCTAAGGCCTCTCCCCAAACTCTATGTGCCTATGCAAAACCTGACAATGGCTCCATTGTGCCAGGAACCAAAGAAAGTTAACTTCTTATACCATGAAACCCAATGTCTCTGGTCCTTTGGCATGATGTATGTGGCACCCTTATCACGACACTGCTTAGCCCAAAATAGTTCTTACAAATGTATGGTAGGCACATTTAACCTCATCTCCCATTTCCTTTCTCATACATACCTGCCTGCCTCTTTGAGAAAGATTGACATTGTCCCTCTCAGGGGCAGCACTAGCTGCTGCTGCCATTTCCAATATTGTTATTTTAAAGTCCTAGTCTAGGCAGATCATTGTGTTTCTTTCCAACTGTTAATAAGTAAGGAAAGCCTTCCGTAGTCTCCTTCCACAGTGAATCAGGGATGACCTGGTGACAAATACAGTGAAAGTCATGGTATGTGACTTCTGCTACAAGGTCATGGAAAGCATTACAGCTTCTACCTGGGTCTCCTGGATTGCTCGCTTTAGGGGAAGCCAGCTGCCATTCCTCAAGCAGCGCTGTGGGGAGGAACTGAGGTCTCCTGACAACAGCCAGTACCAACTTGCTGACCACATTAGTGAGCCATCTTGGAAGCAATTCTTCCCAAGTGGATTGAGTCCACTCTCTTCTCCAGACTTCCTCAGGACAGCCTTCTTCTCTCCACTTGCATATAACCTCAAACTACCACCTCGGTTCTGATTTTATGTGATTATACTTATTTAGCTGCCACAGCTAACTGATAAAATTCACTCCGGAGGAGTTCCAGCCTGGGTCAAGTGGGTACCTCTTGTCCAGTCATCTGTGGCCTGGCTTGGAGGTACATAGTATAGATAAGGCTGGGATGCAAAGGTAGAAGGCAGTTCCCAGGGAAAGGTGTGTGAGCTGAACAGGTCCTGCAAAGCGTTTCTACCAGTGTCCCATCCAACTTTTCTCCTAGCACTAGCACTTCCCTTAGCATAGTATTGTACTTAGCACACTATAATCTCATTGCCTGCTTGATTTTAGGAATACACTCTAGCCCATAAGAATATATTCTATCCTACTGCAGATGCATCCCCAGCATCTAGCACAGTACCTGGCACACAGTAGGTAAAAATAAAATTGTGTCATAAAGGTATATCCTCTGTGAAAAGACTTGGGTATTTTTACTGTACAGTTGCTACCACATTGGTAGAAGAACCACCCACATAATTGAGAACTGAGTTTTTGCCTAGTATTTCCAAGTATAGAAAATGCCTATGAAAATTCAACCATGTATTGTGTTTAAAAAGAAATCTTTTAATGTGTAGATCAGATAACCTCTCAGTGGTATACGTTTGCATTCAGGGATGGAAATAGAAATTCATTTTAAGTTTAGTTCTAAAAGACTAAAAAAACATTATGAGCAGAATTTCCAGTTTGACATCTTATATATGAATTTATTTCAGAAAGTCTGTTATCTCACCGGAATCCTAACGCTATGATATTTTGATAACAATTCAAAGGAATTTATTCAAGCTGTACCGAAATGTGTCACGAGTGACCTATTTATCAAGGTAAGAAACTGTTTCTGTCTCTTAAAGTAAAAGATAATTTATTTTTATCAAACTAGTAGAGTTTATCCTCTTTTATTAAAAAAAATCACGAATGGCCCAAGTGAAACCATTTTAAGGACTAAAGAGGCCATAATGTATATTGGTGATTACAAAAGCCCTAATCGATGGTGTAAACTGTGTCTCTTAAAATTCTAGAGGCCAAATGTTTTTTGTACCAGACTATCCCTATGATCCCTTTCAACTATGTGATTTCATGATTCTAATAATAAATGCAAATATAAATATATTCCATAAATTTATTGACATAATTTATTTTATAGCTTATGTGTTTTTGAATAAGTTTCATGAACAAATATAAATATGCTTAAAATTCTGGGTTTCTAAAATGGTTTTTAATACCTGACAGAATATGATTTTGAAGTAATAACATATTCATCATGGAAAATTATGAAATATAGAAAGTACAACAATAAAATAAAAATCATTCATAATTCCTTCATTTAGGAATAATTACTGTTAACATTTTGGTTTATCTACTCAGTAAATAACTAAAACTAACTGACTACAATGTGAATATTTTCCCAAGTCACGAAATATTTTTATATATGATTGTTTAATGACTATATGTATTATGTCATATTACTATTTGACTAATCAATACTCTACTGTAAGACATTTAGGTTCTTTCAAATTGTGTCATAATAGCATTTCAAAACATATCCTTGGTGGTAAATCATTTTGTAAATACACACATATATTTTTAATAAATACATTTTTAAGAATTGGAATCATTTTTCCAAATTATCCTTTAGGAAGGTATGTTGATTTAGGTGTCTAGCAGGAATATTCAGAAGCGGCTGTGTCCCCCAAATCCTTGCCAACCCAGAGTAATAGCCTTTTAAGAACTCATTGTCCATCTGATCTATAAAAATGTTGTCTCCTTGCGCCAGAGATAGCTCTGTACCTGATCAGAGGAGAGGATAGGCTGTTAAAAGCAGAGTTCTGTTGTCTAATTCTAACTTCTGTGAATAGAATTTCACTTATGTTGGGCTCATTGCTAGAAGCAGAAGAAAAGGAAAGTACTAGAAAGGCTTTGTTGTCAATTTTTCATTTTTAAGCCTATAATAATGTCTCTATTCATAAAGATGATGCTCTTCTGGACCACACATCTACAGAAACCTCAAACCATAGGTAGAAATATATATATATGTACAGATATGCATATCAGGACATGTTTACAGCTTTTAAAAAGTCATTAAATCCTAACCTAAAGTAATAGTAATACATGTGGCAACAATCAGAAAATAAATATTCTTGGATGCCTTGTAGCATAGTTAGGGGGAAATAGAGTTTTGTTTAAAGTTATAGAAGTAAAGATTTGTACCCTTGGCCCCAGACTTTTTTAAACTATTGTCTGTAACAGGATAATGTTTTGTTTTCATGTCTTCCTTTCTTCATCCAGAATTTCACTCTATTTGGGGGTCATTTTAATTTATGTGGTCTCTTCATTTTCATTCAGTCTTTGGGGGATAAGTTTCCTGTAATCTCCAGGTCAAATTTGGTCCTGTGTCTCATTGTGTTGTTAGTAGATTCTAAACACAGCTGTCAGTGTATTTTCACTTTGGGATTTCCCTGGCTTGGCAACCTGACCATGGGAACTTACAGAAGAAGGTGGGAAAACATCTGGAGGCAGTCAGAGAGGAAAGCCATCTACTCACCCACTCACCTCCAAATTGGGCCAGGAAGGGCCTGCCCTCTTTCCGTCTTCCCCTGTCTGGTGACCGGGCACTCAGTGCAGCTACTTAAGTAGCAGCTCTCTGGCTAAGGATGAGGGCCTTGCTTTCTCTAAAGCTCTAATTCCTGCCAAGAGCTTCCATCTTCCCCCAGCCATGAAGAGGGCGAGCTCCTACATTGCTTTAGTTTGACCTCAGATTCCGTAGACAAAATTTGGGTGAATGTGGATCTTGCGGCTGGAAAGTAAGATGAGCGGACTTAAGCAATTGGAAAGTATATATGCACTAACCTATAGGGATTTTTCTAGGACATCATTTTCAGAGATATATATTTTTCAAAGGTATTAACAGAGGGGATGCATGTGCTATCTGGGGTGTTTAATACTAAAAGGTAGTGACCCCTAGTGCCTTTTATGTGCCAGAAGTTTTACATATTATCTCTAATCTTTTCTGCAATCCTATGAGGTTGATACTATTACTGCCATTTTGTAGATAAGAAAACTGAGCTTCTGAAACTTAAATCATCAGCTTAAAATCACAGAGCTACAGAATGCCAGAACCATGATTTCAACCCCGGCCTATCTGACTATCAAATCTCCCACTCTTTCCATGCAGTTTTAAGTTTTGTTTAAAAGGGGGCCCAGAAAGTGGAGTTCTAAGTTTACAAGTGTTTGTTCTTATGTTTCTGGCTGTATGTGCAGGATTACTTCATTTTTTATTGTGAACCATGTTTTCCAGCAATCAGAGGATTAATTACAGGATGTTTTCTTGCCAGCAAAGTCTATTGAGCTGAATCATAAACATTGCCTTCTGTCACTATTCATAATTTATTCATGGATCACTGGTTCCTTATTAGCATTATATCCGTTATGTATTTTGAATGATCCTTTCAAGGCTTTTGGGAGGGTGTTAGAGGAGAGGTGAGGAGAGGCGTTTTAAAGATAGCTTTAAGTAGGAAACAAATGATTACTTTATCTGAATAAGTCATTCACGTTCTGCTGGTCCAAGAAAAATAGTATTCGGAGAAAGTGAGGGATAAAAGAGTAAATGACCAGGGTAATAATCCATGAGAGGCACTGAATGTAATTCCTACAAATCGCAGAAGTTGAAAAGAATTTTTGGTTAACATCAGAAACAAATATGATGGAAACTCAAGGGTTCAGAGGAGCAGGGCATCTGTATACATATACATCATCTTGTTTATTTATTGAAGTATAGTTGATTTACAATATTGTGTTAGTTTCAGGTGTACAGCAAAGTGATTCAGTTATATATATTTTTTCAGTTGTTTTCCATTATAGGTTATTACATGATACCGAATACAGTTCCCTGTGCTATACAGTAAATCCTTGTTGTTTATTTTTTTGTATAGTAGTGTGTATCTGTTAATCCCATATTCCTAACTTATCCCCCACCCCTTTCCCCTTTGGTAACCATAAGTTTGGTTTCTATGTCTGTGAGACTGTTTCTCTTTTGTAAATAAGTTCATTTGTATTATTTTTCAGATTCCACATGTAAGTGATATCACATAATATTTATCTTTCCCTGTCTGACGTACTTCACTCAGTATGATAATCTCTAGGTTCATCCATGTTGCTGCAAATGCCAATATTTCATTCATTTTATGGCTGAATAATATTCCATTGTATGTATGTACCACTTCTTTATCCATTCATCTGTTGATGGACACTTGATTGCTTCCATGTCTTGGCTATTATAAATAGTGCTGCTATGAACATTGGGGTGCATGTATCTTTTTGAATTAGAGTTTTCATCTTTTCTGGATATATGCCCAGGAGTGGGTTTGCTGGATCATATGGCGACTATATTTTTAGATTTTTGAGGAACCTCTATACTGTTTTCCACAGTGGCTGCACCAGTTTACATTCCCACCAACAGTGTAGGAGAATTCCCTTTTCTCCACACGTTCTCCAGCATTTATTATTTGTAGACTTTTAGGTGATGGCCATTCTGACCAGTGTGAGGTGATACCTCATTGTAGTTTTGATTTGCATTTCTCTAATAATTAGAGATGCTGAGCATCTTTTCATGTGCCTGTTGGCCACCTGTCATATACATTATCTTATATCATATCATATTGAAGGTATTTATTACAGGGATTTGACCTTGCTCAATGGGGGAGCTAGTTAAGCAGTCTCTGTAAGGCTGCTGTCTTCACATCTGAACCTGGAACTTGAAGTCCATGGCAGGCATATGGGAAGGAAAGATGGATATAATGTAGGAGAGAGCAAGAACCAGCCAGAACCCACAGCTTGAGACGGAGCCCACAGGATGGGCCTGCGTCAGCTCTTGTTGCAGCTGCCCCTGGTGGGGTGGGTGGCCTGCAGAAGCCGGGTCTTTCTTCACGGAGCTAAACACCCACACCTGGCGCAGGATTCGGAGAAGCGGAAGAGCCAGGGGAAGGTGAGGCGGTTTCAAGCAGCGTCCTGGGCCTCACGCCACTGAGGAGAGCCAGAAGGTAAGTGACTCCGCAGCGGAGCTGCTCCTTCCTTCTGCCCTCCACATCGCCCACAAGAATCTCTCTTGGGGGGACTTCCCTGATGGCCCAGTGGATAAGACTCCGCGCTTCCACTTCAGGGGGCACGGGTTCAGCCCTGGTCAGAGAACTAAGATTCCACAGGCTGCGGTGGCCAAAAAAAAAAAAGACTCTCTCTTGGGGCCCACGCTAACCTACAGGAAAGGAAACCCAAGAAATTTAGTTCAGCTAGCCAGGTTAACACATTACAAAATCACCACACAAAACAAAAAGAATATTATGGGTATAGCACTGGAAAAAAGGACAAAGTACTATTGGCCAAAATAAAATGAACTCTTCCTGAAGCTAATTAAGGTGCCTCTGACTAACAGCACACAGCCGTTCTCCATGGGGGTCTTGCTGTCTCCCTGCACGTTGCCGGGTATGAAGCACAGATCACATAACCCTATTTCAGGGAGTTTGCTGCCTACCTGTACGTTGGCTTTTCTCTCTGCTATTAACTAATCTCCATGTTCGGTTTATGCTTGTGCTCTGATATTGCTTGATCTTTCCTCTTCCCAGACAATTTCCTCCTCAAACTTCCAACTCTCAAAACTTTTTCTGTGCCCTTTGTATTAGTTTCCTACTACAGCTGTAACATATTACTGCACAAATTTATCTTAGAGTTCTAGAGTTCAGAAGTCTGAAATGGGTCTCACTGGGCTAAAATCAGGGTTTGGGCAGAGCTGTGTGCCCTCTGAGGGCAGTAGGGGAGAATGCACTTCTTTTCTTTTTCCAGCTTCTAAAGATGGCCCACATTTCTTGGTTCATGGCCTCCTTCCATCTCCAAAGCCAGTGATGGCCAGTCAAGTCTTTTCATGCTGCATAAGTCTGACACTGACTCTTTTGCCTCCCTCTTCCGTACTCAGACGCTTGTGATTACATTTAAATCTCCTTAATTTAAGGTCAGCTGATTACTAATCTTAATTCATCTGCAATCTTTTTTCCCCCTTGCAGTGTAGCCTACCACATTCATGGGTTCTGGGGATTAGGACATGGACATCTTTGGGGGAGCCGTTGTTCTGCCTACCACACCTTTCCATTCTTGTCATGGCCTAGACTATCTGTAGACTAGAACTTGAGTAGTGTTTCAGGTCCTTTGCTTTCTACCTTGCCACAATCCTTACCTTGAGGCAGTGAGCACAAACTAGCTCTTTATAGGGGCAAACACAAAAGGGGAGAAAGAAATACAAGGGAAAAATCAATTAATATTCAGAAATCATTTCCTACTACCCAAACAACCTTCCATGTTTATGAAGATCAGCTGGATGGCAGTTCTTATCTCTCCATGAGACTTTATTGAGCAATAGTCCTGGCTCCCATGAGGTCTAATGGAATGGCTGGATTCCTATTGCCCAAGTGATAAATTTCTTTATTGTTTCCAAATGCATTCTCCTTGGCACTTGCCTCTCCACGCAGGGAAAAATCCCACTTTTCTTTAAGACTCACCATTCAACTCTCTTCTCGTTGCTGTCATTTACCAGCTTGCAACTGCCCGCCCCCTTCACTGAAGGCTATAGCCCCTCATTCAGTTTTCCTTTCTACCACACTCCAGCAATCATCAAGGAAGACATTCTGTAATCACTTTATTTTTAATCATCTCCTCCTTCATCCATCTCAGCTGCTGTGGAGAGACATTTATTGCTCACTAAATATCCATGTGCTCTTTTAAATTCCCCAGCCCCACTGCAAATAGATGGGGCCATATGACTACTTCTGGACAAAGGATTGTGAGCTAAAGTGACATGTTTTGCTTCCAGGCCAAAGCATGTAAGAACTCAGTACAGTTTTTTCATCCCCTGCCATAGAAACCTGGAAGCTATGTGTTGAAATGGCAGCATTTCAAAATAAAACAGCATGAGTGATAAATAAAGCTTTGTTTTATTTGAGATTTTTATCTGAGATTGGAGTCAATCTTTTAATGCAGAATAGCTTATATTATCCTGACTATTACAGCCACCATTCCCAGATTCAAACTCTGGAACTCATCACTGGAAAGTTCCACCTTTGAAACCACCTCTAGAAACTTCACATTCTTAGTTTATAGACTCTGATCTTTTTGGCTTGCTCACTTGGATCTACCACTACTTCACTTGCAACTTTCAGTACATTGACCATTCGTCTTTGTTAGTGTTACTATAACAAAATACCACAGACCAGGTAGCCTATAAACAACAAAAATTTATTTCCCACAGTTCTAGAGGCTAGAAGTCTGAGATTAGGGTGCCAGCATAGTTGGGGGAGAGTCTTCTCCTGGGTTCATAGCTGGCACCTCCTCTCTGTGTGCTCACAAGGTGGAAGGGGCTAGGGAACCCTCTGGAGTCTCTTTTATAAGGGCACTAATTCCATCCATGAGGATCCCATCCTCATGACTTAAGCACCCCCCCAAAAGCCCTACTTCCTAATACCATCATCCGGAGGTTAGAATTTCAACATATGAATTTTGGCAGAACACAGACATTCAGACCCTAGCACCATTCTACTATCTTCCTCTCATCATCTCTTTCCTATATTTAGTTTCCTCCCTTACTCAGTGTATATTCTATAAGCCATCATCTTCGCCAGTTTCCTGTCAATATTCTAATTTACCTTACTTCATTGTCTTTTTGTAGCACCTGTCAAAGCCCCAAGCTGACAAAGCCCAAGCTGAATGAATCCAGCTACCTGTCTTCTCTGTGTTTGTACCCAGACTGAAGAACACTAGTAGAGAAAAATCATATAAACTAGCAGATTTCTGAGCTGTCAACATTCCCTGGAAAGCCCAGTGTGTATTTATAGTCAGTTCAATCTTAAACTTTCCTCAAGCCTCTGCCCTTCTGCCTACCATATTACAGGGAGCAGATGAACTCACCTTCTGCTTTACGCAGAAAGTAACACACTATCAGAGAACTACCACGGCCTTTCAAAAATCAACTTTACAAACCTATCTGCATCTGTCCCCATTCTGTCTTCCTTCCCTCTTGTTACAGTGCTGTCCCCCTGTCAAAGACAAATCTTTTACCTCTGCCCTTAATTCCTATCCCCTTCCAGCTTCTCAAGAACTTTATGTTGGCAGTTGTCCTTCCTCTCATAGTGACTTCAGTCTTCTCTTTGATGTCCTTCCTATCATCAAACATTCTCAATCCATTCCTTCTTTTTTAAAAAATTTATTTATTTTATTTATTTATTTTTGGCTGCATTGGGTCTTTGTTGCTGCGTGTGGGCTTTCTCTAGTTGCGGTGAGTGGGGGCTACTCTTTGTTGTGGTGCGCGGGCTTCTCACTGCGGTGGCTTCTCTTGCTGTGGATCATGGGCTCTAGGCGCGCGGGCTTCAGTAGTTGTGGCACGTGGGCTCAGTAGATGTGGCTTGCGGGCTCTAGGGCGCAGGCTCAGTAGTTGTGGCGCATGGGCTTAGTTGCTCCTGGCGTGTGGGACACGGCTCGAACCCATGTCCCCTGCATTGGCAGGTGGATTCTTAACCACTGCACCACCAGGGAAGCCCCTCCATTCCTTCTTTAGGAGAAAAAAGCTACCCTTGATATAACATTTCCTTCCAGCTGTTCTTTTCTTAGTTCTTCTTTACCTCTACCCAACCATTAGGTGATGGAATTCCTCAAGGTGGATTACAAACCCTCTTCTCTTTTTAGTCTACACTCTCTCTTTTTTTCTTTTTGTTTTTGTTTATTTCTTTGTTTTATTGAAGTATATTTAATTTACAATATTAGTGTCATGTGTACAGCATACTGATTCAGCATTTTTACAGATTATACTCCATTAAAAGTTATTACAAGATAATGGCTATAATTCCCTGTGCTATATAATGTATCCTGTTGCTTATCTATTTTATACATAGTAGTTTGTATCTCTTAATCCCACACCCCTAACTTGCCCCTCCTCCCTTATCTCTCACCTCTGGTAACCATTAGATTTCTATATCTGTGAGTCTATTCCTGTTGTGCTATATACATTCATTCATAGTTTTTGATTCTACAGATAAGTGATAACATACAGTATTCTTCTTTGTCTGATTTATTTCACTAAGAATAATATTCTCTAGGTCCATCCACGTTGCTGCAAATGACAAAATTTCATTCTTTTTTATGGCTGAGTAACATTTCATTTTATATATATATATGTCACATCTTTTTTTATTCATTTGTCTGTTGATGGACACTTGGGTTGCTCCCATATCTTAGCATTGTAAATAGTGCTGCTATGAACATTGGGGTGCCTGTATCTATTCAAATTAGTGTGTTCAATTGTTTTGGATATATATCAAGGAGTGGAATTGCTGGATCATATGGTAGTTCTATTTTTAGGTTTTTAGTTCTCCATACAGTTTTCCATAGTAGCTACACCAATTTACATCCCCACCAACAATGTACAGGAGTTCCCTTTTCTCGGATTTCCCTGGTGGTCCAGTGGTTAAGACTCCGTGCTTCCAGTGCAGGGGGCACGTGTTCAATCTCTGGTCAGGGAAGATCCCACATGCCGCACGGTGCGGCCAAAAAAAAAAAAGAGTTCCCTTTTCTCTACCTCCTCGCCAACATTTGTTATTTGGACGCTTTTTGATGACAACCATTATGACAGGTGTTAAGTGATATCTCACTGTGGTTTTGATTTGCATTTCTCTAATAATTAACGACGTTGAGCTTCTTTTTATGTGCCTGTTAACCATCTGTAAGTCTTCTTTGGAAAAATGACTATTCAGGTCTTCTGCCCATTTTTTTGATTGGGTTGTTTGTTTTTTGATACTGAGTTATAGGAACTGTTTATATAGTTAGGATATTAACCCTTTGTTGGTCATATCATGTACAAATATTTTCTCCTATTCCATAGCTTGTCTTTTCCTTTTGTCAGTGGTTTCCTTTGCTATGAAAAAGCTTTTAAGTTTAATTAGGTCCCATTTGTTTATTTATTTTTGCTTTTATTTCTTTTGCCTTAGGTTCAAGATCCAAAAAATATTGCTATGATTTATGTCGAAGAGTGTTCTACCTATGTTCTCTTCTGGGAGTTGTATGGTTTCTGGTCTTACTCTTAGATTTTTAATCCATTTTGAGTTTATTTTTGTATTTGGTGTGAGGAAATGTTCTACCATTGTTTTACATGTAGCTGTCCATTTTTCCCAGCACCACTTGTTGAAGAGGATGTCTTTTCTCCACTGTATATTCTTGCCTCCTTGTCGTAGATTAATTGATCATAGGTGTGTGGGTTTATTTCTGGGCTTTCTCTCCTATTCCATTGATCTATATGTCTGTTTTTGTGCCAGTACCATACTGTTTTGATGACAGTAGCTTTGTAGTATTGTCTGAAATCTGGGAGGGTGATACCACTAGCTTTGCTCTTTTTTCTCAAAATTGCTTTGGGAATTTGGGATCTTTTGTGGTTCCATGTGAATTTTAGGATCACTCTACCCTCTCTCTTCAGGGAACCTCATCTACTCCACAAAATTCAGTTTTCTTTTCATTTCCAGCTCAGACTTATGCTCTGAGTCCCCGACCCAAATAGCCTACTTCTTACTTGATATCACCACTGGGCTGTCTGGTGCCTTAAACTCAACATCCCCCAAACTGAACTTGAGATATTTTCCATCAAATTTATTCCTTATCCTTGTACTCTCTATCTCATTAAATGCCATTAACCACCACTCAGACACTCAAGCCAAGCACCTGGGATTGATATTTGACTCATCTCTCTCCCTTCCCCAATTAAGTCCATAAGCAAGTATTACTAAATCAATTACCTGAATATCTCTTAAGTCCATTCACTTTTATCTGTCCTCACTGTCCAGTTCAAGCCACTGTCATCACTCACTGGACTACTGAACACTTCCTCCCACATCTATTCTTTTTGGGCTCCAATCCATTCTCCACTCTGCATTTTAAAAATGCAAACTTATTTTAAAATCTTTCAATAGCTGCCCTTTTGCTATCAAGAAAAATCCAGATTCTTAACATAGTTTTCACAACTCTCATTCTTTATCTCATGCCCCTCTTCCCTCACTTTCTACCTTTCAGTCCTGTAATCCTTAGAACATTGTAGGTACTCCATAAATATTTTTTGGATGAATGAATACTTTTTTAAAACAGTTTCTCAGATTTACCATATTATAACATGAGCTGATGCAAAATAATTCTTTACTCTTCTGCTCTAAACACAGAATAAAATATGGCTAAAACTTCTTTAAGTATGTGGCTCAGCTTGAAACCAAGAGAGTCCCCCAAATGTCCGAATTAAAGAGGAAACTTCAAGTCAGGGTGCTAAGCAGACTCTTATGCCCAAACAGCTTATAGAATTGTTGGAACCAGATACAGGCCTTACATGCTGGAAATGGTTCCAACAACTAACTGCCGTGGAGGGAGGGTCCGTGCTCCAGGCCCTAGGAGGAAAGCTTGAACTGAGCTATTTAGATAAATCTGGGAGTCACAAAGGGTTGTGCTGACTTTGAAATGAAGACTAAGGGAACTCTTCCCATTAGCCCATATAAACAACAAGAACGTTTATAATATCCCAGAATCACAAATGAGAAAACCTCACCTGCAAGAAATCAAAACCCCAGGTCTGTGCCACACACAGATGGAGAGTCTAAATCACATTCCCTGTGTGAAGGGACCTGAATCTGGGAAATCAACCTGAAAAGAAATCTGATTCTTTTGCTCAAGTTGAGACAGAAGAATAGCACCCTGTAGACTACTTCCCCATAGAGAACTCTCTTCTAATGACATCATAGTCACAAATTATAAATCATACCATAAAACAAACAACTATCCATGAGAGACAGCAGATGAAAGAAATAGGAGCCAAAGCTTGAAAGAGTAGAACAACCTGAATGAAATGTTTACAAAGTATGTTTAAAATGTTCAAAGCAATGAAGGAAGGAGAATAAAACATAAGAGAACAACAAGAAAAAAGATGATAAGGATTTTTACAAATCTATTAGAATTTAGAAATCAAATGTAATGTTCTTTCCCATCCCAAGGCCTTAGTAAACGTTCTTCCCTCTGCCTGTGCACTCATACCTCACTTCTCCACCTTCAAACTCCTACTCATCTTTGCAATCTCAGCAACACTTTGCTGACCTCTGAGAAGACATTGGTTTCCTCTGTAATAAACTCTCATGGCTCCTTCACCTCTCTTTTCAGCAACATTCATCCCAGTAATAATGTCTTGTTCAATGTTTATCATTTCTATATGACTATAAACTCCATGATGATAGGCACAATTTCTGCCTTGTTTTCCACCTTACTCCCAGTACCTAGCACATGTCTAACGTATGGATTATTGACGGGGCAACTGGGCATCCTAGGGTCATTCCAGTTTACACCTGCTGCCTGGAGTAATGATTAATAATTTCTTTCACTTCCTTTTACTGTTAGAGTAATAAGTTTTATGAATAACCTGATTATGGGCTGATTGATTTATTGAACCAAAATGCCTAATTCACTGTCTCCCTCTGTTCTGGCCCTTAAAATCTCATTGAGACCTCTGGTTTCTTTGATCCTTCTTCTTTTCTTCTGATCTGCAAACTCCCCTGACCTCTTTTAGCTTTCTTTCTTGCCAAGCTACTTTAGACTGAGCTCTTTCATGAAAAGTACCCCATATTTCTTGATCCCTTTTTTTCCTGCCCTACATCCCTTGCAGATCTCTAGGTCTCTTGTAAATCCACTTGATTTCTTTGCTTTTTTGACTGATGTATTTTGTGATTTTTCTCTAGCAGCAGAGTGAGTTGGTGCCACTGCAAATTCAGTCTCCATTCTCAGTGGACCCTCAAGGCTTCCTAGTAATCTTGCCATGCTACTCCTGTCTCTAAAATCCTGGCAAACTGCAGGTGTATCTCTGCCCTAGCATTGTCACACTGTATTGGGGTTATGTGTTTGTGAATCTGGTTATCCCAGTGAATAGAACTCCTTGGCGATGGGGAGTTACTCATCTCTTACTCTAGTGTCTCTTCCTCTCTTACTCTTACTCATCTCTTCCTCTAGAATCTAGCAGATTTCCTGGCACAGAGAAAGTGCCAGAAATAAGTGCTTGAACAATGAATGAATGAGGACTGGAATGAATGACAAAGAACTAATGCAAGGGCATAAGTAGGAACAATGGAACTTAATTGCAGTATTCATATGGTGTGACAAGATTAGCACCTAACTTATAAACTTTTTAAGGTATAGCAAAAGAGGCAAGAGTATATTATGTTTCTTCATTTGCAGCGACACGGACGGACCTAGAGGTTCTCATACTATGTGAAGTAAGTCAGACAGAGAAAGACAAATATCATATGATATCGCTTAAATGTGGAATCTAAACAAAATGATACAAATGAACTTATTTACAAAACAGATATAGATCCACAGACATAGAAAACCTTATGGTTACCAAAGGGGAAAAGAGGGGAAAATTAGGAGTTTGGGATTAACATATATACACTACTATGTATAAAATAGATAAACAATAAGGACCTACTGTATAACACAGGGAACTATACCAATATCTTATAATAACCTATAATTGAAAAGAATCTAAAAAAATATATATGTATATATATATATACACATACATATATGTGTGTGTGTGTATATATATATCTGAATGACTTTGCCATACACCTGAAACTAACACATTGTAAATCAACTGTATTTTAATAAAAATTTTTATAGTATATTATGTTTCTTATTTATAAGGTATGTAATAGGAAATATCATAAAAATTAAAACTATAGAAACATCATACTAGGATTTAATTGTATTTTTATGCTTACATCTAACTGGCCTTATATGCCTCTATAGTATCTGGTCTGAGGAGCCAAATGGCACTGAGATCCAAGGATATCTGAAAATTTTGTCACTGGAGGTTGCCAGTTTATATATTCCAAATATAATCTCACTCTTATAACATGTATTCAGTTTTACTGAATTGCTGTCGTTCCTACCCTAGGAAAAGCTCCTTCTTACACTTCCGACCATCTGTGCCATTATCTGGAAGTACTTATCCTAATCCTTATTCTGATTATCCACTATCTGTTTGTCCTGTCCTACTTCTGTTGACTTATCTGTTCCTAATTGTTGTCTAGCTCTTGAACATTGATAGCTTTAAAATTTTCTAGCCTCTCTCCTTATCACCTATTTTCTACACTCATGGATGATTCTGAATTTGGCAGCCATAAGGTCTTTATCTCTTGGATCCAGATTAATTCTTATTTGAGCAAATCCTAATCACAATCCTAAATAAAGTACCTTACAGCAATCAACATCATCCTAAATATCCAAGAAATGCAACCGGTTCAACAAAATGCTTTTAGGTGACTATATTCTTTATCTCTGTCTCAAAAAAAGTACTAATAGTTCACCAAAACATGTTATCTCATTAGGATTTAGGGTAAACAATTGTCTAGCAACTCAGGAGGTATGTTTTTTGTTGTGGTAATGTTAAGTGATGACCATCACTGAGAAACAGCTTAAATTCACCCAACAGAGGAGATTCTATTCCTAGATCCTACTATTCTGCCAACAAGAAACATAAGCTGGAGAGAGAAGAGTTGAAATTAGAGACTGCTAAGTAATCTTTGGCAACTGTGTGGGCCACAGCTAGGTGTACTGAAGAGAAGGGCCATACTTATGTGGAATAAAGTTCTTTTTACTCAAATGTCTATGCTGTTACATGTTTATTAGTCAATATCTAAAACATGAGAGGCAGCGTGATGTAGTGAGAAGAGCATTCCAACTGACTTGGGTTCTAATTGATTCCGCCTTTACTAACGTGGGACGTTTGACAAGTCACCAAATTCCTCTGAGACCATGTCTTCATCTGTAAAATGGGAAGAATAATATTTACTTCGCCAGGTTGTTAATATAGTAAATAAAAAAGATATTTAAAGTATCTGACTGAACATCTGGCATGAAACAGGCAATTATTTAAAACAAGTTTTTATTAAACTTGTTCTGTTATTGTTTTCTGTCTTATTATTTATCCACATGTACTTGGTCTCAGGACTTCAAGCTGGAGAAGGAAGTGAAGTGGGTTTTTATTTCAGTTTGAGAAATACGGAGTTGGGTTGGTTTGCCTGTAGGAGTAGGCTATTTAGATGAGTCTATTTGATTTCAGGATGATGTCCAGCCTCATCCTTCACCAGCCTGAGTACTGCTTGTTCCAGAAGCGCATTGCTGAAAGAGTAGAGTGATACAAAGTCAGGCATGGGTGTCTCAAGAAAGCAATGCCAGGACACAGTTTTGGAAACAGGGTCTAATAAGTCATCCAGTAACACTTATTAGTATTCTGTGCAAAGAAACTAAACTAAACAATGTGAGGTGATACAAAAGAACAGATCAAATTGAATTTTACAGCATCAAAAATATTTATGTCTGGACTTGACCTTAATGAGTATTAAATATTGTTAAAGATCAGAGTCCAATTCCTTCACTTTATGGATGAAGAAATGAGGACCTGGAGAAGTTAAGTAACTTGCCCAAGTTAACTCTTTACTGATACTCTAGTACATTTGCCACTAAACTCTTCTGGTGATACAGTTTCTGCTCCATGTCGAAATAGAGAAGTTGTCCAAATTTTACTACTCAAAAAGATATATTAACCAATGTAATTAATTCCAGTTACATAAAGAAAGATAAGAAAGATAGATTTGTTATTATAAAAAAATTTCCTATAGAAAGGTTTGGAAAGACCACATGCAATTCCCTGTGGTTTAGCTGGGAATTATTCTTGGTGCCTATATGGCAACCCCTCCCTGTAGAATGTGTACATCCCCTGAAGGAATGCTGAGGTCATTGAAATTACTGGATTCAGGGGGCACAAGTCAGGGAAGATCTCAGGTAAGATGTTTCCCTTGGCAGCCTAGATATAAAACCCATAAGACATGTGTAGGAGTGGTCTGTTGGGATCAGAAAGAGAATGGAGGGTTAAGATGTTTAGAGAGAATAGAAAGCAAGTGATGGAGCAGGTCATAGATACGATGTTGCCCATCCATCTTTATTTGTTTTTCTTCTCAACTCCTTAGGATTCTCAGTACAATTCCACGAAGGCCTCATTTCAAGATAAAGGAGAAGAAAATAGTTTCTTCTAAAAATTTTTAAACATAAAATTCAGACTCTCAAACAAAAGTCAAAGAGGCCTAACAGGTTGACTGGGACTCTGAAATTTGCCTCACTTTCTCAAATTCTTGCTGGAAAAAGGCAAAGCCTAGCTAGCTCTCTCAAAATTCTTATGTGAGATTCCTGCTTTCTTTAGTTTCTGATGACTTCATAGGTGCTGGTTTATAATACTGTAGGAGATATGGAGGAATAATCTGTATTAATAAGATGTATTTTTATAATACCTTTGAATTAACTGTGAAATTGTATTTCCTGTCTTTCAAATCTCATTGATTTGTATATATTATAATGCCAGGGCTAAGGGAAAAAGGTAGGTGTATTGTGAGATATAGGAAAAGCTGGCAGTCAATGTTAGAATCAGAGGTCAGCAAACAAGAGGTGAAGGAGTTTGTGGTATCGAGGCCATGCAGCAGGTGTGAATGTGTGTCCAGGTTTCCCCAGCCTGTGGGTATAACCTTCATTTGCTTTGCCAACATTACATTGTTACATTGCCTGCAGCACCCAACCTGCCTTTAGCCTCTATACTATTTTCTCAGGTTTTTTTCGGACAGTATCCCAAAAACTGTCACACAGGCTCCTTCCTCAATAGACCACCATGCTACCACCTCTGCTGACAGTAGTCTCATGAGATCCCTCTGCATGGGGGGGACAGTTGCATTTCCAGCCAATCCTCTGCTGGGATGTGGCTCCACCACAAGAGTGGCACTCTTCTCCACTTGGCCACTCTGTCCTAAGAGGAACAGACATTTCTCTCCACTCCCCAAGGCCCACATAATCACCAGGCTAGAGAGGAGAAAATAATCCCACTCATCTGCAAACTAGGGTGTCCTCCTAAGTCCCTATTACCTACCCCAGGATCTGCCTCTTCTAGAGTTCTCGAAGTAGGACTGTCCATTTTCTTCTAATGAAACTGTAACTTCAAGATGTGGACTTGCCCTCTGAGCCCCAGGAAATTTGATAACAAAATGCAATAGCCCAGCGTCAGAAAATTTAGTTCATTCAGCCCTCCCTGGTGCTACCACGGATGCTACATATTGAGGGTATAATTGACCTAGGGCAGTGGCTTTCAAACTTTAGCAAGCATCAGGATTACCTGGAGTTTCTCTTAAAAAAGAGATTGCTGGACCCCCAACTCCAGAGTTCCTGATCCAGTAGGTCTGGTGTAGGGCCCGAGAATTTGCATTTTCACAAGTTCTCATGTGATACTAATGCTATTGACCCAGGAACCACATTTTGAAAACCACTGGCCTAGTGTATGGTGAGATCAATAGAAAATAACAACAATACAGTGGCCCAACATCAGAATGCCTGGGCCACTCAGTCATACCTCCTGCTCCCATAAATATCACATAATGAGGCTGTATTTGGCCAAGAACTGTTAAGCCATTTTTCAATATGATGAAATTACCTTTATCTTGAAAACCGACAATATTCAGACAAAATATCACATTGTAAGACAATAAATCACCTAGAAAACTGCCAAGCCTCCCCATGGCATCACTGTATTCAGATTCTCCCAGAGAACAGAGAGCATTGTTTTCCAGATCCATACAAGACAGTGGTCTTCACATCCTGCTGTCCACTATTTATTTTCCCTTAGACATCAAGGAGTGAATTAAGTATTTTTTCTTTAAAGGCCCTTTGCTTCTTTTAAATCCTGGATTCAGCCCAGACTCTGCTCAGATGTAAGTTGAAATCAAAGTTACAATAAATAAAATTGATAACAATGACATCAAATAAAGTAAACAAATACAGTCGTGGATACTTTAGTAGAATAATAAGAAAAATTGCAATTTATTTCCTTCTCTTATATAGGATGACTGTGTAACATAAATAGCATAACTATTTATTGCCATGAATTCACCTGGTCTCAAAAATGATCTAGAAGTTGTAATGTGTGATGTTTAGGAAGATAAAGCTGGGGAATGAAATGCTTCTGGCCATGTCTTAACGCTGTTAATGGATGCTGGCACTTTGTGCTGCTATGTTTACCATCTCTGAGAACCAGCCTCAGCCTCTGTTACACATGTAAGTTGGCCTGAGGAGAAGATTAAAAAGGATTAATCTCCAAAGTATACAAGTAGCTCATGTAGCTCAATATCAAAAAAACAAAAAACCCAATCCAAAAATGGGCAGAAGACCTAAATAGACATTTCTCCAAAGAAGATATACAGATTGACAACAAACACGTGAAAGGATGCTCAACATCACTAATCATTAGAGAAATGCAAATCAAAACTGCAATGAGGTATCACCTCACACCAGTCAGAATGGCCATCATCAAAAAATCTACAAACAACAAATGCTGGAGAGGGTGTGGAGAAAAGGGCACTCTTGCACTGTTGGTGGGAATGTAAATTGATACAGCCACTATGGAGAACAGTATGGAGGTTCCTTAAAAAACTAAACATAGAACTGCCATACGACCCAGCAATCCCACTACTGGGCATATACCCTGAGAAAACCATAATTCAAAAAGAGTCATGTACCACAGTGTTCATTGCAGCACTATTTACAATAGCCAGGACATGGAAGCAACCTAAGTGTCCATCAACAGATGAATGGATAAAGAAGATGTGGCACATATATACAATGGAATATTACTCAGCCATAAAAAGAAATGAAATTGAGTTATTTGTAGTGAGGTGGATGGACCTAGAGTCTGTCATACAGAGTGAAGTAAGTCAGAAAGAGAAAAACAAATACTATATGCTAACACATATGTATGGAATCTAAAAAAAAAAAAAGGTTCTGATGAACGTAGGGGCAGGACAGGAATAAAGATGCAGATGTAGAGAATGGACTTGAGGACACGGGGAAGGGGAAAGGGAAGCTGGGACAAAGTGAGAGAGTAGCATTGACATATATACACTACCAAATGTAAAATAGATAGCTAGTGGGAAGCAGCTGCATAGCACAGGGAGATCACCTCGGTGCTTTGTGACCACCTAGAGGGGTGGGATGGGGAGGGCGGGAGGGAGAGGCAAGAGGGAGGGCATATGGGGATATATGTATACGTATAGCTGATTCATTTTGTTATACAGCAGAAACTAACACAACACTGTAAAGCAATTATACTCCAATAAAGATGTTTAAAAAGAAAAATATGGGGCACACCAATTGAAGCAGGGGGCTTCCACTGTGCCCCAGGGTCTAGCATTCAGAGCACTTAGAAGCTCAAAGACAGGATGCAAGATCAGAGCAATTTCTTTATGACTCCTAATCTTTCTAAAGATAATTGGTGAAGAACTGGAAAGCATTGATTCTGATTCTATGGGAAGGGCAGGTGATTTAGATCTCTAGGAGAACAGAGAACCCCTCAGAGCACAGGATAAGGTCTGATCTGTGTGTGGACACAGCAAGGAGATTACAAATTGAGGGATGCACGGGAGCTGGCAGGTGACCCAGATACCTCGTCAAAATGCGTACCTTGAAAGCAAAACACAACCTGAGTTGGAATCTGTCTGTTACTTTGCTTCTTTCCACCCCAGAAACGAAATCAGATTCCTTCTCATGGCTGTGTCCTGTTCCTGGTAATCGGATTACTGAGTAGGACATCATCTCAAATAGGAGACTGAGCCTCGGCGTGCCCAGTGTCCATTAGCCATCACGTGGTAGTGCATTAATAAACACAAGCAGAGATATGATATTACACTGTAAATGCATTTGGAGGATTTTTATTATCATTCTAACTTTGTGAGTGTGCCAGCATCATCTCTTTCAACCCTAGGTAAACTAAGCTAGGTATTTAGAGAGATTAAGTCTTTCAGGACCAGACTAGGTCACCATTTAAGGCACCTCTGCCGGCAGTAATAAGCCTCCCTTGGTCTTTAATGTTTGTCCTTAAAATAGAAAGAATATATGGGTATGTATAAAAACACCTCATGATCAAGAAATAAAGTTCATACTAGGAATGTGTGTGTGTGTGTGTATGTGTGTGTGTGGAAATGAGCACATATATATTCTTTAAAATACATAGTATAGTCTTTTTGTTTGTTTATAAATTTTACATAAATTGAACAAAATTCACTTCTGTTTATGTTTTCACTCAACATTATGTTTTTAGATTTCACGTTCCTATATTTAGAATAACATTTTTCCTTCTCACTTCTGCCTGAGTCATGATTCCAGTCATAAACATAGTACATCCCTCCAATTATTCAGGCCTTACTTGTAAATTTTAATAAAATCTTGTAACCTTATGTTTAACGTTTAGAGAATTTTAAAGAATAGATTTTCCTTATGTATTCATTGTTGATTTATGTAGAGACACTTATTAGTGTTTTTGTTACTGTTGTGATATCTTATTTTCTAATTGTTGGAAAGTGGAACGCCACAAATTTTGATATGCTAATTTCCTACCCTACCTCTTATTTCTTTTTATTTATTTATTTTTGGCTTTGTCTTTTATTGGTCAGGACCTACAGTGTTCTGTATCAATAAGGAGGATCTTCATCTTGTTCCTGAACGTAAAGGGAATGCTTTTTAAGTTTTCCCATTAATGTGATTCTTGCTATAGGTTTTTGATAGATAACTTTATCAAAGTAAGGGAATTCCTTCCTATTTCTAGTTTTGTTAAGAGCTTTTTATCATACATAGCTTTTGGACTTCATCAAATTTTTTTTCTACATCTATTGAGTTGGACATATGCCTTCCCTCCTTTAGACTTTACCTTCCTGGTATGAAGCCTACTTGATCATGATGTTTTGTTGCTATTGTTCTTGTTGTTATTTATAGCACACTGGATTCTATTATTTAATATTTTGTTTAAACATTGCATCAATGTTTATATGTGAAATTGCCCCAAATTTCCTTTTCTTCTCCTATCCTTAGATTTTGTATGAAGAGTATACTAGTATTATAAAATTAATTGAAGAGCTTTTCCACTAATTGGAGATTATGGGTTTCCTGTGGATCTTACCTGTAAAATAGTCTAGACTTAGCCAATTTTTAAAGTTTTTTTAAAATAATTGATTAGATTTTCTTAGAGCCTATTGGTCTATTCAAGTTTTCTTTTACTTGGGTAATTTTGAAATTTTACCTTTTTCCAATATTTGTTTTCATTTCATCAACTTTTCAAATTCACTAATTCATTTATGGTATTCCTTCATAATTTAAAAAATCTGTTATTCTTTTGTCTACTTTAACTTTTTTGTTCTGTATATTGCTATTTACATCTTCCTCCCTTTTTCTCTTAATAAGCCTTTCAGTTCTAATATTTTGAAATTTTTCTCATGATGTTCCCTTTAATTTGTTTATATCAGTTACTGAGAGAGGGACAACTCAATAGAATGGGCAAGAGTCTCACTAAAAGACACTCAACATAGTATACATGCATATATGTGTGTATATATGTATGCGTGTACATGCATATATAGATAAGCATGCATGCATGTATACATATACAGATATATGCACGGAGATAATGTATGTATACACACACTTTTCTATTCAAAAGAAGTGTGTATGCAGTCAATTTTATTTATAATTTATTTAATTTACCCATATCTTTTATTGTTCACTCTTCATTCTCTCCTACATCCCTAAGCCTCCATATGGTATCATTTTTCTTCTGCATTTAGAATGGGTCTTTTGGTGACGGGTTCTCTCAGCTTTATTTGTCTGAAAATGTCCTTATTTAATGTTTATTTTTGAGGACATTTCAATTGGTTATGGAATTTTTTTCCCAGCCCTTCAAAGCTATCATTTCATTGTCTTCTGGCTTTTTTTTAAATTTAATTTTATTTATTTTTTTATACAGCAGGTTATTATTAGTTATCCATTTTATACATATTAGTGTATACATGTCAATCCCAAACTCCAATTCATCCCACCACCACACCCCCGCGGCTCTCCCCCTTTGGTGTCCATACGTTTGTTCTCTACATCTGTGTCTCAATTTCTGCCCTGCAAACTGGTTCATCTGTACCATTTTTCTAGGTTCCACATATATGCGTTAATATATGATATTTGTTTTTCTCTTTCTGACTTACTTCACTCTGTATGACAGTCTATAGATTCATCCACGTCTCTACAAGTGACCCAATTTTGTTCCTTTTTATGGCTGAGTAATATTCCATTGTATATATGTACCACATCTTCTTTATCCATTCATCTGTCGATGGGCATTTAGGTTGCTTCCATGACCTGGCTATTGTAAATAGTGCTGCAATGCACATTGGGGTGCATGTATCTTTTTGAATTATGGTTTTCTCTGGGTACATGCCCAGTAGTGGGATTGCTGGGTCATATGGCAATTCTATTTTTAGTTTTTTAAGGAACCTCCATACTGTTCTCCATAGTGGCAGTTATCAATTTACATTCCCACCAACAGTGCAAGAGGGCTCCCTTTTCTCCACACCCTCTCCAGCATTTGTTGTTTGTAGATTTCCTGATGATGCCCATTCTAACTGGTGTGAGGTGATACCTCATTGTAGTTTTGATTTGCATTTCTCTAATAGTGATGTTGAGCAGCTTTTCATGTGCTTCTTGGCCATCTGTATGTCTTCTTTGGAGAAATGTCTATTTAGGTCTTATGCTTGTTTTTGAATTGGGTTGTTTGTTTTTTTAATATTGAGCTGCATGAGCTGTTTATATACTTCGGGGATTAATCCTTTGTCTGTTGATTTATTTGCAAATATTTTCTCCCATTCTGAGGGTTGTCTTTTTGTCTTGTTTATGGTTTCCTTTGCTGTGCAAAAGCTTTTAAGTTTCATTAGATCCCATTTATTTATTTTTGTTTTTATTTCCATTACTCTAGGACGTGGATCAAAAAAGATCTTGCTGTGATTTATGTCAGAGTGTTCTTCCTATGTTTTCCTCTAAGAGTTTTATAGTGTCTGGTCTTACATTTAGGTCTCTAATCCATTTTGAGGTTATTTTTGTGTATGGTGTTAGGGAGTGTTCTAATTTCATTCTTTTACATGCAGCTGTCCAGTTTTCCCAGCACCACTTACTGAAGAGACTGTCCTTTCTCCATTGTATATCCTTGCCTCCTTTGTCATAGATTAGTTGACCACAGGTGCGTGGGTTTATCTCTGGGCTTTCTATCCTGTTCCATTGATCTATGTTTCTGTTTTTGTGCCAGTACCATATTTTCTTGATTACTGTAGCTTTGTAGTATAGTCTGAAGTCAGGGAGTCTGATTCCTCCAGCTCCGTTTTTTTCCCTCAAGACTGCTTTGGCTATTCGGGTCTTTTGTGTCTCCATAAAAATTTTAAGATTTTTTGTTCTAGTTCCGTAAAAAATGCCATTGGTAATTTGATAGGGATTGCACTGAATCTGTAGATTGCTTTGGGTAGTATAGTCATTCTCACAATATTGATTCTTCCAATCCAAGAACACAGTATTTCTCTCCATCTGTTTGTATCATCTTTAATTTCTTTCATCAGTGTCTTAGAGTTTTCTGCATACAGGTCTTTTGTCTCCCTAGGTAGGTTTATTCCTAGGTATTTTATTCTTTTTGTTGCAGTGGTAAATGGGGGTGTTTCCTTAATTTCTCTTTCAGATTTTTCATCATTACTGCATAGGAATGCAAGAGATTTCTGTGCATTAATTTTGTATCCTGCAACTTTACCAAATTCATTGATTAGCTCTAGTAGTTTTCTGGTGGCATCTTTAGCATTCTCTATGTATAGTATCATGTCATCTTCAAACAGTGACAGTTTTACTTCTTCTTTTCCAATGTGTATTCCTTTTATTTCTTTTTCGTCTCTGATTTCCGTGGCTAGGACTTCCAAAACTATGTTGAATGATAATGGCGAGAGTGAACATCCTTGTCTTGTTCCTGATCTTAGAGGAAATGCTTTCAGTTTTTCACCACTGAGAATGATGTTTGCTGTGGGTTTGTTGTATATGGCCTTTATTATGTTGAGGTAGGTTCCCTCTATGCCCACTTTCTGTAGAGTTTTTATCATAAATGGGTGTTGAATTTTGTCAAAAGGTTTTTCTGCATCTATTGAAATGATCATATGGTTTTTATTCTTCAATTTGTTAATATGGTGTATCACATTGATTGATTTGCGTATATTGAAGAATCCTTGCATCCCTGGGATAAATCCCACTTGATCATGGAGTATGATCCTTTTAGTGTGTTGTTGGATTCTGTTTGCTAGTATTTTGTAGAGGATTTTTGCACCTATATTCATCAGTGATATTGATCAGTAATTTTCTTTTTTTGCAGTATCTTTGTCTGATTTTGGTATCAGGGTGATGATGGCCTCATAGAATGTGTTTGGGAGTGTTCCATCCTCTGCAATTTTTTGGAAGAGTTTGAGAAGGATGGGTGTTAGCTCTTCTCTAAATGTTTGATAGAATTCACCTGTGAAGCCGTCTGGTCCTGGACTTTTGTTTCTTGGAAGATTTTTAATCACAGTTTCAATTTCATTACTCGTGATTGGTCTGTATGTATTTTCTATTTCTTCCTGGTTCAGTCTTGGAAGGTTATACCTTTCTAAGAATTTGTCCATTTCTTCCAGGTTGTCCATTTTATTGGCATAGAGTTGCCTGTAGTAGTCTCTTAGGATGCTTCATATTTCTGCGGTGTCTGTTGTAACTTCTCCTTTTTCATTTCTAATTTTATTGATTTGAATCCTCTCCTTCTTTTTCTTGATGAGTCTGGCTAATGGTTTATCAATTTTGTTTATCTTCTCAAAGAACCAGCTTTTAGTTTTATTGATCTTTGCTATTGTTTTCTTTGTTTCTATTTTCATTTATTTCTGCTCTGATCTTTATGATTTCTTTCCTTCTGCTAACTTTGGGTTTTATTTGTTCTTCTTTCTCTAGTTCCTTTAGGTGTAAGGTTAGATTGTTTATTTGAGATTTTTCTTGTTTCTTGAGGTAGGCTTGTATAGCTATAAACTTCCCTCTTAGAGCTGCTTTTGCTGCATCCCATATGTTTTGGATCGTCGTGTTTTCATTGTCATTTGTCTCTAGGTATTTTTTGATTTACTCATTGATTTCTTCAGTGACCTCTTGGTTATTTAGTAATGTATTGTTTAGCCTCCATGTGTTTGTGTTTTTTACATTTTTGCCCCCTGTAATTGATTTCTAATCTCATAGCATTGTGGTCAGAAAAGATGCTTGATATGATTTCAGTTTTCTTAAATTTACTGTGGCTTGATTTGTGACCCAAGATGTGATGTATCCTGGAGAATGTTCTGTGCGCACTTGAGAAGAAAGTGTAATCTGCTGTTTTTGGATGGAATGTCCTATAAATATCAATTAAATCTATCTGGTCTATTGTGTCATTTAAAGCTTGTGTTTCCTTATTTATTTTCATTTTGAATGGTCTGCCCATTGGTGTAAGTGAGGTGTTAAAGTCCCCCACTATTATTGTGTTACTGTTGATTTCCTCTTTTATAGCTGTTAGCAGTTGCCTTATGTATTGAGGTGCTCCTATGTTGGGTGCATATATATTTATAATTGTTATATCTTCTTCTTGGATTGATCCCTTGATCATTATGTAGTGTCCTTCCTTGTGTCTTGTAACATTCTTTATTTTAAAGTCTATTTTATCTGATATGAGTATAGCTACTCCAGCTTTCTTTTGATTTCCATTTGCATGGAATATCTTTTTCTATCCCCTCACTTTCTGTGTGTATGTGTCCCTAGGTCTGAAGTGGGTCTCTTGTAGACAGCATATATATGGGTCTTGTTTTTGTATCCATTCAGCCAGTCTGTGTCTTTGGTTGGAGCATTTAATCCATTCAGGTAATTATCGATATGTATGTTCCTATGACCCTTTTCTTAATTGTTTTGGGTTTGTTTTTGTAGGTCCTTTTCTTCTCTTGTGTTTCCCACTTAGAGAAGTTCCTTTAGCATTTGTTGTAGAGCTGGTTTGGTGGTGCTGATGTCTCTTAGCTTTTGTTTGTCTGTAAAGCTTTTGATTTCTCTATTGAATCTGAATGAGATCCTTACCGGGTAGAGTAATCTTGGTTGTAGGTTCTTCCCTTTTATCACTTTAAATATGTCATGCCACTCCCTTCTGGCTTGTAGAGTTTCTGCTGAGAAATCAGCTGTTAACCTTACGGGAGTTCCCTTGTATGTTATTTGTTGTTTTTCCCTTGCCACTTTCAATAATTTTTCTTTGTCTTTAATTTTTGCCAATTTGATTACTATATGTCTCGGCGTGTTTCTCCTTGGGTTTATCCTGTATGGGACTCTCTGCGCTTCCTGGACTTGGGTGGCTATTTCCTTTCCCATGTTAGGGAAGTTTTCGACTATAATCTCTTCAAATATTTTCTCAGGTCCTGTCTCTCTCTCATCTCCTTCTTGGACCCCTATAATGCGAATGTTGTTGCGTTTAGTGTTGTCCCAGAGGTCTCTTAGGCTGTCTTCATTTCTTTTCATTCTTTTTTCTTTATTCTGTTCCGCAGCAGTGAATTCCACCATTCTGTTTCCAGGTCACTTATTCATTCTTCTGCCTCAGTTATTCTGCTATTGATTCCTTCTAGTATATTTTTCATTTCAGTTATTGTATTGTTCATCTCTGTTTGTTGTTCTTTAATTCTTCTAGGTCTTTTTTAAACATTTCTTACATCTTCTCAATCTTTGCCTCCATTCTTATTCCGAGGTCCTGGATCATCTTCACTATCATTATTCTGAATTCTTTTTCTGGAAGGTTGCCTATCTCCACTTCATTTTGTTGTTTTTCTGGGGTTTTATCTTGTTCCTTCATCTGATACATAGCCCTCTGCCTTTTCATCTTGTCTGTCTTTCTGTGAACATGGTTTTTGTCCCACAGGCTGCAGGATTGTAGTTCTTCTTGCTTCTGCTGTCTGCCCTCTCTTCTTACTATGGTAGGCTTGAAGTCCTATTTCCTTGCTTGCTATCAACCAGAACCACTCTTAGCTCCTAGAGGCTGCCCACATTCCTTGCCATGCAGTCTTCTTCATCTTCAATTCAGAAACAGCAAATCAAATCTTCCTTATGCTTCGTATCTCTGACTTCATCTTCTGTGACCAGCCAGAGGGGGGGAAAATAATCTGGCTTTTTTTTTTTTGGCGTTTGGCATGTGGGATCTTAGTTCCCTGACCAGGGATCGAATCACACCCTCTGCAGTGGAAGCTCGGAGTCTTAACCACTGGACTGCCAGGGAAGTCCCTCTTCTGGATTTTTTTTTTTTTCTTTCCTGTTGTGAAGACAGCTGTGAATTGTATTGCTGTGTGTGTGTGGGTAGTCTGTTTTTAAGATTTTTTTTCCTCTTTGCCCTTGTTTTAGCAGTTTTACAATTATATGCCTTATCGTGTTTCCCTTATGTTTATTCTGCTTTCAGTTCATCATTCTTTTGAATCTGTGGCTTGTTCTTGTTTTTGAAAAATTATCAGCCATCATCTCTTCAAATGTTGTTTCTGTCCCATTTTCTCCCTCCTCTCTTTTTGAAACTCCAATTACATGTATATCAAACTCTTCCACTGTAATTTCTGTCTTTCACACTGTTTTCTCTACTTTTCATTCTTTTTTCTCTCCATCCTTCAGTTTGGATATTTTCTTGTGGTCTTTATTCTAGTTTGTTAATGCTTTCTTAAGCTGTGCCTAATCTGCCTTGAAAACAATCCATTACTTTGTTATTGTACTTCTCAGTTCTAGAATTTCTGTTCAGCTCTTTTGTATAGTTTTTAGTTCCCTGTCAAATTCTAAATCTTTTTTGTAGTTCCTTGAAAATATTAAATGTTATTTTAAGTATCCACAGCTGATAATATCTGTATCCTTGTGCATCTCTTTCTATTTTTCTATTATTTCTCTTACTATTTTAGCATGTTTTCTAGTATGCCTGGTTTTTGAGATTGAGTGCTGGAATTGACTATGAAAAATTGTAGAAAATTTTGAGGGCCAGAATGATGCTATTTTTCTTTCAAAGAGGATTTACCCTTGCAGGCAGGTGTCCAGAGGTACTAGTGATCTCAGATTATTTTAATTCAATCAGTTATTAAGGTGATTTGAAACTGGCTCTTCTGTTTTAGTTCACTTACTCCTAGAGTGTAGCATTTGGGGATGCCACCTGAAGCTGGGGGTGTCACTAGCCCCATATTACCACTTAATTGGTTGAACTTGTCTTTATGCTGCTAACCCTATGCATCTATGAAAAGTTCATTTCAGCTTTTAGCCTATTAGCTGATTCTTCAGAAATTAATAGATGTTCCAAATAGCAGACTTCCTATTTGTGTTTCTTTCTTTTCCTGGACCTTGGCCCTGTAATTCTTCACAGGCTCTCTGATACTGGCTTTTCTAGTTGTTCTCAGAGGGTGCATTGATTGGAATTACCAGGTTCACCATTACAGGAAAAATACATAATTTTTAAACCTTGCAAGACATTATTACTATTGTTTTATATCACTCATTGTTTATATAGGTTTACCTACATATTTATCATTTTCTTCATTCTTCATCCTTGTATAGATGCTTTAGAATTTTCTTTACTATGAGTATATTGGTGATAAATGCTTTCATTTTTGTCACAAAATGACTTTACTTTGCCTTTATTCTTGAAAAATATTGTTGCTGAATCTAGTTTGACTATTATTTTTCAGTGTAACAGAGATACCATTCTACTTACTTTTAGCTTCCATTGTTGCTGTACAAGTCAGCTATAAGTTTGCCTGTTGGTTATTTGGGTTTCTTGAATATATAGAATGGTGTCTTTCATAATTTCTGTAATATTCTCAGTTATATTTTAAAATATTGGTCTCTCTCTTCTTTCCACCTGAGACTCCAATTGATTATGTTAGACCTATTCTATCCTTTAAATATGTTACCCTTTCTTTTATATATCCTATCTTTCTATCTCCCAGGGCTGCATTCTGTGTATTTTATTCTTATCTTATACCAATTCTCTCTTCAGCTGTTTGTAATCTACTATTTAACCTATCCACTGAGTTCTTAATTTGG
This sequence comes from Balaenoptera borealis, assembly GCF_965194805.1. Classification (NCBI taxonomy): domain Eukaryota; kingdom Metazoa; phylum Chordata; class Mammalia; order Artiodactyla; family Balaenopteridae; genus Balaenoptera; species Balaenoptera borealis. The sequence continues at coordinate 44,501,994 of NC_138863.1, read as the reverse complement.
GACATTGTATTTTTCAGTGCTAGAGGTTTTGTTTTCTTCCTTTTGAATATGATCTATCTGGTTTTATAGGTTTTTCTTCCCTGCAGACTTTTCCCCCCAAATTTGTCTTTTATTTATTTAAGCATAGTTGTTTTATAGTCTTTGGCTGATAATTCTGGTATCTGAATGTTTACAGATCTGTTTCTTTTGTCTGTTGTTTTTCCCAGTTCTTGTTTTTAGTATTTTGTTTATTAACTTGGTTATCTTTGGCTGCCTTGTAGCCATTGTACTTAAAAAGATATTACAGAAAATTCTTAGATCTAGAATAAAGCTATTTTTTCCAGAGAGGTTTTGAATTGGCTTCTGCCAGATACCTAGGAACATTAATTATATCACCATAACAGCGCCACCTTGAATCAAGTTCGAGACTTAAGGTCCCTTGGTCTACCTCAATGATGGAAATGTATACTGTAATACCACATATGTGCTGGTTTGTTTCTAGTTAACCCTTAGTCTCAGAGTGTAAGTCTTTGAAATCCCAGCTCATTGTGGGAAGTGTCTATTATTAGATTCCTCACCTTGTCTGACACTGAGCTTCTTTTTTTTCTGATCTTCTCATTCAAATGAAGTTGTCAACATGAAAGTTCAAATTTACTGGGATTGGCAAACACCTTCAGGCCAAAAGAGGACTCTGTATTGGCTTACCTCCTTATGTTCCTCTGTCCCCTTCAGGCTTTGCCTGGTAATTTCTTACAATCTTGTCAGCTCTTCATTAATTTTAAGAAGATTTTCAAAAATTATTTATCGAGTATATTTAGTTTTTTTCAACAGAAGGACTCATCCATTAATATACTTTGCTGTAACCAAAAAAGGAGGAGGAGGACAACCTTGTGAATATTGTGAATATTTTTCCATTCTAATTTTGTTGCATTAGAGTCAGAAAATATAGATAATGTCACGTCTTTGGAGGCAGAGTATAATAATATTTTGGTATGTATCCTTTGAAGTTTAAATAACATAGTACTGCATTTCTTTAACCTAATGAGTTGAACCCGTTTGCAATGATTATCATTACAACTATTGCTGCCATCTTTTTACTTCAGTCATTGTTGAAGCCACCACCTGCATACAGGTATAACCTGACAGCATGCTGTCTCAGCTGTACTATGGATCTCCTGCTTTCTACTCTTGGCCTTCTCTACCACCACTGTCTGGGACACCTGCAAGAACCTCTCACCACTGTGACATGGGCAAACCAAGAATTTCAGATGAGTTAAAAACTGTGAGTAACCCTTGATCAATGAAGCATATGAGCTGGAGAATAAATATGCCTCTCTTCTACCCCTTGGGTATATAATTCTGAAATGCATTCTACATGGCTCCTCAGAAGACCCTAGTGGATTGAGCCCCATGCTGATCAACTTGGTAATGCACTCTTAAATAGACTTGCCCTCCTTCTCAGTTTCACTCTTGTCAGTCCCTTATTCCTGTTCCTTGGGATTCTTTTCCAAAGTAAACTGCCTGCATACAAGACCTTGATTCAGGCTCTCTTCTTTGAGGGAAGCTAGTAAAAGACACCATGCTTTCTTCCTGAGTTTTGTTTCTTTTTCTCCTGTCCTACCATTTATTGGATAATCAAATGTGCTTCTGCTGTTTTGAAAGTTACTTATTCTACTTTTATTCTTCTGGTAGTTACCCCTAACTTACTGAACCAAGGGCATTACCTAAAGTTTATCAATATCTTAATCTATTCCCCAAACAAACCAATAACCTTAACTGGTTCTTAACACACTTTGACATATATCTATTTGTATCATTTAGCATTTAAATTCCAGATTCATACTGATCAAGTGGGTTTATTTGTAGTAATTGAGGATTTAAACAATAATAAAGTACTCAATGCTTTACTCATTCACACATATCTCACTACCTGCTCCTGGACTCATTGCTCTTTCACCTGGACTATGGCCTATAATAGTCATTTAAAGAGGATATATGATAAATTTTCTGTAATATTTATTTCTCCTTGCATTTATAGTTTAAAGAATGATTATTTCCTGAAGTTTGTTTGAGAAACTACTAGTGGAAGTGTTGACAATGGTTACAGACAGGTGGACTTTTCAAAGGAGTCAGCACAGCAGCGCTGACTCTTACATGGAGGTCTCAGGACCCAATACAAGCAATGGAAACAAAGAGAAAGATAATTATATATTGTTATTTAACCATTTGTCCTATGTTGAAACTAGAGGCTTAAAATACCCAAGGAATGATTTTTTTGGCTGCATAATTATGCGCTTGTAATGGAAGAAAGCTCTTAAGGAGGCTGCCAGCTGATGAGTGAGAACATTTTGACAGGCAATTTGTGAGTTTTGATGCTCTTGAAAAACAGTGTATCTGCATGGAATCTAGGTTAGCCAGTGAACTGATTGATAAACTGAATGTGGCTTGCATCAGCTCTTGTCACAAGAGAGAAGTATTATGTGTTTAACCACTAAATGGTTAACTGCTTGTGAATGGAAATTTTTTTTTTTAGGTGTAATTGACGTACAGTATTATATGTTTCAGGTGTACAACATAGTGATTCACAACTTTTAAAGGTTATATTCCATTAATATTTATTATAAAATATTGACTATATTACCTGTGTTTTACAATATATCCTCGTAACTTATTTATTTTATACATAGTAGTTTGTTCTTAAAGGAGCTGTTGAGGTAAGACTGCAACCTAGTGGTGAGTTTGTTATTGAAAAAAAGTGGCTGGGCCATTGATGAATGCTGTATTTGAATTCAGAGTGGGAATGAACTCACAGACAAGTGTGCTGGTGCCCTCCTTGTGTAGACCAACCTTCAAATCATGTTGTAAGTGGGCTAGAAACGAAGAAAGGATGACTTAATCAGATTCCTGAAGCTGTTCATCTAATGTAGCATTTTCTCCCTTGTCTGACACTCTGATCACATCTCTTGGTTTCTCTTTAAAGATGCAGTAACACAACATTATAAATCAAATATACTCCAATATAAAAAATAAATTTAAAAAAAAGAAAAAAATCTAAAGAAAAATTTAAATTTTTTTTTAAATTTAAAAAATCAAAAAAAAAAAAAAAAGGTGCAGTAAGACCTTGATGGGACCAGTGTATCTTATCTTCTCACACTAGTTGGACTAATTTCCCTTATTTTCTTGTCTAATCAGTTCTATTTTAGAGCAGACTTTTAGTTGCTTTTATTTTTGTGATTGAAGCAATACAAATCACACTATTCTGTAATCCAAATTAATTAAATTTTGCATGTAACATGATTCTAAATATCATTCTCATTATAATGTTCAGCTTTTTACAGTTGTGGGTTCTTGTTTTGTTTGGTTTGGTTTGGTTTGGTTTGCGGGATCTTAGTTGCCCAAGCAGGGATGGAACCCAGGCCCACCGCAGTGGAAGTGCAGAGCCCTAACCACTGGACCACCAGGGAATTCCCCGGTTTTTTACAGTTTGATGTAGCTTTTATTTCTTAGAAATGCTTATTACTAGTTGTATTGCTATTTCATATTATTTTGCATTAATATGGAAAAATTTATTGACTCAATCATGCTGAGGCTTTATTCTTGCTATGATCACTTTTCTTACACAAAATATAGAATATCCAGGAAATATCTGTGTATGACAATTTGAATCTTTTAATTACTGCATATCTTAATCTCATTTTAAAAGTCTGCTTGAATCTTATCTCAATTTTCCTCATTTCTCATCAATCTTTTTAATCATATACTTAAAATTATTAATAGTTCAATCATTTTTTCTTGATTTTCATTGTCAGATCATCCTTGTTCCCTAGCACTCTAATTCTGTTAGATTATATTAACTGGGTTTTTTTTGGCCACACCCTGCGGCATACAGGATCTTAGTTCCCCAACCAGGGATCGAACCCATGCCCCCTGCAGTGGAAGCGTGGAGTCTTAACCACCGGACCGTCAGGGAAATCCCTTAACTTTCCTTTTATATAGCTTTATTTTACTTGTAAAACTTTACCTGTGATTTTTTTCTTTGTTTCTTTTTCTGGCAAAGCTTGGTATTTGAGTGTGAAGTCTGCTTATTCCATATGTGATAAAATCAGTCTTGTGCTTTCATAAGGGTTATCAAGAGATAATATCATTAGCTTTTAAATTCTTTCTTCACCTCAACTCTTCCACATTTAATTCAAATACATTTTCAGAAAGTGTCTTAATTCTTTCAAATTTATATGCTCCTAAGTTTGGAGTATATGACTCTATAGCATTGCCAAAAGCAGATAGCTCATGATTACAAGACTTACTGAAGCGGGTTGACTGCATGAAGCCCATCTCAGTCAGTGAAATGATGTCCTCTACATAATTCATAGGATTTTTTTGTCTCCGATGTCACCCTAATGAAATGGTTTTAGATTCTCTTGTGCTCTTTAAAACAGCTTTCTACAAAGGACAAATAAGGACCTGACTTAAATGGGGTGAGCCAAGAAATTAGCCACTCTAATCAATGCAGAAATCAATGCTGGAATAATGAGTTATCTGTGAGAGCTTTCTCTTTTTCTACCACTCTTTTGGGATGTATGTTGAGAAATCTGTCACACATAGATCATGGTGACTGACATGGCACCCTAAAGGCAATTTCTACTAAAATAAAAGTTCATGGGACTTGCAACAGCATGGATGGACCCAGAGGGTATTATGCTTAGTGAAATAAGTCAGACAGAGAAAGACCAATACTGTATGTTATCACTTAATATGGAATCTGAAAAATAAAACAAACTAGAGAATATAACAAAAAGAAACAGACTCACAGATATAAAGAACAAACTAGTGGTTCCCAGTGGGGAGAGGGAAGAGAGAAGGAGCAAGATAGGGGTAGGGAATTAAGAAGCACAAACTAAATAAGCTACCGGGATATATTGTACAGCACAGGAAATATAGCCAATATTTTATAATAAATATAAATGGAGTATAATCTATAAAAATTTTGAATCAGTTATGTTGTACACCTGAAACTAATATAGTATTGTAAATCAACCATACCTCAATTAAAAAAAAAAAAGTTCATGGGGCAAAATGCCTTTCTATAAATTAATTAGTGTAATACTGTTAGGGAAACAAAATAAATCTCCCTTCCCCAATACACTTAATTATATTTTGGAAGCAGGAAGCAAATTAATAAAACAGCATGGCAGGTCTCAAAACTATTGATTTTCAATGGATTACTTAAAGCTATGTAAAATATATGATATGAGATACCTTTGATGACCCTTAAAATCTTTTTTAAAACAATAATATCTTTAATAATTCAGGTTTATTAAGTGCTCCAGAAGTAATGTATGAAAAATGAGGGTACATTGTATACTGGAAAGTATCATTCTATAGTTAAAATTTTATTAACAAGAAGTCATGTTGTGTAAATATGTATAAACTACTACAGTGATCTGAAAGCATAATAGTGTCCTTTAAAAAAAGCTTATCCTTGAATAATGCCTTAGTTCTCATGTATGAGGGAAATCTACAAGGTTTATTTTTCTGCTCTCAAAGAGCTGTTTTATCTGGCATTCTAAATATATCTAAAATAAATGTAAGGAGTATATGTTCTATTTTATGTCCTTCCCTAACAACAACAACAACAAAATCTTTAGTTGGTGGTTAATGTTATTACTTTAGATCTACAGGAAAAGCTCCTGGATACAGAATTGTTTAAGGGTACATTAGAATAAGTTACAGAATTAGGACTTTAGGTAAGGGAAGACAAAGCAAACAAATTTTGACACACAGAATCACAGATTTGGGGAGGGTAAGAGTGGTAGGAAAAAGAGGGGGAAAGTAGGTAGTTTTTACTTAAATGATGGACATAATATATATAAAAGACATCAAAAGAATTGGCATGCTCCCTTTTTTTTTTCACTTTATGGGTTTCAATAGATGATAGATGGCTAGAAAGAGAACATACACACTCACCGTCCTCAAGTTTCTGATGTATTTGTGTATTTGGCCAAGGTCACACAGACTTAATGCAAGTCTTAATGGCCACATTTCCCGGCATTTCTCAGTGCAGCTTCCCTTGGCCACCAGAGCCCCCAAAAGAGGGATTTACCACTGTTAACACTAGCTGCACAAGGTAAGTCCTTCCAGATCTGGGAAGCTTAATTTTGTCTTGTACTTTTCATACCAGGGACATATATTACTATTTAGGAAGCCCTTAGGAAATATATGCCCCTATTGGAAAAAAAAATTGACATCTGGTACTCTGGTTTTCTAGTCTAACTCAGTGGCAAGCTCATTCAGAGGAAAAAACAGAATGCATGCCCAAATATTCATGAGTGGTATCCTGACTCCAGTTTTTTGGGGTCTTGGAAAGCCTGCTTTCCTACCACATACTCTTTCCTCCTTCAATCCCATATCCCCAAGTCACTACCCAGAGCAATAAATCAATGGGGTGTAGAGAAGTGAATAATGAATTTATGGATGATAAATCTTGGACAAGCTCAATGCTTTTTATACTACTACAAAATTAAAATATATGTGAAAAAAAGCATCATAAAATTTATTTGCTATTCATGATTGCAAGAAGGTGATTCAAAATGAAGTAAATTTTTTCCCAGTAAATTCTCTCAGGTACATTTTTCTCCCTCCTTACCTATTAGCGTAATGTTTGGGGTAACAGTGGATGGAATAGGTCAAAACTGAGTTCCAGTCTCAGCTTGCATTTCTCTTTGTTCTTGTCACTCAGTGTGAGGTTACATGGACCAGTCAAATCAGTAACACGTGGGGACTTGTTAAAAATGTAGAATCTCAGTCTTCATCCTATATCTATGGAATTAGAATCTGCATTTTAAAGACCCCAAGGTGATTCACATTAAATTTTGAAAAACGCTGCTTTGTGTAACTTTTTGTAACTGAATATCTCTCCTCCTTGGTTTCTCTTTGGTCAAATTATGAGGTAGATCTAGATAATGTGTAGGAATTTTTGAACTAGAAGGAACCTAGAGTAAGGATTAGTGGTTTAGAGCATATGGACTATGGAACCATTGTGTCTGGGTTTGATTCCCAACTCTGCCACTTACTAAGTGGGCAGATTAGATAGCCTCTCTGTGCCCCAATTTCCTCATTCAAAAATAGGAATTATAATAATTTCTACTTCATAAAGTTGATGTGAATAAATGAATTTATTATATATAAAGTATTTAGATTAGTGCTTGATACAGAATAAGCACTATGTAAGTATCAACTCTTATTATGAGTTAAGATTCTTGACTGATAACATTCTAGAATGTATGGAGATGCCAACTGACTGACTTGAAAGTTGCTAGTGAGTATATGTAGAATCTAAAATATGAGACAAATGAACTTATCTACGAAACAGAAACAGAATCACAGGCGTAGAGAACATGTGGTTGCCAAGGTCGGGGGTGGGAGTTTGGGGTTAGCAGATGTAAACTATTATATATAGGATGGATAAACAACAAGGTCCTACTGTATAGCACAGGGAACTATATTCAATATCCTGTGATAAACCATAATGGAAGAGAATATGAAAAAGAATGTAAATATATATATATAATTGAATCATTTTGCTATACACCAGAAACTAACACAACATTGTAAATCAACTATGCTTCTATTAAAAAAAATTTTTTTTAAAGGAAGTTACTAGTGAGGGCATTCTATCATGTGGAGAATGTGGAGAATTGAGGAAAGCTTTATGGAAGAAATGGGAATTTAGAATAGTTTTATGGGATAACTAAATTGGGGAATGATTAGAGATAAAAGCATTAAGAGTATTCCAGGTAAAATAGACTTACAGGCAGTGGTAAACGTTTGGAGAGGGACAGAGGAAAGCGGGGGTCATGTCTCCTAAGTTTCAGGAACTTTGAGGAAGGCATGGGGTGACTAGAGCAGAGGCTTGTTGGACAGTTGAAGGGCTAAGATTGGTTCCTCTTAATTACAGACTAAAAAATGTTAGCTTTAACTGTGAGGAATAGAGAATATATATACATATTTGTGGAGGAAAATGGAATAAAGTGATAAAGGAAATCATTAATAGACAGGATGGCTCAGTAGAAGAGAAAGCAAAGGAATAAGAAGCAAGATTTGGTCATTAGACATGAAGAATACATGGGGAGGAGGCAATTATAGCTCCAAGATTTTAAGTCTGAAGGACCAGAAATGTGATGGTGCTTTTAGCAAAAATGAGAATATTAGAAGCATAACTGCTTTGAGGAAAAGATACGTTTGTTTTAGAAGTGTTGAGTGCAGGTGATGGGAATACATCCAATAAATGATTTGGCAGATGCTGTAGAAAGAGCACCATTCAGAACAAGGCCAATCATACTTTCACCTTTTATTGTTGTGTTCCTGAGCACTTCGCTAGCATCAATACAAAACAAAGGTAAAACCTTAAAATTCGAGAATGATCACATCCTTGTTTTCTTTACATATTTCAAATTCTCTCTCTACTAAATATTTTTAAAGTGAGTTTAAATTGAGTGGCAGTATTAGTTTTTTTATAAGTCAACAAAAGTACTTGAAAGAAAATGAGTCTCAGATCCATTATTCCATCTTTCTGCTCCCTGGACAGCATTTACACTCAGACTCGAAGAAATTGAGAACAAATGAAATATGTGGTTTTCAGGCTTTTCTAAATCCCCCTAGACCTAGAAGGCAAAAATAATGTTTTTGTCCAGGAAAGAGCCCAGCACAATTCAGTGTCCAGGAGACTATTAGCCATCGTCAATAATGTTTACCAGAGTCTCTTGCCTTTAATGAAACAGGAGCAGAAAAATTGATTGGGAGGCAGTGTGTGTGTTAGCATAATACTTATCCTCGGGTAAAAAGTGCATTTGTGAGCAAATCTAGTATTGCCTAGCAACTGTCTCTAGGCAAAGGGTGGTTGGGAGCCAGCTGCTGCTGCCTTTCAGGAGCCTTTGCCTATTTCTACACACCTCATAAGATATCTGTTTTGGATTATTTGGATTCCAGTTTTAAGGTAGAGTTTTCCTTAACAACTCCTAATATTAGATATTTTGCTCTTTAGTGATCGACACAATAAACCTAATATTACTTTTTATCCATCTCTGAATATAACATAAATATATAGATTTTTTAACTACAGTGGAATATGTATAAAGTCAGGAGCTTTGGTGATTTTTAAAAACATTCCTTTCTGTTCCTTTTAGACCTGACACATTCTCGAGTGGTCTAGGACTATACCCACATTTACACCCACTTCTAAGAGCGTAGGATGTGGTGTTAAACATGCCCCAGAAACTTACAAATTTTAACTTTTCTCCTGAAAAATCTATCCCTGGCCTTCTTGTGTAGTCACTTTTTCTACTTCCACTACTGATTGAGATATATTTTCTTGCCCCTGGCCCTTGCAGCAGGATATAGCTCAGCTAATAGCAGTGAAGCAAGAGTTTCCAGAGGAACCAGGGGTTATGCCAGAACTTGATGAGGGCAGACAGGCCATATTAGTGGAGAAGTCTCTCCGGGGAGAAGGAATGTAGTCAGTACTGTAGCCTCACACTGGCTGAGTACTTCCTGATACTCCTGAGAGTTCAGCCCCTCTAACTGTCCAAGCTGCTTATTTCCAGAGTCCCCAGATACTTCCCAAAGTATTCACGGCATTCAGTCAACCATCCATTCATTCTTTGATCCCCGTGGCTGCTTGGATGTCTCCCCCTCTTTCCTTGCTCATTTTCTCACTGCCGTCCAGTCTCTTAAGTCAATTCCACAGGATCCTCAGAAAGCCCTATTCCTTTGCAAACCCACTTCCCTCAACCTACTTACAGAATATTCCATCGCGTCTTTATTTTGGACCTTATTCATTTTCAACCCCCTCAAACAGGGCCTGCTCTTGGTCCATACCATAATCTCATCAACCAGAGCCGGGAGAGAGGTTGTCATCCACTTTAGCCACCTAGGCCACTTCCGGACCTTTCTTATTTTCATGAGAAGCCCTTCTTCATTTGGGAGACAATACAGCATTTAGAATCATGAGATTTGGATTTGGACCCATATTTTGAGATGTTGGATAGATCACCCAACATTTCTGAGCCTCAATTTCCACGTCTGAAAAAGAGGGATCATTTTTGCAAGGCTATGGAGATTAAACTTATTCTTTTCACAAATCTTTGCTGATTACCATGTGCCAGCATTTTTCTAAGTACTGAACAAAACAGTTCCTTCTGTCGTGAAGCTTGTAGTTTCATGAGGCAAGAAAGTCGAATATATATACATAATTACAAAATCTAATATGAAAGAAAATATAGGGTGTTGTAACAAAGGTTTAATTAGAGGTATAATTTAGATGGTGGAGAGGTGGTCAGGAGGCAAGGCCTTAGGAGGTGACATTTAAAGTGAGAACAGCAGGATAGGTAGGATTTAGGCAATGGAGCAAAGGATGGAGAGGGCATTGCAGACAGAGGGGACTGCAGAGGGCTTTGTGAGAGGCAGAGTGTGGTTAGAGGTGTAGGCTGGGGACAGAATTTGTGGGACCTGAATGTGAAGTCCAGATGAAGGAGTTTTCATTTTAAATACAATGAGAAGCAATGACTTTAAGCAAGGGTGTAACACTACTTATGCATTTAAAAGATCTCTCTGAGGACAGCATTTGGAACACAGTACTTACTCGGTAATTGAAGTTACATTCACATAGGCCTTGCTCTGCAATATGTATTGAGTGTAGTCCCCCTGGGTCACAGTTTTTCTCTCTACCCCAGACTCCTGCTATCTCCTGTTGATTAGCTCAGCTTCCGCAACTCCTTCAGAGCTCCTGACATCCACAACTCCAGGGGCCACCCTACGTGAGACATCTCATATGCCAATAAACGCCTCTGACCACAATTTCCTTCTAATTCCTACCACACCTACACATGTCCAGGCCTCCAGGGTAGTAGAATATGAGGATGGAAAGATAGGCAAGAGCCAGGTTGTAAAAGGTTGCTTTGATGCTAATGAACTTGAAATTTATCCTGTAAGAATAGGAAAGCAGCACTGATGGTGGCACTTGCTGTTGCCTGTGCTTGAAACACCCCCTCTTCCCGGGATCCCCTTCAAGCTCCTAGTCATCCTTCAGAGTCTGGCTTGTCTCTCGTCTCTGCTAGGAAGACTGCCTTAGCAAAGAAGGTAGTTAAGCATGTTACGTGTTGTGTATAGCTCTTGGTGCTCTTATGCTGTATAATCACATGCTTATTTTTGATCTCCCCTATAAGTCTGAACTCCTTGAGAGCAAGAACTTGTATTCTTATTGTATCCTCAGTACCTGACATAAAGGATTTCATTAAAATTTGATTTCATCAAGTTTTTTAAGTTCTCACCTTCCACTAAAAGGTAAAATACCCTAATAAAAGTTTGGCAAATTGGAAGTAAAGATTGGTAATTTCCTCATGCAATCATCTAAAACTGTGTTACTTTGCTAAAGTTTACCCAGATATCTTTGCTCTAAAAGTTGGCACCAGATTCGTTTTGTTTAAATAAATGTATTTGTTTATTTTGGGCTGCATTGGATCTTCATTGCGGTGTGCGGGCTTCTCATTGCAGTGACTTCTCTTGTTGCTGAGCGTGGGCTCTAGGCGCATGGGCTTCAGTTGTTGTGGCACATGGGCTCAGTAGTTGTGGCTCGTGGGCTCTAGAGCGCAGGCTCAGTAGTTGTGGCACATGGGCTTAGTTGCTCCACAGCATGTGCGATCTTCCTGGACCAGGGCTTGAACCCATGTCCCCTGCGTTGGCAGGCAGATTCTTAACCACTGCACCACCAGGGAAGTCCGGCACCAGATTTTAAGAAAGCTTTATATTTTTATCAGTTTTAATTTTTTGATTCAAATTTCAAAATACATATAAAGAATTTATAGGGCTTCCCTCCCTCTAGAGCCTGCGAGCCACAACTACTGAGCCCACACGCCACAACTGCTGAAGACCGCGCGTCTAGAGCCCTGGCTCCACAACAAGAGAAGCCACCGCAATGAGAAGCCCGCGCACCGCAAGGAAGAGTAGCCCCCACTTGCCACAACTAGAGGAAGCCCGCGTGCAGCAACAAAGACCCAAACTCAGCCAAAAATAAATAAATTAAATAAATTTTTTAAAAAAAGAAAATCAATTAAAAAAAAAGAATTTATAGAAGTCTCATTCCTGCTTGTGCCTTTTCACCCTTTTTCCTCTAGCTACTATAGATTACCATTTTTATTAGTTTATTTTTTTGTCCTTTCAGTATTTCTTTATGCAGAAACAAGCAAATATGAATATATTCTTATAAAAAAGATAGCCTAAAATATACACTCTTTTATTCGTTGCTTTTTTTAACATGAAAATTTATTCTAGAGATGTCTCCAAGTCAGTAGTTAATAGAGCTCTTCCTTAATCTTTCTTGTGGATGCACAGTTTTTTATATGCCATGATTTATTCAGCCAGTCTCCTACTGCTGGATGCTCTGTTCTAGTCTTTTGCTTTTACAAACAATTCTGCAAAGGATAACCTAGCACAACTGTCATTTCAAATTAGCACAGATATATAGATAGGCACGCACATGTATATACGTGTATGTATGTTATATATGATATCTATATCTGCCTGTATATATATACATATATACATGTATATATACATACATATATATGTATCTATATACACATATATGTATATATACATATATGTATATATGTATACATATATGTGTATATATATATACATATGTGTGTGTGTATATATATATACACACACACACACACACACGCACATATGTATGAGATTCCTGGAAATTAGATCATTACATCAAGAGTAAATTCATCTGAAATTTTGGTAGATAATTCCAGAAATTCCTTCCTGATGGTTATTCCATTTTCTACACCTTCCAGCAATGTTTGAAAGTGTCCATTTCCCCATAGCCTCTCCAACAGTGTGTTATAAGACTTTTGGATTTTGCCAATCTGATAGTTGAGGAATTATAGCTCAAGGTAATATTAATTTGCATTTTTACTTGTGAAGTTAGCACCATCTCATATGTTTAGTGACTATGCTACTGGTTTTATTTCTGTGACCTTTCCGTTCATACCTTTTGCTTACTTTTCTAAAAAGTTGGTCTTTTTCTTCTCTATTCCTAAAAGTTTTTGATGTCTGTTGAGAATGTAAGCATTCAGTATGTGCTATGAGTTGCAAATGTCTGTCCTATTTTGTTATATTTGTTTTAACTCTGCTAATGGTGTATTTCTGACATGCACAAGTGTTTATTTGTGTTTACTTTTAACTGTTAGCCTTTCCAAAATTTGAGTCATAGTTAAATGGTTATGATAAAATACTTTCCCAAGGTTATAATAAAAACCACCTATGTTGTTTTCTAATACTTATATAATTTCTTTTTTTTTTTACATTTAAACTTTGATCCATTTGGACCTATTTGTTTAACTTGATACATTGCATCAGTATGTAATCTGCTTTATTTTTTTCCAAATTGCTACCCAGTTTTCCCAACACTATTTATTAAAAAGTCTATCTTTAAAAAAAAAAAGTCTATCCTTACTGTTTGATTTGATGTGCAGTCTTCATTGTGCACTAAATTCCCATAGGTATTCAAGTCTATCTCTGGACTTTCTATTCTGTTTGATTAGTCTTTTCATGAGCCAATCCTACACTTTTAATTATTGATGCATTATAGTATGTTTACATATCTGGTAGAGGTAGTACCCTTATTGCTCTTTATCAGAATTTTCCAGGCTGTTCTTCTTTGTTCACTTTTCTTTTTTTTCCCAGTGCACTTTAAAATTGGTTTATCTAGCTCCAGAAAATAATCTGTATTCTTATTATGTTTGTTCCTTGATAGTTTATAAAAATGACACACTGCTTTATGATATTAAGTCTTCCCATTAAAGAACACAGTACATCTTTACATTAATCCAAGTTAACTTGAAATATTTTTATTGCAATATAATTGAAATGTAACATTTAGTTATTAGTTTCAGGTGTACAACATAATGATTCAATATATGTATGTATTGTGAAATGACGTCACAATAAATCTAGTTAACATCCATCACCATAGAGTTACACTTTTTTTTTGTAGTGATAAGAACTTTTAAGATCTACTTTCTTACTTTCAAATATACAATACAGTATTAATTATAGTCACCGTGCTGTACATCACATTCCCAGGACTTACTTACTTTATTACTGAAGTTTGTACTTTTTGACCCCCTTCACCCATTTTGCCCACCTCACTGCCTACCTCTGGCAACCACCAATCTATCCTCTGTATCTATGAGTTCAGGGTTTTTTTGTGTTTTTTTTTTTTTTTTTTTTGGTTCCACATGTAAGTAATTTCACTCAGCATAATGCTCTCAATGTTCAAATGGCAGGATTTCCTTATTTTTATGACTGAATTATTATAAGTAAAAATAAAAATATAAATATTCAACATCAGCTTTGTCCATTCATCCATCAATGGACATTTAGGTTTCTTCCATATCTTGGCTCTTGTGAATAATGCTGCAGTAAACATGGGGGTATCTTTTCAAGTTAGTGTTTTTGTTTCCTTCAGAAAAATACCCAGAAGTGGAATTGCTGGATCATATGGTAGTTTTATTTTTAAGTTGTTTTTTTTTTTAATTTTTATTTTATATTGGAGTATAGTTGATTTACAATGTTGTGTTAGTTTCAGGTGTACAGCAAAGTTATTCAGTTATACATATACATATATCTATTCTTTTTCAGATTCTTTTCCCATTTAGGTTATAACAGACTATTGAGTAGAGTTCCCTGTGCTATACAGTAGGTCCTTGTTGATTATTTTATATATAGTAGCATATATATGTTAATCCCAAACTCCTAATTTATCCCTCCCCCTCTGCCTTTCCCCTTTGGTAATGATAAATTTGTTTTCGAAGACTGTGAGTCTGTTTCTGTTTTGTAAATAAGTTCATTTGTAGCATTTTTTTAGAGTCCACATGTAAGTGATATCATATATTTGTCTTTCTCTGTCTGACTTACTTCACTTAGTATGATAATCTCTAGGTCCATCCATGTTGCTGCAAATGACATTTCATTCTTTTTTATGGCTGAGTAATATTCCATTGTATGTATATACCACATCTTTATCTACTCCTCTGTTGATGGACATTTAGCTTGTTTCTGTGTCCTGGCTATTATAAATAGTGCTGCAATGAACATTGGGGTGCATGTTAACTTTTTGAATTATGGTTTTCTCCAGATGTATGTCCAGGAGTGGGATTGCTGGACCATATGGTAGTTCTATTTTTAAGTTTTTGATGAACCTCCATACTGTTTTCCATAACAGCTGTACCAGTTTACATTCCCACCAACAGTGCGTAAGAGTTCTTTTTTCTCCATATCCTCCCAAGTTAACTTCTATGTTCTTTGTATTAGAAAGATTCTCCTTTAGGTTCTGGATATTTCTTTTTTTTTTTTTTTTTTTTTTTTAAGATTTTTAGAAATTTCATGTAATGTCTGAAACATTTATATTAACATATTTCCATACAAATAACCCAATGAAAGTTTAGTATTAGT
The DNA here is from genome assembly GCF_965194805.1 of Balaenoptera borealis. Taxonomy (NCBI): domain Eukaryota; kingdom Metazoa; phylum Chordata; class Mammalia; order Artiodactyla; family Balaenopteridae; genus Balaenoptera; species Balaenoptera borealis. The sequence goes on along the minus strand of NC_138863.1, from coordinate 44,486,496 downwards.
TGTTTTGTTTGTTTTTTTATACTGCAGGTTCTTATTAGGCATCAATTTTATACACATCAGTGTATACATGTCAATCCCAATCGCCCAATTCAGCACACCACCATCCCCACCTCACCGCAGTTTTCCCCCCTTGGTGTCCATATGTCCATTCTCTACATCTGTGTCTCAACTTCTGCCCTGCAAACTGGCTCATCTGTACCATTTTTCTAGGTTCCACATACATGCATTAATATACGATATTTGTTTTTCTCTTTCTGACTTACTTCACTCTGTATGACAGTCTCTAGATCCATCCACGTCTCAACAAATGACTCAATTTCGTTCCTTTTTATGGCTGAGTAATATTCCATTGTATATATGTACCACAACTTCTTTATCCATTCGTCTGTTGATGGGCATTTAGGTTGCTTCCATGACCTGGCTATTGTAAATAGTGCTGCAATGAACATTCGGGTGCATGTGTCTTTTTGAATTACGGTTTTCTCTGGGTATATGCCCAGTAGTGGGATTGCTGGGTCATATGGTAATTCTATTTTTAGTTTTTTAAGGAACCTCCATATTGTTCTCCATAGTGGCTGTATCAATTTACATTCCCACCAACAGTGCAAGAGGGTTCCCTTTTCTCCACACCCTCTCCAGCATTTGTTGTTTGTAGATTTTCTGATGATGCCCATTCTAACAGGAGTGAGGTGATACCTCATTGTAGTTTTGATTTGCATTTCTCTAATAATTAGTGATGTTGAGCATCTTTTCATGTGCTTCGTGGCCGTCTGTATGTCTTCTTTGGAGAAATGTCTATTTAGGTCTTCTGCCCATTTTTGGATTGGGGTGTTTGTTTCTTTGATATTGAGCTGAATGAGCTGTTTATATATTTTGGAGATTAATCCTTTGTCCGTTGATTCATTTGCAAATATTTTCTCCCATTCTGAGGGTTGTCTTTTTGTCTTGTTTATGGTTTCCTTTGCTGTGCAAAAGCTTTGAAGTTTCATTAGGTCCCACTTGTTTATTTTTGTTTTTATTTCCATTACTCTAGGAGGTGGATCAAAAAAGATCTTGCTATGATTTATGTCAAAGAGTGTTCTTCCTATGTTTTCCTCTAAGAGTTTTATAGTGTCCAGTCTTATATTTAGGTCTCTAATCCATTTTGAGTTTATTTTTGTGTATGGTGTTAGGGAGTATTCTAATTTCATTCTTTTACATGTAGCTGTCCAGTTTTCCCAGCACCACTTATTGAAGAGACTGTCTTTTCTCCATTGTATATCTTTGCCTCCTTTGTCATAGATTAGTTGACCATAGGTGCGTGGGTTAATCTCTGGGCTTTCTATCTTGTTCCATTGATCTATGTTTCTGTTTTTGTGCCAGTACCATATTGTCTTGATTACTGTAGCTTTGTAGTATAGTCTGAAGTCAGGGAGTCTGATTCCTCCAGCTCCATTTTTTTGCCTCAAGACTGCTGTGGCTATTCGGGGTCTTTTGTGTCTCCATACAAATTTTAAGATGATTTGTTCTAGCTCCGTAAAAAATGCCATTGGTAATTTGATAGGGATTGCATTGAATCTGTAGATTGCTTTGGGTAGTATACTCATTTTCACAATGTTGATTCTTCCAATCCAAGAACATGGTATATCTCTCCATCTGTTGGTATCATCTTTAATTTCTTTCATCAGTGTCTTATAGTTTTCTGCATACAGGTCTTTTGTCTCCCTAGGTAGGTTTATTCCTAGGTATTTTATTCTTTTTGTTGCAATGGTAAATGGGAGTGTTTCCATAATTTCTCTTTCAGATTTTTCATCATTAGTGTATAGGAATGCAAGAGATTTCTGTGCATTAATTTTGTATCCTGCAACTTTACCATATTCATTAATTAGCTCTAGCAGTTTTCTGGTGGCAGTTTTAGGATTCTCTATGTATAGTATCATGTCATCCGCAAACAGTGACAGTTTTACTTCTTCCTTTCCAATTTGTATTCCTTTTATTTCTTTTTCTTCTCTGATTGCCGTGGCTAGGACTTCCAGAACTATGTTGAATAATAGTGGTGAGAGTGGACATCCTTGTCTCGTTCCTGATCTTAGAGGAAATGCTTTCAGTTTTTCACCATTGAGAATGATGTTTGCTGTGGGTTTGTCATATATGGCCTTTATCATGTTGAGGTAGGTTCCCTCTATGCCCACTTTCTGGAGAGTTTTTATCATAAATGGGTGTTGAATTTTGTCAAAAGCTTTTTCTGCATCTATTGAGATGATCATATGGTTTTTATTCTTCAATTTGTTAATATGGTGTATCACATTGATTGATTTGCGTATATTGAAGAATCCTTGCATCCCTGGGATAAATCCCACTTGATCGTGGTATATGATCCTTTTAATGTGTTGTTGGATTCTGTTTGCTAGTATTTTGTTGAGGACTTTTGCATCTATATTCATCAGTGATATTGGTCTGTAATTTTCTTTTTTTGTAGTGTCTTTGTCTGGTTTTGGTATCAGGGTGATGGTGGCCTCATAGAATGAGTTTGGGAGTGTTCCTTCCTCTGCAATTTTTTGGAAGAGTTTGAGAAGGATGGGTGTTAGCTCTTCTCTAAATGTTTGATAGAATTCACCTGTGAAGCCATCTGGTCCTGGACTTTTGTTTGTTGGAAGATTTTTAATCACAGTTTCAATTTCATTACTTGTGATTGGTCTGTTCATATTTTCTGTTTCTTCCTGATTCAGTCTTGGAAGGTTATACCTTTCTAAGAATTTGTCCATTTCTTCCAGGTTGTCCATTTTATTGGCATAAAGTTGCTTGTAGTAGTCTCTTAGGATGCTTTGTATTTCTGCGGTGTCTGTTGTAACTTCTCCTTTTTCATTTCTGATTTTATTGATTTGAGTCCTCTCCCTCTTTTTCTTGATGAGTCTGGCTAATGGCTTATCAATTTTGTTTATCTTCTCAAAGAACCAACTTTTAGTTTTATTGATCTTTGCTATTGTTTTCTTTGTTTCTATTTCATTTATTTCTGCTCTGATCTTTATGATTTCTTTCCTTCTGCTAACTTTGGGTTTTGTTTGTTCTTCTTTCTCTAGTTTCTTTAGGTGTAAGGTTAGATTGTTTACTTGAGATTTTTCTTGTTTCTTTAGGTAGGCTTGTATAGCTATAAACTTCCCTCTTAGAACCGCTTTTGCTGCATCCCATAGGTTTTGGGTCGTTGTGTTTTCATTGTCATTTGTCTCTAGGTATTTTTTTATTTCCTCTTTGATTTCTTCAGTGATCTCTTGGTTATTTAGTAACGTATTGTTTAGCCTCCATGTGTTTGTCTTTTTTCCGTTTTTTTCCCTGTAATTCATTTCTAATCTCATAGCGTTGTGGTCAGAAAAGATGCTTGATATGATTTCAATTTTCTTAAATTTACTGAGGCTTGATTTGTGACCCAAGATGTGATCTATCCTGGAGAATGTTCCGTGCGCACTTGAGAAGAACGTGTAATCTGCTGTTTTTGGATGGAATGTCCTATATATATCAATTAAATCTATCTGGTCTATTGTGTCATTTAAAGCTTCTGTTTCCTTATTTATTTTCATTTTGGATGATCTGTCCATTGGTGTAAGTGGAGTGTTAAAGTCCCCCACTATTATTGTGTTACTGTCGATTTCCTCTTTTATAGCTGTTAGCAGTTGCCTTATGTATTGAGGTGCTCCTATGTTGGGTGCATATATATTTATAATTGTTATATCTTCTTCATGGATTGATCCCTGGATCATTATGTAGTGTCCTTCCTTGTCTCTTTTAACATTCTTTATTTTAAAGTCTATTTTATCTGATATGAGTATTGCTACTCCAGCTTTCTTTTGATTTCCATTTGCATGGAATATCTTTTTCCATCCCCTCACTTTCAGTCTGTATGTGTCCCTAGGTCTAAAGTGGGTCTCTTGTAGACAGCATATATATGGGTCTTGTTTTTGTATCCATTCAGCCAGTCTATGTCTTTTGGTTGGGGCATTTAATCCATTCACGTTTAAGGTAATTATCGATATGGATGTTCCTATGACCATTTTCTTAATTGTTTTGGGTTTGTTTTTGTAGGTCCTTTTCTTCTCTTGTGTTTCCCACTTAGAGAAGTTCCTTTAGCATTTGTTGTAGAGCTGGTTTGGTGGTGCTGAATTCTCTTAGCTTTTGCTTGTCTGTAAAGCTTTTGATTTCTCCATCAAATCTAAATGAGATCCTTGCCGGGTAGAGTAATCTTGGTTGTAGGTTCTTCCCTTTCATCACTTTAAGTATATCATGCCACTCCCTTCTGGCTTGCAGAGTTTCTGCTGAGAAATCAGCTGTTAACCTTGTGGGAGTTCCCTTGTCTGTTATTTGTCGTTTTTCCCTTGCTGCTTTCAATAATTTTTCTTTGTCTTTAATTTTTGCCACTTTGATTACTATGTGTCTCGGCGTGTTTCTCCTTGGGTTTATTCTGTATGGGACTCTCTGCGCTTCCTGGACTTGGGTGGCTATTTCCTTTCCCATGTTAGGGAAGTTTTCGACTATAATCTCTTCAAATATTTTCTCTGGTCCTTTCTCTCTCTCTTCTCCTTCTGGGACCCCTATAATGCGAATGTTGTTGTGTTTAATGTTGTCCCAGAGGTCTCTTAGGCTGTCTTCATTTCTTTTCATTCTTTTTTCTTTAGTCTGTTCCACAGCAGTGAATTCCACCATTCTGTCTTCCAGGTCACTTATCCGTTCTTCTGCCTCAGTTATTCTGCTATTGATTCCTTCTAGTGTAGTTTTCATTTCAGTTATTGTATTGGTCATCTCTGTTTGTTTGTTCTTTAATTCTCTAGGTCTTTGTTAATCATTTCTTGCATCTTCTCAATCTTTGCCTCCATTCTTATTCCGAGGTCCTGGATCATCTTCACTATCATTATTCTGAATTCTTTTTCTGGAAGGTTGCCTATCTCCACTTCATTTAGTTGTTTTTCTGGGGTTTTTTCTTGTTCCTTCATCTGGTACATAGCCCTCTGCCTTTTCATCTTCTCTATCTTTCTGTAACTGTCTGGATATTTCTTAAGTCCTGAGTATTTTGTCTTTTGTTGTTATTGAAAGAGGGTCTACTTATCCCATTATTTCTGTCATTGTTATTTTAATTGATTGATTCACTTCTGTATATTAACCATTTTATATCTTACTACCTTGATGAATTCTCTTTAGTAGTCATTTTCATTTGCTCTCTCTGGATTTTTCAGGTGTACAATCATACCATCTGCAAATATGGAGATAATTTAAATTTTTTTCCAATTTTTGTACCTTTAATTTTCTATGGTTTTGGAAGTATTAGGCAATTAATTAGTGTGAAGTAGTAGTGATCATTGTGGGCATCTTTGTCTAGTTCCTGACTTTAGGAGGAATATCTTCAGTGTTTCTCCATTAAGAAATATGTTAGCCTTAGGGCTGAGATATAATATGTATAATCATATAAATGAAGTTTTCATCCACTCTTATTTTGAGTGTGTTTTTTTTTTAAATCAAGGGTAGATTTGATTTTTGTCAACTTCCTTTTCTATGACTATATATATAAACGTAATTTTTTCCATGGATTTATTAATATGCTAAAATACATGACTAAATTTTGTACTATTGAACTATTCTGACATTCTTGTACAGGAGGTAGGGAGGAACCTAATTTGATTATGACAAATTATTCTCTTAAAGTGCTGTTTATTAATATTTTGTCTTTTTGAAATGATATTCATAAGTATAATTCATCATCTTTTTGCAGTCTATCAGGTTTTAATATCAATGTTGTAATTTATAAAATAATTGGGAAGTTTGCATTTTTCTGAAATCTGGGGCAGTTTAAATAGCATTAGAATTACCTACTCTCTAAAGATTCCTCTGTTAGACTAGATAATGGTACTTTTTTGGGGGATGGAGTAGATATTTGCAATACATATAACAACAATTAAACTAGTTTGCAACCACTTCTTTAGGATTTCCCTCAGTTCCAATATACAACTTTAGTATTCTCTTACAATGTTTAACCTTGATACTGTTTACTATGCTCAGGCTACTACAACCTAATTTATCAATTTCAGTGGAAATCAAGCTCAGTAGAATTCCTAAATCTGCTGGGGTAAGTTTTGGTAGATTACTTTTTCCTGGAAAATTATCCATTTATTTATTTATTTTTCATAGAGTTTTGCAAAGTAGCTTTATAATCCCTTTTGTTTTTGTGATTATTTCCATCTTTTCATATCTTTTTTTTTTTTGACTATTTGATATATTTTGGATTGGAAAGTAAATTAAAGTGTCCTATTTGTAGTGCATTTCTGTTTCTCCTTGTATAGTCTATAGGTTTTTACTTCATGAAAGTTACTGCTAAGTTATTTGGTACATAGGTATTCATATCTTATATTCCTTGTTAATGCTTACCCTTAGCATTAAAAAAAAAAAAAGTCTTTTAAAATTGCTTTTTGATTTCAATTCTGTACTCACTGATATCAAAATCACTGCCCCTACTTTCTTTTTGTTTGTATTTGTTCATCCTTTTAGTTTTATCTTGATTGAATTGCATTGCCTCTGGAGTGCATCTTGTTTACAGTATAGGGCTCGGTTTTGCTTTACAATAGAAGTATGACCTGTATCATGCACACAAAACCCAAAAGTCACATTTTCTTATGTTCCACTGGCCAAAGCAAATTTCATGGAGAAGAGATGTATGCCTGTAGGCAGATCTCCCCCGTGAAGAAACTATGCAGTAGAGAGATGCTTTTCCAAGCCTTACTTAAGAATCCATGTGTCGATTGGAGAAAAAAAAAGCATAATGTGAGAGCTATGAGTTCAGTTTTATTTGAGGCTTACTGAGGACTATAGCCCAGGAGACAGCCTCTCAGATAGCTCTGAGGAACTGCTCTAAGAAAGTAGGGGGGAAGTCAGTATACATATGACTTTAGTGAAGGGGGTACATGCAATCAAGCACACATCTCGGTAGAAGGTTGCTGTAAGTCACAAGGCACCGATATCTTAGTTAATGATTTCGTGCTTTTCTAGGCATGAGAAGATACAAAAAATTGGGTTCATAAAATTTTCTCCTGAAAATGTTTAGCTGAAGGCCTGTTCTGCCAGTTTTTCCCAGAACACAGAGTGCCTCATCCCGGTTCTCCACCCTGAACTCTTTTCAGGGTGTGTTGAAGGTCAGTGACTGCAGTGGCTAGTGACTTCATTCTTATAGAACCAGATGGCAAGCGTGCATGCAGTAGAAGAGAAAGCCAGTATTTGAACATGTGCTTCCCAGAGAACACTGATGGCTGTTCAGTGTTGGCCACAGAAGCAGGGACACCCAACACACAGACTGCAGTTTTCCCCAGTCAAGGAAGGAGACATTTTTCTCTCCCCTCCTTCTGCACTTTGCCCCAGAAGAGTGAGAGAGAGGACTTGGAGGTGCTGGAAGCCAGACCCTTGCCCTTTCTTCTCACTCTAAGCTGATAGAGCCATAGCTTTAGTCTAAGTTAAGAGAGCATAGGAGAAAAGCTAACAATCAGAATAATATATTTCTGATGGCTGGAAATGGCTAAATGGCTGTACAATCTGGCCAAGAGAATTAAAGTAGCCTCTCTACAACAGAAAAGGGGAATTTAAGAGAGTACAGAGACTGAAGAAAAGAAATAAGAAGCAGAGGTGGAAGATGCAGGAGAGAAGGGGGCATAACTAATGGAGCAGGGTCCTCAAGGAAGTTGAAAGAATTGGAGTCAATATAAAGCCTGGATTTGAAGAGGAGGGAACAAATTTCATCCTTCAAAAATGGAGGAAACGGGACTTCCCTGGTGGCCCAGTGGTTAAGAATCCGCCTGCCAATGCAGGGGACATGGGTTTGATCCCTAGTCTGGGAAGATCCCACAATTCTTAGATGCCTCGGAGCAACTAAGCCCATGTGCCACAACTAGTGAGCGTACACTCTAGAGCCCGCGAGCCACAACTACTGAAGCCCATGCACCTAGAGCCCATGCTCCACAACAAGAGAAGCCACAGCAATGAGAAGCCCACACACCACAATGAAGAGTAGCCCCCGCTCACAGCAACTAGAGAAAGCCCACCCACAGCAATGAAGACCCAATGCAGCAAAAATAATAATAATAATAAATAAAATTTTTTTTTAAATGGAGGAAAGATATTAAGAATGGGTATGAACATAGGTGATTGTGCACAGAGGAGTCTGGAAAGCTGATAACCTCAGTTTTTTTAATGAAGTAGGAAATAAGGATGTCTGGTGAGAACGAGGACAGCTGGAACAGTGAGGAAGGTTTAGAATTACATTGAAATACTAAAGTTGAATTGGCCCTAAGGTAGAGAGATAAAAATAAATTACTTTTTTCTGTACTAGCAACAAGTTATAAAAGAGAAAAAGATAACAATGGATCATCTGAAAAATTTTATACAAAGACATTAAACAATATCTGTTTTTAGATAGAAAGATTTAATATCATAAAAACATGAATTCTCCCCAAATTAAGCAAATGTAATACAATTCTAATTTAAATGTGAATAAGATGGGGGGGTGGATAAAGTGATCTTAAAGGTTATTGGAATTATAAATGTAAATAAGAAGACTAGTAAAGAATGACTTGCTTCATATGATTGAAGCATATCATGACCTCCTTATTGGCTTTGGTTTGGGCTTAGAAAGAGACAAGTCAGAGAACAGATTAGAGAGCTCAAAAATAGATCCCAGTACACGCAGGTATTTGATGTATAACAAAAATGATATTTCAGTTGAAAGGGAAAAAATGGGTTATTTTTAAAACGGTGCCAACCCAACAACCTACTCACCTGGGAAAAAGTATATCAGATAACTTCCAGATTGACTAAAGAAAAGAAAGAAGAAATAATAGGTTTTATATACACACAAATATCCCTCAAGTTGTTGATTAACCAAGACAGGGCCATGAAGCTGTAAAGGAGAAGACACACATTTTAAAATTTATTCCATTTACAAAAGATTAAATGTAAACCAGAAAGAAATGAATGTTGTGCTTCAATAAAAACTTTACTTTAAAAAAGGAAATAATAAGCTAGGAGAAATTATTTGATATACATGATAGAGAAGATCTAAACTATACAAAAGTGCTCACTAATGGAGAAAAACATAAATGACCAAAAAGAAAAATGGGGAAATGAGATTTGGAGAAAGCAATTCCAAGTGGCCAATAAACGTGAATTTATGCTCAACCTTGCTAGGAGTTAGGGAAATAAAGTAACAATGACACAGCCTCTCAAAACCATTAGATTAGCAAAAGCTGATAGTGAAAATACCTGCTGTTGAAGAAATTTGGGGAGAAGGGTACTCTCATACATATGGAAATGGTCATTGTTTCAGCCATTTTTGTTTGTTTTGTTTCAGCCATTTTGAAAAGAAATATGGTATTAGCCATTGAAATTAATAATACTTTTAGGAATATATTCCATGGGAATAAAATCACTCCTAGATTAGGTATATATATGTTTATTAGGTATGTATATGCTTATGTTTATTGTACATTGTACTAGTCAAAGACTGAAAACAAAGTGAATGCCCCTCAGGAAGTGAATGACTAAGTATTTATGGCACACCCATATCAGGTATTACGCAGCCATTGAAAGAAATAAATTAGGTTCCTATGAAGCATTTCCCCTGAGCTAGGCAGTCATATGATCCTTACAACAACCTGATGAAGTAGGTGGTAATAATGTTACAGGTAAGGAAACTAAAACACACAGAGTTTTTAAAAAGTTGTCCAAGGCCTCATAGAATTATATTCAAAATCATTGTATTTTCTCCTTTATGCCAGGTGACTTGGAGAGATTTTCATAATACTGTTCAGTATGAAAATCTTAATATATAGAATTGTATATAATAAGATCACATTATTATAAAAACAAATGACCCCCTAAACTTTGTTCCCAGATACACACAACCTCCATAGCATGCTATATATCTAGAATATGTTTGTATACCATAAAAGTATGGAGGGTTACACATGAGGTAACTATTTCTTATGGAAGAAGTAAATTTACTATTCATGGTAAAAAAAAAAAAAATTATGTAGCCTCTAATCCCATACAGCTATTTATGAAAGAATGCTTATCTGAAGAGAAGAGTGGATTCTTTGTGATTTTTATTTTTACCTTGGTTTTTAATTTTTAATTGCATTATTTTTTAAATGAGCATTCAGGATTGAGGGAAAGGAAAGTGATATCCATTGTGGGGAAAAAAAAACTAAGTTAATGGGGACATAACAATGATAATATTTCTATAAATCCACCTCAAAATTATTTCCCCCATGTCTCTAGAACTTAAAAAATTAATGCTAACGAGAAGGTATGGTGAGGATATGTAAGACTTAATATGTAAGACTGTAAACATCAGGTCATGAAAGCAAAGTTTTTTTTAGCAGAAGTTAAAGTTAATCTTTATTTTAATATGTATGCAGATCCCTCGACAAGCAGGGGTCTTAAATTTCACTAAATGTGCTGACATACCATTTCTTACATTAATTAATTTGAAGCAAATTAAAATGTGTTTCACTTATTGAGTAGGAACCAGTGAGAATTTTTTGACATTCCTGTATAAATATTTACATATTTTAAATGAATTTTGTTATATACAAACTATAATGTTAATTTTATTGATTAAATTATAAATTCCTGAGGAGCTCCACAGTCTTATAATATCACTAAAGAAGTTTATCTTTTTTTTAATTCTATTCTCCATGGATAACATCATCTCTAGCATTATGCAGACACTGGGGTGGAGAAGAAGGGTGAAACCAAGCCCCAAAGTTCCCACTGAACAAGGGAAAGTGTGTAAAAGACTGATCTAAAAGGGTGATGAAGGAAGTTCCCTGATGGCCTAGGGGTTAGAAGTCTAGGCTTTCACTGTTGTGGCCTGGGTTCAATCCCCAGTTGGGGAACTGAGATCCCACAAGCTGAGAGATGTGACCACAAAATAAATAAATAAACTAATTTTTAAGAAAATAAATAAAAGGGCAATGAAGCATAGCAGAGAGTATGATCCCACGGCAGAGGCCTCAAGAAGCGGGGAAAATGCTCATGTTTGGAGACATGTGTGGGCGGAGAATCTTATATCTGTTTTGGAGGGAGGGCTGCAGGGGAAGGGCTGTCCTCAGAGGAGGACCAGGATTCCCTTAGGGCCTGGAGGTAGAGAGACTCCTATGATAAGATAGAGGACAGGAATAAAAGAACTAGAGAAGGTAGGTGGTTTTAGCTGGGATTGAGTACTTGCCTCTCTCCCTCTGCTTGAGAGTTATGATTAGCAGTGATTGGCCTCCACCCAATTTAGTACAAATTCCGTTGGTGTTGTCACTGCCTAAGGGTCCCAGGCAGTCTGACTTGTCTCGGGAGTTTTTTTATATGGGCCTGGAGACAGTGGTGGAGCTGCAGGGCAGGACCTCCAGGGAGGCTCATGGGAGTTCTAGGTTGATGAATACTATTTTGCTGGGCTGTTGTGTTCTCACTTTCTATCTAACAATCGTATTTTTGTGAGTATAAAATATTCACTCTTTGGTTATGAGCTAAACTATTTGGACTCAATTTCTGGAGATGCTTGGGTTTTTTTCATCAAATTCAGGACATGACCTATTTTGATTTGTGAAGTAGAGCTGCTAGCGTGTCACAGTTCTGTCATATTTGGCTGTGAGTAGAACTCATTTCTTTGAGCTCCCTTTGTATTGTGAAGCTTGGTGTTCCAAGTTCTCTTGTCCCTAAGGTCCTTGGCTGAGGACTGCTTTGTAACCACATTCTTCTAGCCAACATGACGTAAAGTAATAGAACTTGCCAGTAACATTCAATATCTCAGACTGAGAGATCACTTTAAGAAAAAAGGCTGAAGGGGCTTCCCTGGTGGTGCAGTGGTTAAGAATCTGCCTGCTAATGCAGGGGACACGGGTTCGAGCCCTGGTCTGGGAAGATCCCACATGCTGCGGAGCAACTAAGCCCATGTGCCACAACTACTGAGCCTGCGCTCTAGAGCCCACGAGCCACAACTACTGAAGCCAGTGAGCCACAACTACTGAAGCCTGCGAGCCACAACTACTGAGCCCACGTGCCACAACTACTGAAGCCCGCGTGCCTAGAGCCCGTGCTCCGCAACAAGTGAAGCCACTGCAATGAGAAGCCCGCGCACAGCAACGAAGACCCAACGCAGCCAAAAATAAATAAATTAATTAATCAATTAAAAAAAAAAAAGAGAAAAGACTGAATTCAGTGACTCACAAAACCAGACTTTTGCCATACACAGGAGGGGAAAGTATCAAGGAAGCCAATGAAGAAACGTGAAAAAATTCGAGTTGCAGTAATCTATTCTTAAGAGCCATTGTTGGCCCTGTCTAATTGTCTGTTCTTTAACTTCTCCAACTGCTGTCTTTATCTGAAAACATTAAGGTATTATGAACTGGAATTTGCCAATGCCAAACTAGAAGTAATGTATGAGTTTGGAATTTCATTGCAAATAAAACTTTATTGAACACTTTCTGTTAATGTTTCAGTTAAGAGTTGAGATTTTTTTTTATGGTATTTATTTGTTTGTTTGTTTGTTTGTGGCTTCATTGGGTCTCCGTTGCTGCACGCGGGCTTTCCCCAGCCACGGAGAGCGGGGGCCACTCCTCACCGTGGTGTGGGGGCCTCTCACTGCGGTCGCCTCCCCCATTGTGGAGCACAGGCTCCAGGCACACAGGCTTCAGTAGTTGTGGCACGCAGGCTCAGTAGTTGTGGCTCGCGGGCCCCAGAGCGCAGGCTCAGCAGTTGTGGTACACGGGCTCAGCCACTCCACAGCATGTGGGATCCTCCCGGACGAGGGATCAAACCTGTGTCCCCCACATTGGCAGGCGGACCCCCAACCACTGCACCACCAGGGAAGCCCCAAGAGTTGAGATATTTCTTTAGATCCAGGCAGTTACTCTGACAGTGGAGGTTCATTTTCAAAGTTATGAACTTTTTAAGAAGGACAGTCAGGAACCAGTTGATCTTTTCATGGATCAAGTTTTGATATGACTTTCAATCTCAAGTTACTTTGATCTTTTTGGCTTCTGTTTCTTAAATTAAGTTGCTTTGAAAACAACTGCATATTCAAAGCCTCAGAGTGGGTTGATGATATGCCCAGTTCATCCATGAACTGCCCTTGGACATCGTTCTATTATACCCACGCTGTACTCCAGTTTTTCCTACCTGCCTTGATGGCAGTAGTCCTAGAAGAAGTTTTTTTGATCCACGGTCCTAGACTTATCAGTCCATGTTCCTCTTTGGGGATCTCCCACTTCAAAATACCAACCCTGAAATATTAGTTTCCTGACCTTTTATTTATAGTTTGTGTGAAAATTGCATAGCTTCCCATATCCTATGCTGAAAGGGTGTATTTTGAAATGTGTTTTCTCCCATGATATTTATAAAATATGATTAAATGAAACTTGTGTGTTCACTCATGGAATGGGAAACAAATTGGAATTTTAGGATATACTTCTTTCTCATTTAACGCAAATGTGACTAGACTTTTGTGTTTGACCTTCACTGACTAGGTAAAGTGACATTAAGACAAAGTGTTTTATGTAATTAGCTCTATTTATTCATTTGGGATATTTTTAAGAGGATTAGGCTTTGAAAATTAAAGGTAGATAATAAATAATAACCACAAAAAATTTCAGCGTGAGGGATGATAAATGCTTGAGAGATTCCAAGACAGATAAAGTATATTAATCCCATGGATAACTAACTTTTATTTCTTAATATAACAGTAACATTTCTTAATGATGCCACACGTCCATTTGCAGTTACATAAAAGTCTAGTCATACTTGCTTTAAATCAGAAAGAAATATATCATATTCCAGATTGTTTCCCTAAATGAAAATATAGTTTCATTCAGTTAAATTCTATAAATTTATAGTCAGTAATTATAGAAAAGTCAATCCTATTTAATGTTATGTGAAATAAAAGTCATTATTATGGAACTACATATATATAAGAACCACTGTATAGAATATGCATATAGACATTTACTATAAAATATATGAGATTGAAAGGAAATATATCAAAATATTAAAAGGTTTCATCTTTGAAAGACATACTGATTTTTTTCCTCCTTAATCTTAAAAGAACTGATAGAATTAGTTTAATTTCTGGTCAATCACTTGTACTCTTTTTTTTTTTTTTTTTTTGGCTGCATTGGGTCTTCGTTGCTATGTGCGGGCTTTCTCTAGTTGCGGTGAGCAGGGGCTCCTCTTTGTTACGGTGCACCAGCTTCTCATTGCGGTGGCTTGTCTTGTTGCAGAGCACGGGCTCTAGGCACGTGGGCTTCAGTGGTTGTGGTGCATGGACTTAGTTGCTCCATGGCATGTGGGATCTTCCCGGACCAGGGCTCGAACCTGTGTCCCCTGCATTGGCAGGCGGATTCTTAACCACTGCGCCACCAGAGAAGTCCCAGTCACTTATACTCTTAAGTGAAAGTAAAGTTAATAAAATACTGATATATGAAGAATGCTAAAATGTCACTTTCAGTTGCTCTTAGATGAGTCATTAGAAAATCCTATAGAGCAAATAGTCTCTAAGAGACTTAAAATTTTTTGAAGTTTCCCAATTATTTAGGGACAAAACCAGGACTTTAATTCAGTTCTCTTGATAATTACATTTATAATTAAATTAAACTTTTTTCTTAAAAATATACATGGTGTGTTCAGGACAGGATGCATACAGACAAATACAGAATGTGAATAATTCTACAGGACAGATAATCCAATCTTTTCATCAAAGGAATAGCAAAGAAAAAAGGAGGAAGGGATGTTATAGCTAAAAAAGAGGATTAAATTATATTTCAGCTAGTGCTGTGTAAGATACTTGTTTGGATCCTGATAAGAACAAATCAAATTTAAGAGAGAGATTTAGGTCAAACAGGTACATTGGACATGGATATTTTCATGTGGCATTAGGGAATAATTGTAATTTTTGCTAGCTATAATGATGGTATTTTGGTTATGTTTTTTTCAAGCCCTATTTGTTATAGTTTATGGTACAGTAGTGTATGTGTGGAGGAAATAACTTCTTTGGGTCTATGCATGAAGTCATATGGTATCTATAATATGCTTTGAAATACGCTAGAAAAAACCAAAACTTAATTGGTAAAATGTTGATTGTTGAAGCTGCTTTATTGGCATATAGAATTGTTGTTATATTGTTCCATCTGCCAAAAAAAATGGAAAAGTGCAAGCAAATATGAGAGGAGAAAACAATTTAATCAATTGTCAATGGTTTTCTGACTTCTCAAACCATCTTCAGTTTACAGTGAGGGTAATTTTCTGATGCTACTGCTTAGAGCTGAGGATAATTCTAAAATAGGACTCATGCCTTGCTTTTCTCATTCTTGCTAAAGTTGTTGCGGGAATAGCCAGATATCCAAGGCTGTCTGCCCGTGTTGTCAGCTGCTGTAACAGGAGGGGGCCAGCTGTAGAGAAGAAACCAAATTTTAGCTGCTCTTTAGAAGAGGCTCCCACTAATTTCAGTGATGGTGCTGGTGCTTGAAGAAGACCTTACCTCCAGAAATCCTTGCCTGAAAAGATCAATAACACTTCCTATGGTGACATATTAACTAGTCATTTTGTTTGCCTTAAATCAGCCCCACAGGAATGGTCCAATATGGTTGAATCCAGAATGTAGTTTATAACAGCATTTAAAATGCATTTCTTTACTCTAACCAAGTGCCAACCTATTAATTTAATAGACATTCCATCTAAAATTATACTAGATTTATTTTCAATAAACAACACATCTGGGTTTCTCAGGCCTACATTCTAAACAAGTAACAGTGGACTCTAGACATAACCATTCCATTCTTTACTATTGTCATGTTGTCTTGTGGAGAGCTCTGATAGACTCACTCTAAAACAGATTATTAGTTTTTATTTTTGTTGACCTTTCATCAGCCTTTGACTCCTGGGGCAGGAATCAGTTATGAGATTAAAAAAATGCAGCAGCTCAATATAGACTTTCCCTGTTACAGATGCTTGTGCAGAAGCAGGGGCTGAGCAGTGGAAGTATTCTCTTGTTGCATAAGAAAATATTTTTGAGTGCATTAAAATAGGAGTGCATTCCAAACTTACTTTTGGTTAAACAGGTTATGTGTTTTTTTCTCTCAGCCTCCAAAAAGAAAAGACCTCTAATCAGAGGATATGAGTTTGTTCTCAGGAAGCAAGAGTGACCTTAGAAGACTATTGGTTCTACTCTCTAATCTCTGCCAGAAAAAAAAGAAAATGGCTTCAGATCAACAATTCCAAAATTAAGGTTATTAACCTAGTTTGTAGTTGACAGCCCCGTTAATCAAATTTCTTCAAACACATTGCTACCTAGGATGCTCCCTTCTGGTGCAGAGGACATGAGATTTAAACCCAGAGACTCCTCTGGATCACACATGGTTACTTCCCAAAATCCCACCCTTGCCTTCAGGCTGCTCCCTGTTGGAGTGGAGATTAATTAGGATAGGATAGGTTGCAGGAAATAGAGAAGTTATTTTCTTTGAAAATCTGAGTAGTAATATAAGTAAATTTTTTGTTCTAATACAATAACTTTCTAAAAAATTGGTTATGCATATAGTGGTTCTATGATAACTTTCTGTTTAAGCAGAATATTCTTCTCAATCACCCTAGGCAATGAAGTAGTTGGGAAAAAATGGAGTGAAAATCTTTGGAAGGAAAAGAAGCCATAAATGTGGAACGTATACAGAAGTGAAATGTATAATTAGAACTCTATGAAAAGAAGCTTTGGAAAAGAAAATAGAATTGCTGAATTGCTAATAGAGCCACAAAGGCAACACCTGAGAGAAACAAGTTGGACTGTAATTTCTACCACATTTATGACTGCAGAGGTAAGGCAGGAGGGCTTTATGCCTTCTGATTCCTCCATCAGTAAAATTGGAATGATAATATCCCCATGCTTACTTAACAAAATACCAGGAAAATAACTAAGATGACTAAGAGTCTTGTGTAAGGTTTATTGATAATAAACACAATCCAAACTTAAGTTCTGATAGACATATCAGAGGATTCCTTTGGATTTTTCTTGCTTAAGATGTTGGGCACATGGGAGCAAATTTTAAGGAAGCATTTTAATGAAGATATTTCTAATCTGGAAAACAGTGATGGTAAATTTATCATTTTAAGTATTTACCTCTTTGTCTAGATATTTGAGAGTAAATTTATTTTTTTATTCCACTAGAAAGAAAAGAATAAAAGTTATTTTACAAGGAAATACTGTTAAAAAGTAAGCAGAAGAGTACATTATGGTAAATATGAGCAAGCCTGTTCCAGGGTTGAAACAGATTACTGGATCATCTTAAGGTAGACATCATCCAACTGGTGTGTTTTTTGACTTTACAGTTTTAGGATTTGATTTCTATTAGGTCATCCAGGGGATATCAAGTCCTACAAAATTTTGTCTTGCCCTGTGATTTACAAATCTGAGATCTTGGCTTGGAATTCACAGTTCTCCCTAATGTATTTATAGCTTCCTTTAGTTTTCATCTATATGACATATCTTAAGTTCCTACTAGATGCCAGGCACTCAACTAGGAATTGGACATACTAATGAAAAGACATCATCTCTGCCATTTGAGTGAGGAAACATAAATACAAACCGTTCATTACAATTAAGTATCTCTTGTTACAGACACATATATAAAATGTAATGGAAGGATAGGGAAAAGAGCTCCTAAATCAATCATTTAGATTATGACTAGTTCCTTTGCCACTAACTGTGGATCCTTTTTTCCCCATTTTCAGTAAGAATATGTAAGAATTTTAACCAATCACATTATACTAAGTTCCAGTTTGCATTGTGTGTGTATACATTTTTTAAACCAGTGCTTCTTAGGATTAAGATTGCATCTATTAAATCTTTTTCATCCGTCATTTAGAAAGGGAGCATGAGAGGCTTTGAAAAAGCAAGGCTCTAAGATCTATGCAGAAACCATTCAGTTGGGCTCACAACTGCTGAAGGAGACTTATGATAGTTTTGTGAACCTGATAAGTTCAAGTTATTTTTTCCAACTTTTGTCTGTGAAACAGAAGATGTCAATTGGTGATTCATAGTGAAATAACAAACAAAAAACTTTTCTTCTCTTTGCAAGATATTTATTTGAAAAACTTATTTCTGCAGTTCAATAGGGAGAAGAATCTTTATGCCTCTTAAAAATAAAGTTGAATCTAATTTATGCCTAATGTTAGAATTCTGGTACTTTGAAGAAAAAAAACTCAGTGATTAAATCTACCATAAATGTTTAACAATCCTTGAGGTAATAATTATTTTATTCAGGCATTTATTATATTTAATAAATTTATATTTAGGCAATTATTATATTTAACTAGATAGTTCTGAGTAGATGTTTTTGGTTCTCAGCTGGGCAGATTTTTTGGAATCTACAAAATATGGAAAGACTTTCACAGGCTAAAAAGAATAGTAATAAAACTTAGATTCACTGAGTGCACAATAATTGCCAGATGTGGTTCTAATAGTGATGAGGGTTTCTAGTTTTGGAGCTATCATAAATAATGATGTTGTGAATATTCTTGTCTCTTGGTGCACATGTGCATGCATTTTATTAGGAATGTAATTTCCAAATCATATGATAGGCATATATTTTTCTTTAGATAATAATGCCAAACATCATCCAAAGTGATTGTACCAATTTTCCTCCCATTTGCAGTATACGAGAGTTCCAGTTGCTTATCATCCTAACCAACATTTGGTGTTTTCCTGATTCTGATGGGTGTCTAGTGGTATCTTATTTTGGTCTTAATTTGCAGTTCATAGTGACTAATAATGCTGAGCACATTTTCATATGTTTGTTGGCCATTTAGACATCCTCTTTTGTAAAGTGCCCATTGAAGTTTTTAGCCCATTTTAAAAATTGGGTTATCTGTCTTCTTCTTGCAGGAGTTCTTTTTATTTTATACATGAGTCCTGTATATGATACCTTTATTGCAAATATCTTTTCCTGTGATATGGTATGCATATTCATTCTTAATGGTATCATTCCATGAAAAGAAGTTCTTACTTTTAGTTTGATACTATTTATCAATCTTTTCTTTATGGATATGCTTTTTGTATTCTGTTTAAGAAATATTTGCCTACCCAAGGTGATGAAAAATTACTAATATGTTGGCAGATTTTTTTCAATACTTTGATGTTGTCATTCTATTGTCTTTTAGCTTTCATCAGTTCTATTCAAAGCCAGCTGTAAACACTATTGTTGCTGATGTATCTTTTCCTTTGCCCCTCTGAGATCTTCTGTTTGTCTTTGCTTTTCAGCAGTTTTACTATTATGTGCTTAGATGTGATTTTATTGGACTTTATCCTGCTTGGTGTTCATGGAGGATCTTGAATCTGTGGCTTGATATCTTTCATCAGTTTTGGAAAATGCTTTCCCATTACTATTCAAATATCACGTATGCCCTATTCTCTCTATGCTCTCCTAGGACTCTAATTTCACCTATGATACATATTTTCATCTTGTCTCATAATTCTCTTACATTTTTTCATCATTTTTTATCTTTTTAATATTTGAAGATTTAGTCTGGATATTTTCTGCTGTCCAGTCTTCCTCTTCACTATTCCTCTTATTAGTTGCATCTAATCTGCATTCAATCTATCTGTTTGAGTTCTGAATTTTATACTTTTTATTTATTTATTTCCCACACCATGCAGCATGTGGGATCTTAGTTCCCTGACCAGAGATTGAACCCACGTCCCCTGCATTGGAAGTGCGGAGTCTTAACCACTGGACCACCAGGGAAGTCCCTGAGTTCTTAATTTTAGTTACTGCCTTTTTCTGTTCTAAAGTTTCTATCTGATTTAAAACAATGATTCTATGTGGGCTTCTATTTTTGACCTTATTAATCATAGTTATTTTATAATCTGTGTTTGGAACGCTTGTAGATCTACTTATTTTTCCCATTTTTCTCTTAGTCTTTGCTTTGGTCTTTGTCTTCATAATATGTGTGGTAATATTTAATTGAATGTCAGACATTGTGATTTGAAAATTTTAGGAATAATTTGAGACTCTGGATGATGCTTTTGCAGTCTGTTAGACTAGGAAAGACTACATAATGTATTGAGCTAATCAAGCTTACTGAGTTTGTGAGAGCTGATTTACTTTCACTTTATTCCTGGTTTATTCTGGTTATTCCTGGAGTGTACCTCTTCAGCAGTTCCAACTCCCAAACTCCGTGAGGTGAATGAAAGAGTCTCAGCCTCTAGGCTGTTGCTTACAAATTGCAAAGGCATCAAAAATACCGGGCTCATTTCTCAGCATTTCTATTCAAATCAGGATCTTGGCTCCTTGAGGCTTGGCTGCCTTGATAGTTTTTGGATACTTTCAGTCTTGATTTTTTTTTTTTTATGTTCTATCCAAATTTTATAGTTGTTCTCATGGAGAGAGTTGGTATAATATAAACTAGCCTGCTATAATTGGAAGTGGAAGTATCTTGTTTTTATTTGCTCAAGAAGTATTTTTAGTGCCCACTGTATACCAGGTACTATTATTATAGGCACTGGTAGATAATGTTTAAGTACTATTAAAAGTTACTCTTTTCATGGATCTCATGTTCTAGAGAAGGCAGATAAAAACAAATAAGGTAATTTCAAGTAGTGATAAAGACTATGAAGGAAATAAACAGTGTGATGTATAAGAGAGTAGCTGGTTATAGAGAGAAGGCTGCCTTAAGATAGACTAGTCAAGAAAGTCTCCTCCAAAGAGGTGACATTTGAACTGAGACATGAAGGATGTGAAGGAGACAGCCAAGTGAAAAAGTAGGAAGAACAGAGGAAATGGAAGGTATGAAGGCCCTGAGGTGGAGAAAGAGACAAGTGTGGCTAGGACTTAGTGAGAGAGGGAACCAGTTGTATGGATAAGATTGAGGAGGAGATAGTCCAGGTAACAGGTAGTGAACTATATATAATGGGAGGAGGGGAAATACAAGTAGGAGAACTGAAAATGACTCCTAAGTTTGATTTTAGCCACTAGTTACCATTTATTGAGTTGGAAAAGACCAGAGGAGGACCATATTTGGAGAACGGGTATCAAGAGTTCTGTTTTTGACATGTTAAATTTGAGGTGCCTGTTAGGCATCCAAAGCAGGACATGTAAATTTGGGAGTTACTGGCATAAGGATGATAATTAAAGCAATGCAAATAGATAAGCTCCCTTGAAGAAATATTGCAGAGAAAGAAGAGAAGAGAATCTACAGCAGGCCCTGAGGGACAACAATATTTAGAGATTAATCAGAAGAGTAGGAGCAGCTAGAGACACAGGAAGGAAACCAGCATTACATAAGCTAAAAGTGTTTCAGGAAGAAGGGACTGGTCAGCTCTTATGAATGCACTAAAAATTAAGATACAGACTAAGAAATGTCCATTGATTTTGATGATACAGAAAACATTGGTGACTTTGACAGGAACAGGCATCTTAGAGTGGTGGGGGTAGAAGCTAGACTGGAGTATGGTGAAGAGCAAATGGGGACCTCCAGTTCTAGCAAAATGAGGACTGAACACCACTCATTACTCTCTAAACATGCAGACATGCTAAATTCAAATAACAAATTTAAATGTATAGTGGCCTCACAAAAAAGGAACAGAAATTCCCAGGTACCTCCCAAAAAAGAAGAAACTGAAAGCTAGAGTCGTATGCATAGAAGCTGACATCAAGAGGGGGGTGGGTATAAGTGCGGCAAGAAGGGCAGGGTTCATCACACCCAGAAATAGACCCTAAAGCCTAGCAGCTTAGGTTGTAATTCACTCACAGTGATAGGAGGGGTGTTCTTGGCCTTATGCATGGGAGGAAATGGGAGCTGAGATCCATGCCTAAAACTGGGATGATGCAATTGTCGTACAGATGCTCTATGGTACTTTACCCTAGGTAGAGTCACTCTTTTCCTGTCTCTTTATTTAAATTAGACTTGTAGAGTCAATCTCAGTGCTTAGATCAGGCTGGTTAGGAATCTGGGATGTTGACTGAAAATTATGTGTGTTGAACTTCCTTGTACATAAAGACTGGGTAATCCTAGATCTGATAAAGTAGAAATGTCCCAGTAACTGAACTCTTTCTGGAACTGAGCTAAGCATTCTCCTGGGAAAGAATTTTAATTTAAATATCTGATGGACCCCCAGTAACTGTTTTTAATTGGAAGCTAATCCCTTAAATCGAGATGGTCAGTTTAGCTCAATAGCAAGTAGTACATTAGGAGGACCTCTCGGAAGCCAATGAAATGGTTTAAAGCACCTATCTCCTTTGGTTTAGGTCATAGATTATCCATAAATTGCCTCTTGCACCAATACTTCTAATTCTCTATTACAACATGCAAATAAAATTTTTTTAAAAAGGTAAACGGTGAAACTCTCTACTGTCTAAAATATTTTACTGAAAGTCAATCAAGGCCTGAAAATGAAGCTAAAAGAGGTGGTAAAACTGTACTAGTAGCTAATTCCTAAACAAGGACCCCTTAACGTGATCATGGTTTCTTAGAGGTATCCCAAAACTATTCTATTTAACTTTTCTTTTCAAAATGAAAATTGTTTTATTGGATTTTTTCTGATTCCAAATGTAATCAATGTTCATTGTAAAAAAGTTTAAAGTTCTAAAAACAAAAGCCCTTCTCTTCTTAAATTCCCAGTTCTTTCAGACTCAGCTAAAAACTTTGTCTTATTTTTACTGAGCAAACTGAGTGATTCAGTTTTTCCTCAATTCCACTCTATAAATATATAATTGGTGGATACTTTTTTTTTTTTTTGCCCAAGCAAATTTCCTGACTGGAAATACTTAAACTCAATGTACAGTGATTCCATTAAGCTTTAAGAGTTTCAGATCTTGGTAGTTGGTGGCAAGAATAACCACAGATAGACTAAGTTTATGAAGGGAAAAATAAGTCTTTGGGAAAAACAAAACACCTTTTATGAATGCTTTTTCATTCTCTTAGGCATTATGGTAAGTGCAACATGATTGGCTTGTGCTACTAATCTCTACTTACTTGCTCAGAGTTGCCACATTAATCCTAAATCTATTCTATTCAAGGACAATTTTTATTATATCACTTTACAATTTAAGAACTTTCAGTGGCTGGCTGTTATTTGTCTAAACAAATCACCCTAGCTTGACATCAGTGGGCCCCATGCCTTACTAGCTATTTCTCAAAGATTCATTTTCTTCCCATTCATATGTGTTCCAGGCTCATTGCCACCCCTGTGGATATAGCATCAACTAAACACCCATCCTCTTCTTTCAACAATTAAAATTCTATGCTTGTCTCATGACCCTAGTCAAAACTCACCCACTTTTCACTGACCTCTTATGATTTACATTTTACAGTATATTCTGTCCTCTATCCACTAGTATGTATTTACTGGTTGGTTTGATTATAGCTATTCTTTAGTTATTTCATGACTATCTTATCTCTACAGCTGACTTTATGTAGGTATTGCATGTGTGATATGAAACATAGAGTCCATGGAATAGATCCTTGCTCAGAAATATAGAGGCCATGGAAAATATAATTGTTCAGAATGCATCCTCTATCAACATATTCAAGCCAGATATTCTATGACCGAAAGTTCATCAGTTTTGGTAACAACCCATCTTCTTTCCAAATCTCAATACCTTAGTAATAGATACTACCCATCAGAGTTGAGGGATTAAGAGTTGGATAGGAGAACTGCTGTGTGGAACTATGGCCAGATTTAACAGGCCATTATGTGGACAACTGAGACATTGGAAAGCAATATAGAATAATAGAAGGAACACTGGCTTTGGACTTAGGCCTGGGTTCAAATTCAAGTTCTACCACATATTAATAGTTACCTTATCTTTTTTTTTTTTTTAATTTATTTATTATTTTTGGCTGTGTTGGGTCTTCGTTGCTGGGCGCGGGCTTTCTCTAGTTGTGGCAAGCAGGGGCTACTCTCCATTGTGGTGCACGGGCTTCTCATTGCGGTGGCTTCTCTTGTTGTGGAGCACGGGCTCTAGGCACGCGGGCTTCAGTAGTTGTGGCACATGGGCTCAGTAGTTGTGGCTCGCGGGCTCTAGAATGCAGGCTCAGTAGTTGTGGCGCATGGGCTTAGTTGCTCCGCAGCATGTGGGATCTTCCCGGACCAGGGCTCGAACCCGTGTCCCCTGCATTGGCAGGCGGATTCTTAACCACCGTGCCACCAAGGAAGCCCCAGTTACCTTATCTTATTGTGAGGATTAAATGAGATAGCATGTGGATGGCTATTGTGGGTCCCAGTGCATAGTAGGTGCTCAATAAATAGTAATTATCATTATTATCTCCAAGTTATAGTAGGTCTGCACTCCAACAAATGAGGTTAGCTGTTAAGTGAAATATCACAAGCCATAAAATATCCCTTTGTAGATAGACAGTTTCTTACTTTGAATTAGCTGGAATTCTTTGAGTACCAATTTATACAGCATTTGGTGGTTGATTTGCTTTTAAGGAAGAATCTCTAAAAGATGCTAAACTGCCTCCTTAGCCAGGGACACAGCAGGGGTCTGTCTCTCTGTCCCTGTAGACGGCACAAACAGTAAGACATCAAAATAATGGCTCTAGTGCTGGCTTGGATGAAGTCCAAAGGCCAAGTTCACATGTATTCATACTGCAGAACAACTCCTAAGATGATAGAATCTTGGCTTTGGAGGGATTTTCTTAGAGGATATGGAATTTTGCTATTTTTGTTAGAAATATCCATTATAACATTCCACATAGATCATGTAACTTCTGGTTTAAGGGGAAGCTCACTATTTCGCTAAGCAGTCCGTTCTGTTGTAAGCTCTAACCAATAGACAGTCCTTTCTTAATCAAATCCAAATATGCCTGCCACGACTTCTTCCTAGTGGTTCTAGTAATGTCCAGCAGAGCAATGTAGTTTAAGTATAGCCCCTCATCCATTTGAATACCCCTTAGATATCTATTCTAATTCCTCTACCTTCTCCAGAATAAACATCCTACTATCTTTATGTAGCTATGCCTGTTTTCAAGGTATATTTATCAAATATTTGACTTTAATTTTAAAATTATCAGCTAATAAACAAATATGTGAAAATCCAGAATTCCAGGGGAAACTGAACTATTTTAATCAAATTTGGACAGATTGGTTTTTTGTTGTTGTTTTTTGTTTGTTTGTTTGTTTTAAAGATTTATTTATTTTTGGCTGTGTCGGGTCTTAGTTGCGGCATGCAGGATCTTTCATTGCGGCACCTGGGCTCTTTGTTGTGGTGCACGGTCTTCTCTCTAGTTGTGGCGTGTGGGTTTTCTCTTCCCTAGTTGTGGCGGCATGCTCCAGGGCACGTGGGCTCTGTAGTTGTGGCACGTGGGTTCCAGAGCACATGGGCTCTGCAGTTTGTGGCACACGGGCTCTAGTTGAGGCATGTGAGCTCAGTAGTTGTGGCCCGCGGGCTTAGTTGTCCCGCGGCATGTGGGATCTTAGTTCCCTGACCAGGGATCGAACCCACATCCCCTGCATTGTAAGGCGGATTCTTTACCACTGCACCACAAGGGAAGTCCCCAACAGATTGTTTTTAACAAACCAGGGTATTGAGACAATAGAAGCTGATTCATATTGAAAGGCACATATGCCCTAAGTAAAAAAACAAAACATGCACTACAGTATGACATTTGAAATAATAGATTTTGGAGCAATGATTACTGCAGTATTTATCGGATTTTTAACAATGTCTTATATCTACACTTTCAAGAGAAGTTGGCCCTATCTTAATGTTAGAAATGGTTATCAAAATAACGGTAGGTAAAGAAGACTTACAGAAGCTTGGATTCATGGGTCTAAGCAGTAATGTTTTCTCTGTTTGAAATGGGATGAAATTATAGAAAGCACCAAAGCAGAGAAATAACATTCAATTCAACAAGATTTAATGCCTTCCATATGCCAGGTGCTAGAAATAAGTAGCACATAAAATACATAAAGTACATGGTTCCTGTCCTCATGATACTCAGAATCTAGAGGGGAAAACAAATAGAGATAACCATAAAAACAACAACAATAAAAAAAATAAGGTGCTCATTTATTTCCAACACATTTCTACCTCTTTGGGGACTGTTAAATCTACTTTTACAAGAGATGTATAGAGAATGTTGATGGTGATTTAAAGACTCCAAAATGCATTTAATTAAGTTTAGTGTAAAGATCTTCAGACAGATCTTGTATAGGTTACTCTGAAGCTTATTTACTGACAAATGCACATCAGTAAACTTGAAGGCCAAAACTCGGAACGCAGAAAAACCTTAAGGAAAAACAAGACAAGTGAGAAAAAGAAATAGACTTATGGCATGGTTGTCAACCTAAATAGTTGTTAATATAATGAACAGAATTGGATTATACAATACAAGGTAGGGAAATATCGTTCTGTAATACTCTAATGCTCGGCATTGTTAAACTCTTATTTGGAATGTTCCCTTAATTTGGGTTGCCAGACATATAATTGCATTTGGAGAACCAGATTAGGTCTAGAAAAGCCTAGCAAATGTGAGTAAAGGAAATCTTATGAGAAAAAGTTAAATACACTTCTTTCCCTCAAGGAAAGAGAAGGTGCGAGGGGGTGATTTGACTGTCTTCCATACGAGGAAGATAATGTTAATCATTTCTCATTTCAGTGACGTAACGAGTAAGGTTAGAATGGCCTGTAGTACAGCTGTGAACGTTTATTTTGGGCATATGAACTTTCAAACATATCATGATATATATTAAAATATCAAAATAGGAAACTCTCACAGGTTTACATTTTTACCTGTTTGGCTGGTCGGGTAATCTGATGATTTGTTCCTTGATTCTGGGCAAATGTTAAACAAACAGAGGTCTTTCACAACAGTGTGATTAAGGTTTACAGCAAGATTGTGAAGGCTGCTCTGGCATAGAAACAACTGTGAGTAGTACAGAGGGTGCAGGAAAAGGTCCAGGATGACACCATTTTTGTATCTACAGCTAGTTCTTCATCAAGAAACATGTTGATATATCTTGGGCTACAGAAAGTGTTAAAGAATCAATATGCCATTTCTGCTGCTGAATTTTTAAAGCTTTGCATCCTAAAACCCTAGTCTAGGGTGTGACACGAAAACATGTTTGTCACCTACTCAGAGGAGATATCTGGGTCTCTCAGCGTAATCTAGATAAAATCTTAGCGCATACAAGATAAGTTCACTGTTTTGGAGAAACCATTTTAGCCTGAACATATAAAAAATAGCACATAAAACCTGGATCAGTGAAAAATATATGTAGGAAATAGCTCTCCTTCCCAGTAAACACTAAAAGTGTTTTGTTTTGTTTTGTTTTCCTATAGTAGACAGGAGAGAAATATTGAGCTGGATTGCCAAATAGTAAAGTTGCAATTAGTAGAATTAAATCAAACCACCCCATACGCTTCCCCTTGGAAAGAAATCCCATTTCCACTCACAACCACCTAAAACTGTCACTAATAGTAGTAGACCACTGTATGAGAAAAAAGGAGGTAGAATTTCAAATTTTATATGTGGAAAACAAAATTATTAATTTCTTTATCGTAACAGAGCTTTATCATTATGAAAGTCAAAATGTTAAAATGAGTTTTCTCATAGAGCATACCCATGTGCTATTCTATCAGGGTTCATGCCCCATAATGGTATATCATAATGATATATTTTTTCTATCTCCTCAGTCGTTTTTCTATTCTTTATAAATTTTTTCTGTGACTTTCATAACTCTCTTACATACATGCATGCTCTTGCCTCTGTGTGAACACTCCCAGATTCTTCCATCCACCTATCCTGTCCTCATCACTTCACTATCAGAAAACAGATGGCATTTGACTGATATGCTAGGAAGAGCCCTAGTGGCAGAGAGGTGAGTCCCAGGGCCCAGATCCCTTCTGACGGAGTCTCATCATTTCACTACTTACAGTTCTTTTCAAGAGGAGGTTCCCTCCACCTGGCTGGCATGCCCTCCATGCTTCTCCCGGAGGTGTATGCTTTGACTGGTCCTCCTGAAGCAGAAGTGGAAGTTTGAGGTTCTCAGTGTTTAAGTAGAAAAACCAGTGGAGGGGGTCAGCTACCTACCTCTCTCTGACCTGTCTGGAGTGGAAGTGGAAGTTTTAGGGCACTGGGAGTGGAAATGGGATTTCTTTAGGAGGGAAAGTGTATGGGGCAGGGGACGCCTGGATTTAATCCTATTAATTGCAAGTTTACTGTTGGCATGCAGTCCTCAATCCAGCTCAATATACCTCTTCCCTGTCAACAGCATGGGCTGTGGTGTCAGATCACTTGTGTTCAAATTCTAGTATTTTCTCATAACTGGTTTTATTATTTTTATTTTCCATGCTCTTCTGGTAAAAAGAAAATACATTAAACACTGCTATCGCGCAGGCACCCTCACCTTAACCACGTTCGAGTTAGGCCCTCTTCAGGGTCCTTCCTCCTCTCTCTCACTTTGCTCTCCAGCTTTTTAAAAGTTGTGTTCTGCACACTTTCAAAACCCTACAGTCGGGGCTTCCCTGGTGGCGCAGTGGTTGAGAGTCTGCCTGCCAATGCAGGGGACACGGGTTCGAGCCCTGGTCTGGAAAGATCCCACATGCCGCGGAGCAACTGGGTCCGTGAGCCACAACTACTGAGCCTGCGCATCTGGAGCCTGTGCTCCGCCTCTCACAGCTACTGAGCCTGCGCGTCTGGAGCCTGTGCTCCGCCTCTCACAACTACTGAGCCTGCGCATCTGGAGCCTGTGCTCCGCCTCTCACAGCTGCTGAGCCTGCGCGTCTGGAGCCTGTGCTCCGCAACAAGAGAGGCCGCGACAACGAAGAGGCCCGCGCACTGGCGATGAAGAGCGGCCCCCACTTGCCGCAACTAGAGAAAGCCCTCGCACAGAAACGAAGACCCAACACAGACAAAAATAAATATAAAATAAATAAATAAATAAAAGAGCCTTCCCTAAAAAAATTAATTAAAAAAAAAAAAAACAAAAAAAAAACCCTACAGTCGGTCTCTGCCACCATCGGCTTGAGGAGCTCTGTGTACCCACCTCCTCCGCTCTTGCTGCAGCCAGGGTGAGAGGGTAATAGGAGGGCAGAAATGATGGGGCCCTGACTCCCAGCTCCTGGCTGGGTGCCTGAGAGGAAAGCCAGGATTTTTGGGCTCCGGCAGCAGAGGGCGCCACGTCTCCCCGCGGCATCTTCCCTCGGGGCTTAACAGGCGGTACCATCTTGACTGGAAGCACGGCCTAGAGTCCTGAGGAGAGGCCAAGGCCCCGGTCACCTTTTGATGTCCTAAGGCTGGAAGCAGGCCGTCTCTCGGAGGAGCTTGGAGAAGCATCTTCTGTGGCCAAGTTCATCCGAAGTGCCTGGTAAACCCACCCGGCCGCCCAGGAGCCCCAGCGAAGCCTTGCTTTTCGCGGCGCAGCCTGTGAGCACCGCCCCAGACCCGGGGTCCTAGTGAGGGACCGGCCCGGGAAGACCCGCAGAGAGAGGAGAGGGCTGCTCCTGGGTTTTTCTCTGTCTTGGCCAGACCCGGGATGGTGGAGGGAGGGCCTGGCCTGAGTCTGGCCGACGCGGGGAACTAATACTTGGTAAAGATGATAACAGCGTATCTCTGAACTGTGTGAGACACAGGAATGTACGTGTTCACAAGTTCTTTCTTTTCTGGTGGACGCCAGAGACTCGTTCTTCGCCCTTTACTGCTCTGGTAACTGGGAAGTAAAAGTACAAATTTTTAAGTTTCTCTTTTCTCACCTTGAGCTCATCATAGACTGACACTGATGTCTCAGTGTGGAACCCAGAGGTCTCTTACTGGTCACTGCAGTACTAGGTTGGTAAAAGCTTAAAGTGCGAAGGGAGAGGGAAAGCAGTGATGCCTTCAGTGAAGAATTAGGCCTAACGGTGGAACCTTGCATTTGATCATAATTATTTAGCATGATATGCCTGAAATATATAGAACTAAATACTTGTTTATCTTAGCATAGTCAACTGGAGTACATTAGAAATTGATACTGATCAGACAAAACAGTTCATATAAGTATATTCACATTCTATGATCGTCAGAATGTGCCTACTCCAATCCATTAATATTATCATGAAGCAAAATGACATTTCTGAGCTACTGTCTGTACATAAAAGTTGCCTTAGTTAATTTAAGCATAGTAATAAATAGGAATGTTTGGTTCATTTAAAGTCTAAAAATATCTGAACTAGATTTTGTATAATTTATGCTTCTCAATCCCTCTGCAATCTAGGCATATTCTTTACTATGTTATACCTTTAGAGAGCTAACCCTCATGTTAGTCTACAGACTGTGAGCTGTGTAGGTTCCAGTCTGTCTTTTTCGCATTTAGTGTTGCCACTGGACTCTGGGCTTCAGTGTCCTCACTTGTAATGTAAAGGAGTCAGCTGAAGTTATCACCAAGGTCTCTTCAAGCGTGAATTTTGCATGACTAATCCATAGAACACAACTAAAATAATGGTTCTTTTGTAGTTCTCTTGGGGCTTTTACTATTGCTAGGAATCATGCCGGAAAGATACAGGCATCACATGGAATGCAAAAGGAAACGCAACTGAATAATGGCCATGTTTTGAGATAGAGACTTAAGTGCCAAAAAAAAGCGAGAAAAGGATGTTTTGTTAGTGGTGTTTTAAGGAGAAACATGCTTGGAAAATGTCCTTCAGTATTTCTGGATAGAGAAGTACCAAATGAATGTGTCCTTTTAAAATTACATCAAGCGCTTTTGCTCTGCATACTCAAGGTGCAAGCTAGTTAGGAAGGGCAGAGCCCCTGACCTACGCCTGAACCGCGTGGAGTTTGAGGTCAAAGCGGGTTTGGCTGCTAAGCCTGGACCCGGGCGCCGGAACCCCTAGATGGGAAGGCCTCGGTGAGGCTGCCGCGAGTTCACCTGCACATGGGCTCCGCGCGGGGGCCACGAGCACCGGTTCTCCCCAGGGCAGGCCCCCGCCCAGACACCAGCCCCTCCTCTCACCTGGGCAGAGCCCAGGACGGTTAGCAGCCCAGGGGGCTCCGTCAGGGGCCAGGGAAGTGAAGTGACTTGCTCGCTTATGTTTTCTTCGAAATTCGGGGGTCTAATTCCTGCCGGGCTGGGGAATGACCGCAGTCTGGGTAGTATATTTAGGGTGGGTGTGAGGGCGGTGGCCGGACCCAGCAGCTTCACGGGCCAGCTCCGCCCCTGCCCGGGACCGGCGCTTGCGGACGTGACCGTGGCTGCCCCCGCCGCCCGTTACTCGAGTGCGGCCCGCGGAGGGCGCGCCCTGGAGCCGAGCGCCCTCGACCGCCACCTGCGGCGCCGGTCGGCCGGGTGCGGGGCGCGAACCCGCCAGGAGCGCGCGGCGGGCGTGGCGGCGGGAGGAGGAGCCCGGAGCGCGGCCGAAGGACACCCCGTCCTCCAAATGCTGCCACTTGACTGAGCCGGCCGCTGGCGAGAAGGCGGCGCCGCTGCCCTTGCAGCGGGACCGCACTCCGCTTTGGCCCGGGCCTCAGCTCGCCGCCCGCCCAGACGCCGACCCACCGCGGGGCAGCGCCGGCCCGGGAGCTGCAGGAGCGCCGGATGCCTGCTCGGTCCCCGCCGCCGTCCAGACGCCCGAGGGGCGCGCAGCTGCCCGCCGACGTGTCGAGTAAGTGAACACCTGGGAGGTGGGCGACCCGTGTGTGTCCGTAGGTCTCTGCTCGTCAGTTTTGCCTTTTTTGATTTTCAGTGGCAGAAACCTGAGTTACAGGAGGCTTTGATTAAACCATACCTTTCTCGGCCAGCTGCCTCGGCTACAGCCTCGTGCCTCCGGCTCCTAAGTAAAGAACTTAGCCCCCGCTCCTTCCACCTTGTTCTGAGCCCTCAAATTCAAGGTTTTGCTTTATGAGTTGCAGTTTCATCTTCCACTCGATCCTTCCTGCCTGAAGAGTAAAGATTTTCAGGTAAAGGATTTGCCTATGAACACTTAATTTGTATGCCAAGCTGTCAAGCTTGTGCTCTGAAAGGCATGTCAGGAGCAAAGTGTGAGCTCCTTTTTTGAGCGTTGGGAGCCTGAATCTCGAGGTGAATTATGATGCACATGGGAAATAAAGCAGAGTTGACGGTAAGATCCTTCAGCTGTTAGCGAAGGGATCTGAGAAGCAGAGCAGAACAATCGGAGTTTGTTTCTCTTATGTTTCCCGTCTGCCCCCTCCCCATCCTTTATGGAAATAGGTTAGCAAAAATTATAAACTAGTAAACGTTCTCATCAAAGACCCCATCGTTTTAGGATCTGGTATTTATGGTATTTATCTTAGGGAACATTTTAGTTAAGAATTCAGAGGAATAAGGAGTCTACTTTGATTATGACAAAGTATAAATCACATCAAGATTAACAGTTGAATATACCTTTAATTTTTGGACGAGGCTGTTTTCAAGTATCTGATACAGGTACCATGTATATAGATGGGAAATAACATTAACATTTAGGTATTCTGCCTGATGTCTTCAGCAGAATGGTCTGTTAAAACAGTAACTTCAGTTTTTAACTTCTTTGTTTTGCCATCAAACGAAAATTACTTACGAGGCCCACAGTCTTATAACAAAAGGGTACTTTAAAATCACAGACCAACCTCCAATCCATTTTAACATTCCCTCTGTTGCACTCCCGACAGACCAGCCACACTTTGAGGGAGCACTTCAGTGACAGGGAGCTCACTGCATTGTGAGGTATCCCTCCTTTCTGTTATTGTTAGCAAGGCCTTGTTTACACTGAACTGACAACTGCTTCCTTGGACCTGTTTCTCATTAATCCTACTTTTGCCAGTAGCCCTCCAACTTGTGAAATTATGTGTAGAACTTTTCAGCAGAGAAGATCTAAAACTTTCATCCATCTGAAAGAGTCTATGACCAAAAAACTGTTAAGAAATGAAAAGTCTAGGTGGTACAGAGTAAGACTTCCGTTTCCTTTACTTGACAGCCTTTCAGATCCCTGAGCTTTGGCTTTCTCATCTGTAAAATGGGAATAATAATATACTCTATCTACCTGTAGGGTTGTTGTGAGAATCAAATGAGATAATGTTCATAATACTTAGCATAATTGCCCAGAAGTCAGTAAATGTTAGTTATCTTCACCAAGTAATATTCACTTTAATGTGTCCTTCCTTACCTAAGACCTTTCTCTGTGCTAAAGATCCTTAGCCCAAAATTGAATGCATTAATTCAGACTAGTCTGAACAGTGCAGAGTGCAATGAGTTCCTATCTTCAAACAAAATCATGTAATTGTTTTTTTGATGTTCTTACTTTTTTTTTGGTTTAATTAATTTATTTTAACATCTTTATTGGAGTATAATTGCTGTACAATGTTGTGTTAGTTTCTGCTTTATAACAAAGTGAATCAGCTATATGTATACATATATCCCCATATCCCCTCCCTCTTGCGTCTCCCTCCCACCCTCTCTATCCCACCCCTCTAGGTGGTCACAAAGCACAGAGCTGATCTCCCTGTGCTACGTGGCTGCTTCCCACTAGCTATCGAAAATCATCTAATTTTTAATTGGCTTTTGTAGTAAATACACCAAAGTTGACTAAAAAACTCACCACCACCACCCCACACACACTTTGCTGTCAAGGTAGGCTTTATTCATTCTTTAATTATGCAGTTAAAAATTTCTTGAATATGAACATTTTTTTCCCTGTCTTCTATTACTTTAAGCCTCTCTCCAGTTTGCAGTTTGTTAGATGTGTTTTAACCTTGATTGTGGCATTCATCATGTTAACTCTGCCTACTGATTTTGTGTCACCTGCACATGTGGTGAGTTTGTTCACCAGACATTCGAGTCATTGATAATACATGGGACAGGTCTTTTTGCCATGATGGCACATCTAGAAGCCCGTGGCACATAGAAAGTCCTGGACTTTTGGAGCCTGACTACTAGCTTTGTGACCTTGAGAAACTTCTTTTCCATATCAATAAAATGAGGTTAGGAACGTCTGCCTTTCAGGTAATTGTTAGAGTTCAAAGTAATGTACTGAAAGTGCCAAGTACAGTACTGGTTGGGAATCTATTTGGCCCTCAGTAGATATTGCTGAGACAAATTAATTAATCAGCTGAACTCAGCTAGCACTGTCCTTCAGATTAAACTATTCTAGCCCATAGGTCAGTCTTCTTCATAAGGACATTATGGGAATAATTTTAATCAAATGCTTTGCTTAAATTAAAGATCTTGAATATTCTCTGGTCTACCACAAAAGTAAATGATGTTAGTTTAAAAATTACTGATTCTTAGTAAACTCCTAGTGCCTTGAAATCCCCAGTATTTTTCCCCCTAAATATTCCCCATTTTCTGATTAAATCTTGAATTTTGCCAGAGATTGGTATCAAATTAACTGGTTTGTAATGCCTAGGAATTCTATTTTTTTCCTTCAGTTTTGAATTTTTTAAAAATTAGGGGGAAAAAGTGTATTTGAGTCTCTAGCCTCTTGAGACTTCCCTCCTTCTCCATGTTTTTCTGAGGTTGTCAGAATATTTCTGTGCTTACATCTGCCGATTCTCCCTGGAATATAATTCATCAGATTTTGAAGACGTGAATTCTTTTAAAGTGACTTCTTCTGCTTGTACCTTGGTTCTCTCTTAAAGAGGTTTCTTCTGTCCTTTCCAGCTTAAAGATCATTTGCTTTTAAGAAAGCAAAACAGTTGCTGAGCAGTTCTGTTTTCTTTCTCTAATTAATTAATATACCATCTGCCTTGGATTTGGAATTTTATTTTTTAACTGGAGCCTGTTTTCCATAGTAAGAGTGATATGAATAGAATGGCATTCTAATGTTGAAAGTTTGGGGAGTAATAAATAACTAGTCAGTATCTGATATAGGAAGAGTCTGTACTTTAAGAATTAATTTATTCCTTATAAATTAAGAGTTGTGAAATAAAGGATGTTTCACAAGGGGCTGAAGATAACATAAATTAGTGAAGCTGTATGGGTGCCAGACACAAGGGAGTGTACAGAGTCCTGTGAACTGGAGAGTGAATGCCCAGCTTAGAACTATTCTAATTCAGGGCAGTTGGAACATTACACTGGCCAAATGAAAACACTGGCCCTAACACTACTGGGAGTTTGTGGCTTTTGCTTGTTGTAAGTGCCCTGAAAGAGGTAGAACTACGTATAGTTCACTGTTTTATCCCCAGCATCTAACACACTTTGAAGCACATGGATATTTGATAAATAGACAGACTTTAATTAGCATTTATTAAGTGCCTCTATGTGGAGAACTGTTCTGTGCAAAATAGCAAAAGGAGAAATGGCTACTGCCCTTGAGGAATCTTTAATCTCATTTGCGGGGGGGCAGCACTTATAAATTAAATAGGCTGGACAGGAATTCAAGAAGAATTCTGGATAAAGGTTTGAGGAATTCCAGAAAGTCTGCCTGAAGGAGACGGGGATTCCCCTAGCCTTGAAGATGGCACAGATTTGGTTTACGCAGGGAAGAGGGGAAAGAGTGCCGGGTGGAGATATGGGGCAGGTGGTGTTTTTCAACTTAAGGGAAGGCCAGAAGGAGAAAATGAGCATGGGTGTGTGTGGTAAGGATAATAGCTTGAGGGGGGAAGAAGTTTCCTTGGATTAGTGAGAAATTATATCCAATAGGTAAAAAGGCTTTTTAAAAAAAAATTTGGGGGGCGGTTTCTTATTTACTTTTTTTTTATTTTTTAATTTTTTAAAATTTTTATTGGAGTATAGTTGCTTTACAATGTTGTGTTTCTACTGTACAGCAAAGTGAATCAGCAATATGTATATATATATCTCTCTTTTTTGTTTAAATTAAATGTACCTCTGCCCCACCTCACCTCCACTCCCCACCCTGAAATATTATACCATCAGCTACAGAGAGTAGGAACTCTATAATGACTCCTTAGGAGTGTGGTATATGTATCATGAAAAAATTATCAAAATTTAAATAGCAAAACTTTCAAAATTCTTGGTCCTTTGACCCAGAGTCCAAGTGGGTTTGGATACCATGTTTTCCCATGTCTCCATTATAAGACTAATGGTTCTTTTAAGCATTCAAAATTACGTGTACTACTGCCTGGAATTTAATTTGGTGCATAGCACTTAACACTTTTAATATTTATG
Source organism: Balaenoptera borealis (assembly GCF_965194805.1). Lineage (NCBI taxonomy): Eukaryota > Metazoa > Chordata > Mammalia > Artiodactyla > Balaenopteridae > Balaenoptera > Balaenoptera borealis. The sequence goes on along the minus strand of NC_138863.1, from coordinate 44,450,417 downwards.
CCTCCTACTTGTTCTAAAATATTTGAGGTGGTTCCACTACATAACGTAAAGACTAACAAATCTTGAATATGTAGGGAAGGAAAAAAATCATCTTCCTCTCCTCTGTTAGGGTCATTGGCTGGGCCTGAAAATCAAATTGATAATAGATTAACAGGAGAAAAAAATTAATTACCTAGGTATGCATGGGAGTTCACAAAGAAATGTGATTCAAGGAAATGGTTAGAATTGCGGACTTCTGTATCATCTTAACAAAGGGTGATACAGTGTGGAAAGGGGCTAGACTAAGGAAAGGCGGTTGGGCTTCTGGCATGACAGTGAGTTCTGAGAGGGTGGCTAGGAAATGTATGATAAATAAGGGTTGTTTGTTTTGCAGATAAGAATTGTCTCCAGAGTGGTTCTCTTCTTGGTATAGGAGACGGAGACACATTTACAAAGGGAAATTTATGCCCTGCTTTTGGACAAAAAAGGTGGAGGGCAGAGAGCTAATTGCCTTTGGCTCAAAACAAGCCTTATGCATTGTCGTGACAAACTCTGATCCCTCTCAAATTCCTTAATGACGATTGAGATAAATAAAATTTAGTGGCTCAGAAAAATGTCAGTTAAGATTGTTTGATCAATTAAAATGACCAAGATTTAGGTATTTTGGACCAACCTCGAGTTAGAAACTACTTATTAAAGTTCAGGCTTCGAGTGAGGCAAAGTGTCTACCCTCCGTGAATTCATGGGCTTGTGAGAGAGACTGACAGATACATCATCCATTCCAGTGGAATGGGATCTGCATTCATACTGAAATGTAATTCCACAAGGATCTACATTTTTTAGGATTGTTTTGGAGTATATGGCTTCCACCTTTAAGGGAAGTTTTGAGATTGGGGTGTCTGATGTGTTTCTTGTGGGTGGACTTTTGTGGAGGGGATTGGAAGAACTGTTCAGAACCAGGGAGTGTGAATTACCCAAAATAATCTACTCAAATGTCATCTTTTCCTTCCTTTTCAGTGTTTTCTTCCTTCCTCTTACCTCATTATCAGTTTAGTAATAATAGTAGCAGAATAGCTGCTGCATTTCTATGGTGCTTTATGTTTTTCCTTTATCACTATTCACGAGGAATTTGGGGCAGGCATTATTACCCTCAGTTTAGAGATGAGGAAGCAGAGTCTCAAAGAAGCAAAGAAAAACTCCTGTGGTCACATAGCTAATTAAATTCCTCTACCCTTTTTTAGACAAAAGTTATGTGAAGAACTCTGGGTAGAATCTGTTGGTTTTTCTGACTTTTCTGAGCTCGAAATGACACAAGTTTGCTTTGCATGATAAATTTCTCTCCTTAAGCCCAGTGAAGTTCAAAGAAAACTCTATGAGAAAAAGATTTTATGCACTGATTTTGAGTATAAAGTCATTTTGTTTAGTGGAGCCTTTTGAGTTTGGTATTTTGTAATATCAAGGTGTCATTTTTTAAAAGAACCTCATCAGGATCTTGGATGAATGACCTGTCTGCCCTCAGAGAAATGAGAAATGGCTTGACAAAAAATAATTTTGTTTACCAAATCCTAAAATCTGAAACAACTTTTCTCTTCTTCCCGTACATATAGCTTTAATAAAAAGCATACTTTATACTGTATATAGAAAAACACGGCCCCCCAAAGTTGATATGCACTAGAATGTAAGGTTCAAGCATGTTTAGGTAGATCACAGATGATAAATATTGAGTTTATGGGAGATACAGGAGTTGCTCAGCTTTTTAATATTCTAATTTATTTGTAAACACTGACCTTCAGGAACCAGTGCTATGGAGCACATCTATCATATCCCCTCACAAACTTGTTCTTGCTTCTGAATCCTGCATTAATTTAACTCTCATATGACTCAGCATGAAGCCTTCTTCTTTAAAAAAAAGAATTAGAAATACTATAGTTTTATTGACTTGCTAATTGAGTGCTATCGCCTAGGTCTTGTTATGGGTCCAGTGCTATTCTGTCTCTTCGCAAAATGGTTGAGTCTCTTATTAGCATTAAATCTTGGTTTGAAGCAGTAAAATGTATTATATCAAATTATTAGTTTGACTTTTTTGTAAAAGATATTTCTGATGATAAAAAATAATATATGCATTTGAAAAAAATTGGGAAACAGCGAAGAGCATAAAGAAAAATTTAAATTACCTATAATCCCACCATCCAAAGAGAAACACTGTTGATGTTTTCCTGTTTTCTATTCTTTTTAAACCATATATATTTTAAAAATTGGAATCATACATGTATATTATAGTCTTATGCTTTTAAAAATTAACTATAAATTCTGAAGACTTGGAAGAATCTAAACTTTGTAAACTTTTCTACTATATTTTAGGAGGCAGATTGTAATATCGTCAATGTTTGGTGTCATTTCTTTAGCTAATGATAATTACACATAAAATTATATGATATTACAAGGCAGGCTTATAACAGTCTTGAAAATATTTTCAATGAATGGAAATGTTGTAGGAAATTATTAGTTCGAATAACAAATAGTACACAGTCTGTTTTTAAACAATATTTTTGTTATTAACAGGCTGAGTTTTTAAATTGTTTTGCTCTGGATAACTAAACCATTTGACCAGTAATTTTAAAAGTTAACATGTGAACATTTCCTCATGTTACTAAATATTTTTTAAAGTTATTATTTATTTTTGTATCCTGAACTACCCTAAAACTTAATTACTTAAAATAACAAACATATAGTTATTTCACAGTTCCTGTGGATCAGGAATCTGGGTACGGCTTAGCTGAGTACCTCTGCTTCAGTCTTTCACAATCATATTGTCACTTGGGGCTATAGTCTTTATCTGAAGGCTTAACTGGGGGACAATCCCTTCCTTGCACACTGCCGTAGAGAGATTTCCTTCTGTTTCTTGCTTTATGGGCCTCTCTGTAGGGCTGCTCACAACACAGCAGTTGGCTTCCATCAGAGTGAGAGACTGAGTGCAAGACAGAAGTCATGGTTTCTTTGAAACCCAATCTTGGAAGTGACATCCCATGGCATTTGCTATATTCTTGGTAGAAGTGAGTCATTAGTCCTATATTTAAGGGGAGGGGATTAAACAAGGCATGGGAATTCCAGCAGGCAGGGATTGTTGAAGGCCATTTTAGAGACTATCTGCTGTAGTTATTAATAGTTCCATAATATTCCAGGATACAGACATATGATAACAAACCTCTTATTGTTGGACATTTAGGTTATTTACAACTTTTCTTATTATGAAAGGGCTTTCATGAAAATTTTTACGTATAAATATTTGTCTACAACTCTGATCGTTTCTTTAGGATAAATTTCTCAAAGTGCGATATTTGGGTTAGGGCTTTTAACATGAATTGTTATGCTACTGTTGAACCAGTTTGCACTACTAACATCTGTATTTGAGAGCGTCCATTGCACCACATCCACTATAAGACAATTTTTTGAAGAATGGGTTTGTAAAATAAATTGTTCCATAATTAGGCAGTTTACTTGAATTAGCACATGTCATGAAATGTGAAAGGAAGGCACTGTGAAACAGCAGCAAGATCCCTGAAACTAGAATCAAAAGATATGGATTTTAGAACAGGCAGTGTGTTTGGTCTCTCATACAGTGTCATCAAGGTCACATGCTTCCCCAGGCAGGATATTTAACCTGCTTACATATAGAGTTATACATCAATGTATTTTGTAAAATGAGAAAAATAATTCCTTTCTGATGTATAAATTATAAGACACGAGGGAAAGAGGAAAAGGGAAAATGCAAATGAGATATGCTCAACAGAAACAGAGGTAGATGGATAATTTACTCTGAAAAGCTCCAGACACTTGGTTATCATTTGTAACTTAGGGCTGTACACACTCTGTTGCTCTCTAAGAGGACTGGAATTTTATTTAAAATATCTAGACTTAAATTATTTAAATCAATTAACATTTACTGAGGCCCTTCATTGTGCTAGGCATATAGAAGTGAGATACAAAGATAAACAATTACTTATTACCCATCTTCTTTCAGAAAGAGTTTAAGTGGTATGGCCATATTCCTGCCTTTGAGAGTCTAGGCACAGACTTGTAAACAAGCAGAATGAGAAAAGTACAGTGATGGAGATAAATATGTTATGGAAACCCAAGAGAAGGAAGGATAGAGTAATATTAGGTAGTGGGAAGGCCTTTACACAGAAGTGTACTTGAGACAGACACTTAAGAATGGGTCAGTTTTTAAAGAGAAGATATCTGTGTGAATAAGGAGGGAAAAAATAAGAAAGCCCTTTTAAAAGAGAAAGCATTTTACAAATGTGATGTAGGAGTTTATGCAGTAAATAATTGGCTTAGTATATAAGGATGAGTGGATCATGATTTTCAAATTATAATGAATTGAGGATTGAGCATTCATTTTTGTGTTTTATGTTTTATTAGTTTCATGTTCTGATTTGGGCTCAGATAACCTAGTTTCAGCTACAGGATCTAAAGAATAGTCCAGTTGTAACAAACTAAAGGCAATATTCTGACATTGTTACCCTGTTCCCTCCACTCCTCACCTCCATTTAACAACAGTTGCCTAAGGAACTGGCTTCAGAATTTTACAGAGCTTAATTCATGTGTCATGAGTACATTTGTGTCATTTAGTTAGGACATGACATGACTGAGAAATTAGTACAGAATATAAAGTTTAAATGTTTTACAGTCTTAGTGCTGATCTAGATCAGGTTTTCTTCAACTAGTTCGTCAGAAGCTACTTTTCATTCCCCGCAAGTATTTAGATTACAGGGCTGGAGGAATTACTGCAGACTGAATTCAATCTTTGTAGTCATAAATAGGAGTGGTCAGGTGAAGCCAGACTTGTACCCAGAGTTAAGCCTGTTTGTTTCCCTTCTCCACCCGGAGGATCTGGTAAATGAGATGAAGCATTGACCCCTGACTTAGATCTGGCACCCAATTCTAACTCTTTAATTCCCAAATGACTGTCAGCATTCTTAGGTTATAATTCTCTTTCCTCAATTATAATCCTAAAACATAATAACTAAAGCACTTAAAATAATAGTTTGATGTTAGTAGGTTTAGGGGACAATCTAAGAGAGAGAAGGAAAGGAAATAATACTTACTGAACACTTGAACACCTTCCATGTTCCAAGGCGGTTCTAGATGCTTTACGTGTAGAAGCGCACAATTTTTACGATGAATGTCTGAGGTAGATTCCCAGTTTACAGATGAAGTGATACCACACAGCTCTGCTCAGGTTTATTAGAATCTCTTACATCGTCCTTTCATTTATCAATGTTATTTTCTCTGCCTCTCCATTGAGAAAATTTGGCCCCAAATGTGACTTCATGAAGAGCCCCCTGTGACCGCCCTGGTGTTGAGCAGCTGCACGCAGCACGTGTTCCGTGTGCCTGAGGACGAAAGCAGCTACTAAGTTTCCAAAGACTGTACAGTAGTGCCCCTGAGGTGACCTTCAGACGGACCGAAATCACATTTGCTGTATTTTCTAGCTTTTACTTTTTTGTATTGAGTTCATTTCTGTTTGCCAGTTTAACTGGTGTCATTTGATCCTGTTATAAATTTATAGTCTAGGTCAGTGACTGTCAGTATTACCAGTACAAAGTCCTCTGTTTACTGTCCAATTTTCATGGACCCCTACAAGAAGGAAAATATACTCTTAGTATCCAATATTAGAGAACAAATAACGACAAACCTTCTGTTGGGAACTTCATTATTGTTTTTAAATGAACTCAGTTATATTTTTTAATGAATTGGCATTTTAATTAATTGCATCTACATTGAAATTTGAAAGACAGTATATTCATTATGCTTTTAAAGACTATAATGTGGTTTTTATCAATATTATATAGATATTTGCGTTAATTCAGGGCTAGGGCCCATTTTAAGGTATAAGAGATATAAAATGTCTTAAAACCTGTTTAAAGGCTTAGAAGATGATCTGAAGTAGAACAACAGTAATAAGCATTTCTGTTAATCTAATATTTAAGAAAGACTTTCAGGGATTTAGCAGCCTGTTCATTTCCAGAGCAGATTTTGGAAGTTACTTTTTTTTTGCTAGAACTGTATGGTCTGGCCCCCGCTCATATTCAAGTTTTGGCTTTTTTTGTGACACCTTCCCTGGCATATTCCCAGGGAGTTTACTCAACAGGCTCAATCTGATGACACTGTATGCAGGATGGGGGACCACAGCTCCAAGATAAACTATGGACTGCAGTAAACTGCATCTTCTGTTTGAAAGATCTAATAGAAGACCCCGTAGTGGCTAGACCCATTCCTGAGGGAAGTGCCAGGGCTATGGCCTGACACACTTTATATACTCAGTGCTTTGAGGCTTCAAAGTAACATTGAGGGAACCAAGTAAATGGGGCTTTCTTTTCTTTACATATGACTCTGATGTGTATGTATATATGTATGTGTGTTGGGATTTGGGGGAGGGAGTGATGGGAGAAAAGGCATCTTTATATTTTATTTTTGCTGGCAGTGGCATGAACAAATGGCCACTTCACATATTAGGACAAGGGTAAAACTAAGGATGCTTTCTGGGCATCTGCACTAATTATAGCCTGAATAAGTTGTCATCTCATTCTCACTCTGTCTCCCACTGATTTGATTTTGTTAAATAAATTTTGAAAGCACTTATACTGATGGATATTGGTGCTGAACACATAGTAAAGACTCAATAAATACTGGCTAGATGGTTAAGGAACGTTCTCACTGACAGCTCTTTATGTATCTTAAGATGTTTAACTATAGTATAAAAGAAATTGATTTCCAGTATTTTTCAAAAGTGTATTTTAAAAAATATTTTATACTTCTGTATCAGCTAGTTACATTGACAAGAGAGCCAAAATACTTTTTTTGGCTAATATCCAGCATTAAATGTATCATACCTTCAACTGATAGCCATGGTAACTTTTCAACCTGACTGATGAATAATACAGTCTAAAAATTAACTTAGAAGAGCTCATCCCACATGCTTTCCTAAGGCCAATTATATAATCTGCTCAACTATTGACTTGCATTACTAGCTAACATTGTTGAAACTTTATTTCTTCATTATGAATCAACTATCCTATTAGGGGAGAATGAAATTATACAAAGCTTATTCTTCAGTGCTATACAGGTTGGGATTATCATTACCTTTTTTTAAAGGTCATTTTATTCACATTTCTTTATTAGTTCACATGTATAATTTTATTTATTTATTTATTATTTCCTTACTTACTTATTTATGGCCACGCCACGTGGCTGGAAGGATCTCAGTTTCCCGACCAGGGATTGAACCTGGGCCACAGCAGTGAAAGCGCTGAATCCTAAACACTAGGCCACCAGGGAACTCCCTATCATTGCCTTTTAAGATGTCTGTCAAGTGTTTGAATAGCTGCTACCATGAACAGTAGTAGCATAAACTTTTTGTTTTTGTCTCTGACTTTCCTTTCAGGATTACTCTTCCTTACTCATGATAAATCTCAAGAGGCTTCTGTAGAACAGAAATCACAGAATTAAAATCCGCTTAACAAAAATATGGGGTTACCAATCCTGTTCTATCAGAGCAACTGCCTCTTCTAAGCATGTGATGATGAGTAATTCCATTAGACAGTTACTGGACCAGTTGATTACATAATGGCATGAATGTATCAGTGTTGTGTTATCCAAGATAGGACCAGAAGGCCAGAGTTGACAGCTAGTCCTGGGTAGTGGTCTCTGGGAGCCTGGGAAGCTCCAAGCCATAATGTCCCTGCTGATGGAGACCAGGTCAAGGACTGGGCCAATGAGCAGAGAGTAACAAGAGACCCTGGGAAGGAGCTACACTGGTCTTTGTTCGCCAGAATTAACATCAAAACTAGAAGTGGGGAGGGAGGTTCTATAAATTCAAGAGAGGGAGGATGTTTAACACTTAAATACTATAAGCCATGATCGGATAAAGTATTATTAGAGCAACTGTTATTCCCAGAAGAACACTGAATTAGGAATGGGAGCTCCATGCTACTTTTATGGATATATCCCCCATTTGCTTATCCATTCACCTATTGATAGACATTTGAGTTGTTTCCAGCTTTGGCTGTTGGGAGTAAAGCTGCTCTGGACATTGGCGTACAAGTGTTTTGCAGACATGTTTGCATTTGTCTTAAATAAATACCTAGAAATAAAATGGTGGGTTCAGTTCTTTAAAGTGGTTGTACTGTTCTCCACTCACACCAGCAGTATAGGCATTCCACATCCTCACCAACACTAGGCATTGTTGGGCTTTTTAATTTTAGCAATCCTAATGAGTGTATAATGGTATTGTTGTGGTTTTTTTTTTTTTGGCTGTGTTGGGTCTTCGTTGCTGTGCGCGAGCTTTCTCTAGTTGTGGAGAGCGGGGTCTACTCTTCGTTGCGGTGCGTGGGCTTCTCATTGCAGTGGCTTCTCTTGTTGCGGAGCACGGGCTCTAGGTGTGCGGGCTTCAGTAGTTGCAGCATGTGGGCTCAGTAGTTGTGGCATGCAGGCCTTAGAGCACATGGGCTTCAGTAGTTATGGTGCGTGGGCTCAGTAGTTGCAGTGCACAGGCTCAGTAGTTGTGACTTCCGGGCTCTAGAGCAGGGGTCCCCAACCCCCGGGCCGCACAGCAGAAGGTGAGCAGCAGGCGAGCGAGCAAAGCTTCATCTGCTTACTCCCCATTGCTCCCCAGTGCTCACATTACCACCTGAACCATCTCTCCCCGCCCCATCCATGGAAAAATTGTCTTCCACGAAACTGGTCCCTGGTGCCAAAAAGGTTGAGGACCGCTGCTCTAGAGCGCAGGCTCAGTAGTTGTGGAGCACGGGCTTAGTTGTTCCATGGCATGTGGGATCTTCCCAGACCAGGGATCGAACCCGTGTCCCCTGCATTGGCAGGCGGATTCTTAACCACTGTGCTACCAGGGAAGTCCTGGTATTGTTGTTTTGAAAATACCTTTTTAATTTTTAATTTACATACAGTAAAACTGACTTTATTTTGGTGACTAATTCTATGAGTTTTGATATATGTATAGATTCGTATAGCCACTATGACAATCAGGATATATAACAGCTCTACCACCCAAAAAAATTCCGTTTTGCTGCCTCTTTGTAGTCACATTCTCCTCTTACCCTAACCCTTAAAAGCCACATGTTATCTGTCCCTATAGTTTTGCCTTTTCCAGAATCATGCATTATACAATACATAGAATCATGCAACATGAGACCTTTTAAGACTGGCATCTTTCAATCAGCATAATGCCTTTAAGAGTCATCGATGTTGGTATCAGTATCTTTGTTGCTTTCAACTTTTGGCAATTATGAATAAAACTGTGATAAATATCTGCATAAAGCTTTTTATGTGAACACAAATTTCATTTCTCTAAATACCTAGGTGGGTTGGGTTATATGGTAAGTGGATGTTCCAACTTTATAAGAAAACGCTAAGCTGTTTTCCAGAGTGGCTCATTTTGCATTCCCACTATCAATGTATGAAAGAAAGTTCCAGTTGCTCTGCATACTTACCAGCACTTGGTATTGTACTTTTTAAAATTTTACCCATTTTAATAGATGTACAGATGTATCATATCATGGTTTTACTTTGCATTTTTCTAAGGCCAGTATGTTGAGCATCTTTTCATGTACTTACTTGCCATCCATAGATGATGTCTTGGGTGAAAAGTCTGTACAAATCTTTTGCCCATTTTAAAAATTGGGTTGCTTTCTCACTGTTGACTTTTGATAGTTATTTATCTATTCTAGATTGAAGTCATTTTTTGGGCAAATGATTTGCAAATATTTTTTCTCCCCATCTGGAGCTCATCTTTTTATTTCCTTAACTGTGTTCTTCTCAGAGCAAAAGTTCTCAATTTTGATTTAGTCAAGGGTATCAATTTTTTTTTTTTATGGTTTATGCTTTTGGTGTCGTATCTAGAAACTCTGCCAAATCCAAGATCATGAATATTTTCTGTAACATCTTGTAAAAGTCTTATATTTTACATTTAGATCTATGACTCCTTTTGAGTTAATTTTTTGTATAAAGGGTAAGGTATAGATCTTTTTTTGGGGGGGGGGGCATATGGCTGTCCAGTTGTTCTAGTTCCATTTGTTGAAAAACTTACCTTTTCTGCACTGAATTATTTTTGCACATTTGTCAAAAATCAATTGACCATATTTTTGTGGGTCTGTTTCTGGACTCTTCTATTCCATAGATTTGTGTGTCTGGACTTTCACCAATATAGCACTGTCTTGGTTACTGTAGCTTTTAATCATTCTTAAAAGTGGGTAGTGTGAGTCTTCCAACTTTGATTTTTCTCAAAATTGTTTTGGCTATTCTGATTTCTTTACATTTCCATATATAGTTTAGAATCAGCATGTTTATATCTATAACACATCCTTCTGGGATTTTTGAATGGAATTTTGGAATCAGTTTGTCAATGTCTACAAAAAAGCCTCCTGGAATTGTGCGTATATATATATATATATATATACACATATGCTTATATATACATACATATATATATATAAAAATTGGGGGAGAATTGACAATATTATCTTCGAGATCATGAACACTATTTAGTTTCTTTACTTTTTCTCAGTAACAATTTGTATTATTTACATACTGCATATACAACATACAATGTAGTTTTCTTTCATACATTTTATTAAATGTATGAGTTCATATTTTTTATACTATTTTTTATACTAAGTTCATATTTTTTATACTATTGCAAATGGCACTAATTTCATCTTTCAATTACTCACTAAGTATACAGAAGTACGTTGATTTTTATATATTAATTTTGTATCATGAGACCTTGCTAAAATTATTAGTTCTAGTAATTTTTTCATATATAATCCTTAGGACTTTTTACATATACAGTCTTGTCATCTGCAAGTAAAGGCAGTTTTTTTTTTTCTGACGACCTTTATGCTTTGTATTTCTTTCTTCCCTCTAGTACAATATTAAATAAAAATTGTGAAATAAATAAATAGAAATTGTGAGAATGAACACTGTTGCCTAGTTCCTATCATAGAAAAAGTTGTTCAGTCTTTCACCATTACACTTAACATTAGTTTGAGGAAGTCTCTCTTATTGCTAGTTTGCTGAGAATTTTTATCATGAATGGTTGTTTTATCAAATTTGTTTTGCATCTATTGAGATGATCATCTGGTGTTCTTTTTTATATTAACACAGTGAATTATATGTATTGAGTTTTGAATGTTACATTCAAAATTTACATTGCATTCTGGTATAAATCCCACTTGGTCATGATGTAGTAACCATTTTAAATATGCCAGATTCAATTTGCCATTTAAAAAAATGGTATCTGGGTCTGTGTTCACGAGGGATATTGGCTTGTAGAGTGTTCTTTTCTTGAACTGTCTTTGCTTGTAGTAACAGGGGAATCCTGACTTCATATAGAATGAATTTGGAATCCTCTTCCTCTATTTTCTGGAGTTTGGGTAAGATTGGTATTCTTTCTTTCTGAAACGTTTGAAAGAATTTAGAGCTTTAGAGTTGCCATTTGAGCCTGGAGTTTTCTTCTTGGAAAGGTTTAAGGTACAAATCCAATTTCTTTCATTGATATACAGCTATCAGACTTTCTATTTTCTCTTGTGCCAGTTTTGGTAATTTGGTATGTATAAAGTTGTTCATAATATTCCCTTCGTAGTCTTTTAATGTTTATGGAATCTGTAGTAATGTCCTTTTTCCTACACACATATTGGTTCTGTGTGTCCTCTCATTTTTCTTGATCAGACTAGATAGAGACATCTATTTTATTAGACCTTTTTAAGGAACCACCATTGGTTCCATTGATTTTTCTCCATTATTGGCCCTTTTCCTTTGCTTTGTTTTCTGCTCTCATCTACATTATTCCCTTCCTTCTACTTTGGGTTTAATTTACTTTTCTTTTTCTAGCTTTTTAAGGTGAAAGCTTAGATCACTGATTTAATCCTTTCTTCTTTTCTGTCACAAGAATTTAAATCTATCACTCTCCCTCTAAACTTTAACAGTGCATTTTTAAAATGTTGATATGTTGTGGTTTCTCTTATTTGGTTGAAAATATGTTAATTTCCTTGTGATTTCTTCTTTGCCCCATGGGTTATTTAGAGATGTGATATTTAGTTTCCAAGTATTGGGGGTTTTCCTGGATATTTTATTATTTTTTATTAATTCTTTGGTGGTTGGAAAATATAAGATTCCAAGCTTTTGAAATCTGTTGAGATCATTGTGTAGTCTATCTTGGTGAATGTTCTATATGCATTTTATAAGAATATGTATCCTACAGTTGTTGGGAATAGTCTTCTATAAATGTCAGTTACCTCAAGTGGCATCATAGTGTTGTTCAAAACTTGAATTCCTTATTTTTTCCTTTGAATATTCTATCAGTTACTGAGAGAGTAATGTTTATTTCTGCCTTTAATTCTGTCAGTTTTTCCTTAATGTATTTTGAAGCTCTGTTATTAGTTACATATACATTTATGATTATCATGTCTTCTCCTGACACATAAAATGTCCCTATTTCTGGTAATACTACTGGTCTTTGAAGTCTGCTTTGTCTGATAGTCATACAGCCACAGCAGCTTTTTATACTTCTTGTTTGCATTGTGTGTCTTTTCCAACCCTCTTGTTTGCAACCTGTATATTTGTATTTAAAGTATATCTCTTATAGGTAGCATATAGCTGGATTTTTTTAATAGACTTTCTTTTTTAGAGCAGTTTTAGATTCACAGCAAAACTGAGCAGGAAGTACAGTTACCCCCTTCCTGCTCCCCTCGCCCCCTCCAACACACAAGCCTCACCCACTATCAACATCCCACTCCAGAGTGTTACAGTCAATGAACCTGCATTGACATATGATCACTCAAAGTCTGTAGTTTACATTAGGGTTCATTCTTGGTGTTGTACATTCTGTGGGTTTTGACAATTGTATAATGGCACATATCCACAATTATAGTATAATACAGAGTAGTTCACCACCCTAAAAATTTTCTGTGTCCACCTATTCAACCTTCCCTCCTCTCTAACCCCTGGTAACCCCTGGGCTTTTTACTGTCTCCATAGTTTTGACTTTTCCAGAATGTCATACAGTTGGAAAGCTTGGCTTCTCTGGCTTAGTAATATGCATTTACGGTTCTTCCTTTTCTTTTCATGGCTTGATAACTCATTCTTTTTAGCACTGAATAATATTCCATTGTCTGGATAGACCACTGTTCATCCATTCACCTCCTGAAGGACATCTTGGTTGCTTCCAATTTCTGCAATTATGAATAAAACTGCTATAAACATCCATGTATAAGTTTTTGTGTGAACATAGTTTTTCAACTCATTTGGGTAAATACCAAGGAGTGTGATTGCTGGATCATATGGTAGGAGTATGTTTAGTTTTGTAAGAAACTGCCAAACTGTCTCCCACAGTGGCTGTACAATTTTGCATTCCCACCAGCAATGAATGAGTTCTGTTGCTCCACATCCTCGTTAGCATTTTGTGTTACCAATGTTTTGGATTTTTGCCATTCATATAGGTTGTAGTGGTATCGCAATGTCATTTAAAACTGCAACTCCCTAATGATATATGATGTTAAATATTTTTTTCACATGCTTATTTGCCATCAGTATGTCTTCTCTGGTAAGGTGTTTGTTCAGATCCGGTGTCCAGTTTTTAATCAGGTTGTTTTCTTATTGTTGTTTTAAAGACTCCTTTGTATATTTTGGATAAACAATCCTTTATCAGATATGCTTTTGCAAATATCTTCTTCCAGTCTGCCTCCCAGTCTGTGGCTTGTCTTTTCATTTTCTGGGCAGTGTCTTACACATCTTCCTTTGAATGGTATTGAATTTTATTCTTTGTTAGAATGGAACTGTTTGTTTGAACTTAGCCCAGTATGGCCCGTGGGCTGGCTGCCTGTTTCTGTAAATTAGGTTTTATTGGAACATAAAAACCATTGCCCATTTGTTTACATATTAGCTATGGCTGGCTCTGCACTACAACAACAGACCTGAGTAGTATAACATAGACCATATGGCTCACAAACCTAAATTATATATTAGCTAGCCCATTAACAAAAAGTTTTGTCAACCTCTGCTCTAAAGTTCACTCCTAAAGTGGTCTCAAATTTCTTTTTTGTTGTTGGATATTTTGTCTTTTTTAATTTATTTATTTATTTATTTTTGGCTGTGTTGGGTCTTCGTTTCGTCCGAGGGCTTTCTCAAGTTGCGGCAAGCGGGGGCCACTCTTCATCGCGGTGCGCGGGCCCCTCACTATCGCCGCCTCTCTTGTTGCGGGGCACAGGCTCCAGACACGCAGGCTCAGCAGTTGTGGCCCACGGGCCCGGTTGCTCCACGGCATGTGGGATCCTCCCAGACCAGGGCTCAAACCCGTGTCCCCTGCATTGGCAGCAGATTCTGAACCACTGCACCACCAGGGAAGCCCTTGTCTTTTTTAAAAGTTTTTATTTTCTATTGGAGTATAGTTAATTAACAATGTTGTATTAGTTTCAGCTGTGCAGCAGAGTGATTCAGTTATACATATACATATATCTATATCCCTTGAAGAGGAACTAAAGGTCCTTGACTTTGTTTCATGGCTAAGCTATTATTATTTTGTCTTGCTTGACTGTTTTCCTTTGTTTCTGCATTTGCTCTTTGGCACTCGGGGAAGGCCAAGGAGGCTAAAGCTTTTCTATAAACTAGAAGCCGAGGACACACAGGTCTGTCCCTAGGAAGGCCCTGCAGGGTCCTGCTCAGCTTCAGTGAGACCCCATGCAAATTTCTGCCTCCCTCCCAGCTCCTTTTACTCTTGAACTCTCTTGTAATTTCACCTGCTTCAGTATCTCAGCCTCTGCCTCTGCGGCACAGCAGAATTGCCCCTCTGCTTGAATCAGATTCTCAGGCAGAATCTCAAGAGGATCAATTGTGGGGTTTTTAACATCATGTGTTTCCCTTCTTTTGGGGATCAGAATCCTATGCTGTTGTTCAATGTCTGAAAATAGCCGCCCACATATATTTTGTCCAGGTTTAAAGTTATTTTTGGTGTGAGGGCAAATCTGGCACTACTTTTGTCATGGTAAGGTAAAGCTGCTTTTGCAAAACCAAAGATCTTAGAAAACACAGAATGTTCTCATGATTCTTCTCATGGACTTTTATTTATCTGACATTCATTGCATTCTAATCATTTTCAGGTTAACTAAGTCCAGTTCCCTTAACAATCCCTC
Organism: Balaenoptera borealis; assembly: GCF_965194805.1. Taxonomy (NCBI): domain Eukaryota; kingdom Metazoa; phylum Chordata; class Mammalia; order Artiodactyla; family Balaenopteridae; genus Balaenoptera; species Balaenoptera borealis. Next base: position 44,435,235 of record NC_138863.1, on the reverse strand, counting down.
ATAGTACAAAACAGATACTACGTTAAGTCATTACATGTTAGAGGTGCACAACCAGGCCAGTTCCTGTCTTCTAGGAGTTCAGTCTAGTAAACCAGATACATCACACACATCCCTTATGCCCTTTTTGAAATGCATCTCTGGAGCATATAGCAGGGCGTATAGAACTAAAGGTAATCAGAAGCAGAGAGCTAGTTTTCCTTTCCAACCCTCCATATCATCCTTCTAAGTGGTAGAGGTGGGGAAGGAGTATATTATGGGAGAAATTGGATAAAATTGAAAGAAATCTAAAAAATATTTAGTACTGACTTGGGCAAAGGTCACCTTTTTTGGACTTCTTATAAACTATTAAGAAATAAATTAAATGCATGCTAGTTTTTACCTTAAGATCAGTAGTTTCAGAAATAATCAATGGAGTTTCATTTCACGAATTTTTACAGCTGTTTTTGGTCCAAAAACTATGATATAGTCAGGGATCATAACCTCATTTATAGAGTCTTTGCCTGCACTTTCTTATGGCTAGGCCTCCCTCCAGTGAAGTTTGTACTGTTTTAGTTACCCTTATCTTAGATAAGTTCTTTCAGTGACAGCATTCCATTGGGAAGTTTGGAAGGTACATCACAAGCATTGTACCCTATTGACTGTCCAAACATCAAACAGTAAAATATTTAGGGGGAGAAACTTTTAAGCTAATTTTAAATTAATCTAAGCTTTTCATAATATTTGGTTGGTTATCTATTTTATATATAGTAGTGTGTATATGTCAATCCCAAACTCCCAATTTATCCCTCCCCCGCCCCACCTTTCCCTTTTGGTAACCGTAAGTTTGTTTTCTGTGCGTTTGTTTCTGTTTTGTAAATAAGTTCATTTGTATCATTTTTTTTTTTAGATTCCACATATAAGTGATGTCATATGATGTTTGTCTTTCTCTGTCTGACTTACCTCACTTAGTATGATAATCTCCAGGTCCATCCATGTTGCTGCAAATGGCATTATTTCATTCTTTTTAATGGCTAATATTCCATTGTATATATGTACCATATCTTTTTTATCGATTCACCTGTCGATGAACATTTAGGTTGCTTCCATGTCTTGGCTATTGTAAACAGAGCTGCAGTGAACATTGGGGTGCATGTATCCTTTGGAACCATGTTTTTCTCCAGATATATGCCCAGGAGTGGGATTGCTGGATCACATGGTAGCTGTTTTTAGTTTTTTAAGGAAATGCCATACTGTTCTCTGTAGTGTCTGCACCAATTTACATTCCCACCAACAGTGTAGGAGTGTTCCTTTTTCTCCACACTCTCTCCAGCATCTGTTATTTGTAGACTTTTTAGTGATGGCCATTCTGACTGGTGTGAGGTGACATCTCATTATAGTTTTGATTTGCATTTCTCTGATAATTAGCTATGTGGACCATCTTTTCATATGCCTCTTAGCCATCTGTATGTCTTCTTTGGAGAAATGTCTATTTAGGTCTTATGACGATTTTTTGACTGGGTTGTCTGTTTCTTTGACATTGAGCTGCATGAGCAGTTTGTGTATTTTGGAGAGTAATCCCTTGTCAGTTACATTGTTTGCAAATATTTTCTCCCATTCTGCGGGTTGTCTTTTCGTTTTGTTTATGGTTTCCTTTGCTGTGCAAACGCTTGAGTTTAATTAGGTCCATTTGTTTATTTTTGTTTTTATTTCTGTTATTCTAGGAGATGGATCAAAAAAGATCTTGCTTCGATTTATGTCAAAGACTGTTCTGCCTATGTTTTCCTCTAAGCGTTTTATATTATCAGGTCTTACATTTAGGTCTTTAATACATTTTGAATTTATTTTTGTGTATGGTGTTAAAGAATGTTCTAATTTCATTCTTCTACATGTAACTGTCCAGTCTTCCCAGCACCACTTATTGAAGAGGATGTCTTTTCTCCACTGTATAGTCTTGCCTCCTTTGTCGTAGATTAATTGACCATAGGTGCATGGGTTTATTTCTGGGCTTTCTATCCTGTTCCATTGATCTATATTTCTGTTTTTCTGCCAGTACCATACTGTTTCAATGACTATAGCTTTGTAGGATAGTCTGAGGTCAGGGAGCCTGATTTTCCTCCAGCTCCATTTTTCTCTCTCAATTGCTTTGGCTATTCAGGGTCTTTTGTGTCCCTTACAAACTGTAAAATTATTTGATCTAGTTCTGTGAAAAATGCCATTGGTAATTTGATATGGATTGCACTAAATCTGTAGATTGCCTTGGGATGTATTGTCATTTTGACAATATTGATTCTTCCAATCCAAAAACATGGTCCATCTGTTTGTGTCCTCTTCTATTTCTTTCATTAGTATCTTACAGTTTTCTGAGTACAGGTCTTCTGCCTCCTTAGGTAGGTTTACTCCTAGGTATTTTATTCTTTTGATGCAATGGCCAATGGGATTGTTTCCTTAATTTCTCTTTCTTGTCTTTCGTTGTTAGTGTATAGGAATGCAAGAGATTTCTGTGTATTAATTTTGTAACCTGCAACTTTACCAGATTCATTGATGAGCTCTCGTAGTCTTCTGGTAGCATCTTTAGAATTTTCTATGTATAGTATCATGTCATCGGCTAACAGTGACAGTTTTATTTCTTCTTTTCCAATTTGTATTCCTTTTATTTCTTTTCCTTCTCTGATTGCTGTGGCTGGGACTTCCAAAAAACTATGTTGAATAGAAGTGGCCAGAGTAGACATCCTTGTCTTGTTCCTGATCTTAGAGGAGATGCTTTCAGCTTTTCATGATTATGATGTTAGCTGTAGGTTTGTCGTATATGGCCTTTATTATGTTGAGGTACATTCCCTCTATGCCCACTTTCTGGAGAGTTTTTATCATAACTGGGTTTTGAATTTTGTCAAAAGCTTTTTCTGCATCTATTGAGATGATCATATGGTTTTTATTCTTCAGTTTGTTAATATGGTGTATCACATTGATTGATTTACATATATTAAAGAATCCTTGCATCCCTGGGATAAATCCCACTTCATTATAGTGTATGATCCTTTTAATGTGTTGTTGGATTCTGTTTGCTAGTATTTTGTTGCGGATTTTTGCATCTATGTTCATCAGTGATATTCGCCTGTAATTTTTTTTGTGTGATATCTTTGTCTGGTTTTGGTATCAGGGTGATGGTGGCCAAGTAGAATGAGCTTGGGAGTGTTCCTTCCTCTGCAGTTCTTTGGAAGAGTTACAGAAGGATAGATGTTAACTCTTCTCTAAATGTTTGATAGAATTCACCTGTGAAGCCATCTGGTTCTGGACTTTTTTGATTGTTGGGAGTTTTTTAATCACAGTTTCAATTTCAGTACTTGTGATTGGTCTATTCATATTTTCTGTTTCTTCCTGGTTCAGTCTTAGAAGATTGTACCTTTTTAAGAATTTGTCCAGGGAACTTCCCTGGTGGTCCAGTGGTTAAGACTCCATGCTTCCAATGCAGGGGGGTACAGGTTTGATCCCTGTTCAGGGAACTAAGAGCCCACATGCTGTTGGGCATGGCCAAAACTTTTTTTAAAAGAGAGAAAAAAAAATTTGTCCAGTTCTTCTAGATTGTCCATTTTATTGGCATACAGTTGCTTGTAGCAGTCACTTATTATCCATTGTATATCTGTGGTGTCTGTTGTAACCTCTCCTTTTTCATTTCTAATTTTATTGATTTGAGCTCTCTTTTTTTTCTTGGTGAATCTGGCTGAAGGTTTATCAATTTTATCTTTTCAGAGAACCAGCTTTTAGTTTCATTGATCTTTTCTATTGTTTTCTTTGTTTCTATTTATTTCTGCTCTGATTTTTATTTTTCTTTCTACTATCTTTGGGTTTTGTTTGTTCTTCTCTAGTTGCTTTACGTGTAAGGTTAGGTGGTTTATTTGTTTCCTGACGTAAGATTGTATTGCTATAAACTTCCCTCTTAGAACTGCTTTTGCTGCGTTCCATAGGTTTTGGATCATTGTGCTTTCACTTTCATTTGTCTCTAGGTATTTTTTGATTTTCTCTTTGATTTCTTCAGTGATCCATTGATTGATTGTTTAGTAGCATATTGTTTAGCCTCCATGTGTTTGTGTTTCTTAAGGTTTTTTCCTTGTAGTTTATTTCTAATCTAATAGCATTGTGGTTGGAAAGGATGCTTGATATAATTTCAGTTTTCTTAAATTTACTGAGGTTTGCTTTGTGGCCCAGCATGGATCAATCCTGGAGAATGTTCCATGTGCACTTGGAAAGAATGTGTATTCTGCTGCTTTTGGATGGAATGCTCTATAAATATCAATTAAGTCCATCTGGTCTAATGTGTTATTTAAGGCCTTTGTTTCCTTATTGATTTTCTGTCTGATCTGTCCATTGATGACAGTGGGGTATTAAAATTCCCCCACTATTATTGTGTTACTGTCGATTTCTCCTTTTATGGCTGTTCGTATTTGCCTTATATACTGAGGTGCTCCTATGTTGGGTGCATATATATTTACACTTGTTATATCTTCTTGGATTGATCCCTTGATCATTATGTAGTGTCCTTCCTTATCTCTTGTAACAGTCTTTATTTTAAAGTCTATTTTGTCTGAGTATTGCTACTCCAGCTTTCTTTTGATTTCCATATGCATAGAATACCTTTTTCCATCTCCTCACTTTCAGTCTGTATGTGTCCCTAGGTCTGAAGTGGGTCTCTCGTAGACAGCTTATATACAGGTCTTGTTTTTGTATCCATTAAGCCAGTCTATGTCCTTTGGTTGGAGCATTTAATCTGTTTACATTTAAGGTAATTATCGATATGTATGTTCTTATGGCCATTTTGTTAATTGTGTTGGATTTGTTTTTGTAGGTCTTTTTTTCTCCCCTTCTTTTGTTCTCTTGTGATTTGGTGACTATCTTTAATGTTGTGTTTGGATCCCTTTTTCTTTTTTTGTGTATCTATCAATCATAGATTTTTGGTTTGTGGTTACCATGAGGTTTTGATATAGCACTCTCTATATAAATAAGATTGTTTTAAGTTGCTGGTCTTTTAATTTCAAATGCATTTCTAATATCCTGCATTTGTACTCTTCTCACGATTGCTGGTTTTGATATATTTGTGTTGGATGATTTCCTACCTTTACTGTGTGTTTGCCTTTACCGGTGAGCTTTTCCATTTGTAGTTTTTCTTGTTTTTAGTTGTAGTCATTTTTTTTCCCCCCCTACCTAGACAAGTTCCTTTAGCATTTGTTGCAAATCTGGCCTGACAGTGCTGAATTCTCTTAGCTTTTGCTTGTCTGTAAAACTTTTGATTTCTCTGTCGAATCTGAATGAGAGCCTTGCTGGGTGTTCTTGGTTGTAGGTTCTTCCCTTTCATCAGTTTGAATATAATCATGCCACTCCCTTCTGTCCTGCAGAGTTTCTGCTGATAAATCAGCTTATAGCCTTATGGGTATTGCCTTGTATGTTATTCGTTGCTTTTCACTTGTTTCAATATTTTCTGTCTTTGATTTCCACCATTCTGTCTTCTAGCTCACTTATCCATTCTTCTGCCTCATTCTGCTACTGATTTCTTCTAGTGTATTTTTCCTCTCAGTTATTGTATTGTTCATCTCTGTTTGTTCTTTAGTAGATCTTCTAGCTGTTTATTATACATTTCTTGTATCTTCTTGTTCTGTGCCTCTATTCGTTTGCCAAGACTTTGGATCATCTTTACTATCAATCATTACTCTGAATTCTTTTTTTGGGTAGATTGCCTATCTTCACTTCCTTTAGTTGTTCTTCTGGGCTTTTTTTCTTGTTCCTTTGTCTGGGACATATTCCTCTGTCATGTCTTTCTGTGATTGCAGTTTCCACTCCACAAGCTGCAGGGTTGTAGTTCCTCTTGTTCCTGCTGTCTGCCCCCTGGTGGATGAGGCTGGTCTAAGAGGCTTGTGCAGGCTTCCTGGTGGGAGGAACTGGGTCTTGTCCCTCTGGTGGGCAAGGCCATGTCAAGGGGTGTGTCTAGCAGGCAGCTATGGGCTCAGGAAGACTTTAGGCAGCCCATCTGCTGATGGGTGGGGCTGTCTTCCCACCCTGTTGGTTGTTTGGCCCGAGGCTTCCCAGTACTGGAGCCTGCAGTCTGTTCAGTGGGGCCAGGTCTTGGTGAGAAAGTGGGGGCCTCCAGGAGGGCTCACACCAATGAGTACTCCCCAGAACTACCACCACCAGTGTGTTTGTCCCCACAGTGAGCCACAGCCGCCCCCCTTGCCTCCACAGGAGACTCTCCGATACCAGCAGGTAGGTCTGGCCCAGGATCCTATGCGGTCACTGCTTTTTCCACTGGATCCTGGTGCACATGAGACCTTGTGTGCACCCTCCAAGAGTGGAGTTTCTTTTTCTGCCTGTCCTGTCGAATTCCTGTGATCAAACCCCGCTGGCCTTCAAAGCCAGATGCTCTGGGGGCTCCTCCTGATGCCAGACCTCCAGGCTGGGGGTTCTGTTGTAGGGCTCAGAACTTTCACTCCTGTGGGAGAACCTCTGCAAGGTAATTATTTTCAAGTTTGTGGGTCACCCACCTGGCAGATATGGGAGTTGGCTTTATTGCGAGTGCACCCCTCCTACCATCTCGTTGTGGCTTCTTCTTTGTTTTTGTGTGTAGGATAGCTTTTTTGGTAGCTTCCAGGGTTTTTCTGTTGATGGTCATTCAGCAGTTGTGATTTCCGTGTTTGTTTTTGTGAGATGAGGTGAGCTCACATCATTCTACTCCACCATCTTGTTCTTGCTTCAAAATTTCATATCTCATTCAGAAGGAAAAATAGGTGGCTTTGCCATGTCTAACTTGTGTTGTTTAGAGTTGGCCCTAGTGTAAAGAAAGACCATCATTCTGTCGTACTCTTTGAGTTGTAAATGTGTGACCAAGGGACAAAGTCTGACACAGCCCAAGATGTGCAGGCTCATGATGTTTGAGGCAGGAGCAAATTTTGATATGCTTGTTTCCCTCAACAGTATAGCTCAGAGTCAGTCAGAAAATATTTACTCCAAAGGGCCAGAGAGTAAATATTTTAGGCTTGCAGACCACACAGTCTCTCTCTGTCACAACTAAACTCTGCCACTAAAGCATGAAAGTAGCCATAGACAATACGTAACAAATGAGCATGCCTATGTTCAAATAAACTATATTTGAAAAAACAGGCAGCTAGAATTTGGCCCGAAGGCTATAGTTTGCTGAGCCCTGGTATACATAAATAAATCAAAGGTAGCAAAAGTTTGTTGTCAGTTTTATAAAATTTGCCTGATCTTGAAAAGACATTTTCCTATTTCTAAATGCCATTTTTGAATGATTATCTTTTCTTTCTATTGATAAGATAAAGCTGTTGTTACCTTACATTTCCTCCAAGTGATGAAAGTGGTAAAGATTTGTTTCTACTTGCTACCTAATCGTACAGTAGTTTGCATTCTATGACTTCAAAATGAAACTTCCCTTCTCTTGACAGATAAACACTACATGTGAAGATTGGCAAAAGGGAACATTGATTTCTGAAGTAGCCTGGAGAGGAAAAGCACTGCTCAATATCAAGTGGACAGATGCTTGGTGTTTGTTTTCCAAAGATGCTGTTGAAGTAGTCTTTGCTACTGCTTTCCTTCACTCAGTCAAAGCTCTTCATAACATGGGCTGCATGAAATCAAAGCAAACTTTCCCATTTCCCACCACACTCGAGAGTGAGAAGAGGCATGAGAGTGAAGAAAACTTTATGCCTGAAGAGAGATTTCTACTCAGGATGCCTTCTCTAGTTAATGTCAAAGAGGACGTGAAGGAACCCCTAGGGCCTGAAATTGTGGTCTTTGAATTTGCACACCGCCTGTCCCAGGAAATCTTGAGTGATGCCTTGCAGCAGTGGGCTGGCAACCACCTCAAGTACTATGACATCCCATATATTGAGAGTGAGGGGCCTTGACGCTGTGTGTAGGATGATGACACTTTCTCAAATTGTGGATAAAGTTGGTGCTAGTTTAAATACATGAAACAATAGCAAAAACTGGTATGAATAAATACAAATAACTCCATCTGGGTATAAAGAAAAATATTTCGATAGCCATCAAGAGTCTAAGAATACCTAAAATGAAGTGTTTTAAGCAGTTCTACATTAACAGCAATTTCTATCTGCTTGGTCTTGGATTTTAGTCATTAAAGGGTTAAATGTAAGTCCTCTGGTGCCACAGTAATCAGCTGTGTCACACCACTTCCAGAGGCAACAATGCCATCACCAAAGAAATAAGAATTTTTAAAATTCTTTAAAATTAAAAAAAAAATTCTTTAAGAATTTAAATTTATTTAATACCCATGTTTTCAAAATGGTCATTTTAAAGACATTCCTTTAAAATAACTATTTGTCAATTTATACAAAAAAAACAAGATATGAAAAGGATTTTCTTGAAATGCCTGGGCAAGGGAATTGCCTGGGCACTCAAGCCATAGCTGTTAACAGTGGGTCTTGTTTGCCAAAATCTTTTGAGTCAAGGATCCCTCCTTCTTAACACAAATGACCAAGCATTAGAAAGCAACCCATGTGGAAGAGGTCCACCGTGAACCATGTCCTTAATAAGATATTTACTTTTGTAGATGAAAAGCATAACTATCACCTTGAACCTCAGGGCCCTAACTAATCACACCTGTTACTGGATGACTCAGACTTTGCATATAAGCATCTTAACAATATACAATTTACAGAAGTCATGACAATGTTTTTTGCATTGAATTAGGTAGCCCAGTGATATTACTATACAAGAAAACAAGCAGGGGTAGCTTTTATAAACAGCAATCCAGAAAACTGTAAAGTAACAGAAGCCCTAGTTGGCAAGGTGGAAAGAAGAATCTGGTCTCAGTGTTGCATGTATGTTAAGCTTTACTGTCTCACAGATGCAAGGGGCTGGTACATGGGCAATCACCATTCAGATTACTATGGGACCAGATTATGCATGAGAATTTATAGTTATTACAAAAGATCAAATACTCTTCCAAAGGGAATACTCATGTATATTTTTAATGGTAACAAAGCCCATGGGGCATTTACAGCCATATACTATACTATTTTCATAAATTTGGCTACTGTTTTGGGAAGCCTTTTTTTTTTTAAGAAAAAAAAATTAAGTACTGTTTAAGATCAATGATAACAGAAAATTCAAGAAAGGGGGAAGAAGATACTAGAAGATGTAACTTGCAAGAAAATTGAGACTGAGAGTCTTTAGAAGTATCTTTTCATCAAGATTTGCCACACATTGAGTTTAACTGGAATAGGAATTATTTAAGCCAGTGCGATTAGGTCCTTTTATTAAGATACAACAGACCCTTGTCATTGAAATCTAAAGAAAGGCAGAAAAAGGCTTGTGACTTCTAATGACATAAATGTATATGACCTTATAAGCAGGCAGAATTGCTACCTCTGATTTTAGCAGTTATACTCTGAAACCCACAATCAAATAGACTGAATTCTCCAAGGTAAATGGGCAAAGAAAATTCTTTTGAAGTGAGTGGTGTGCCATTTTTCAGTTGCCTTTGGACAACTGGTCATTTAACTTTCACCTAATCCCAGGGTTTGTACTGTCCTGTTGTACTTATAATCTAGCAACTTTACAAAATAGAAAAACCACCACCCCTGTTTATACAAGGATCTGAAGTTGCAAGGCTAAGAACAGAAAGTTTCCAAAAAGTGCAAAACATATTTCCAGCTCATGAAGAAAAATTTAGGTTTATGAGTGCTTATACTAATGACTCAGACAAAAGCCTAGATGTTGCCGTTTTTCATTCATTTTATATTTTACATCAGATACTTTTGCTGCAAGGTCACTGCTGTTTAAAAGATATAATTAAGTATATAAGATAATACATATTATGTTGAGAACACAAAGCCATATAAAAGCAGCGCATCACACTAAATTTTTCAGCATACATAGGGACATAGACTAGTAGGCTTTGATTATATCTAAATATTTTGATCTCAGGTTCCTCTTTTGCCCTGGGCCTCTATTTCCTAGGGATATAATACAGGCAGGCCTGCCAGACCGATATCTAGCTGGAAGTCTGATCTCTGTTGCCACCCTCTCTGATACTATGGCAATAGGGTTTTGTCATTGAGCACCACCCCCTTGCCCCTGACTCACTTTAATAGTATAGTATCTTGTGACATACAGAGACTTACTTGGAGATGTATGCTGTATAATATGTCATACCATGGACATGGAACTACAAAGGCTTGCATAATCAGTGAGTTAGTGGATTAACCAAGTTGGGGGCAGGCAGGAAGGAGCTGGATCAACAAGTGTACTGCGTATGATTGTTATCAAGATATAGTTTGGCCTAGATGACAAGATAAATGAGAACATCTTTGATAGGATAATTCAACTTCTTACATACCTTCATCTTTAAGTATTGGATTTACTTCATTTTGAAGGTCTTTCATGAACAAAGAGTAGAAGGGCTGCTTGAGAAGGAAGGAGACATATAAAACAGAAGACTGAAAGAATTATTAGCTACTGGAATGGGAAACATTTGTTCCAACTTAGATCACAAACACAGAAGAAATAAGAATAGTGGCCAAATTATAAGGGAAAAGAAAATGGGGAAAAGAGGGCCCAAGAAACAACACTCACGTCAGGCTCCAAAAACAAGTTTCCAATGTTTTCATCTGAGGGGAAGGACACAGTAGCCAAGTTCCATTCCGTTCTTTACCACAGTCACATGTGCCCAACCACTGAATCTTCTCCCTCAAGAACATCCAGGAGAGGGGCAGATGAGTGCCACCAGCATGACAAAGAACCTGCAGGGGGCAACTCTGGAAGCAGCAGATTAGCAGAGAGAAATGTGCCGATTCCTCATTTAAGAAAACTCACATAACCCCACACATGTGCTTCACTGCTCCCTTCCCAGTTCAGTGTCTTTTGAGTGCTAGTTATTACCTTTCAGTCACAGGCCTTTGACCTGACAGTTCTCCACTTGCCATTGCCTTATCAGTTCTTTGCAAACTACCTATGGTTATTAGCACTTAAAGCACAATTTTGAAGGGGATAAAAATTTATCTTAGTCCCAAAGGAATCATTTGTGTCAAACTGCCTTATAAGTATTAAAAAGAGACATGTTGAACGAATGAAGTAGCATGACACTCATATATCCTACTCAGTATCACTGGCATTTTATGAGATGGGGGAACTATACTTTTGTAATTATATAGTTTGAGAAATCAAAAGTTAGAGACAAATTATAAATGTCAAGGAACAGTAATTTAAAAACAAAGTTCTAACAAATAAATTGTTTGCTTAATCATAATGCCCCCATCCTGTATTTGTGTGACCAAACTGGACATGTCTTCCTTGGAGCAGTGGGCACAGGCTCAGATGTACTCCCTACATCTTACTTGGCAAAACTCAACTTTTGTTAGCAAATTCTCTTCACTGTAAGACTTAGCTATGAAATGGTATATTTTTTCCCAAATATTTTTGTGAAAACATTTTTCCTAACTGTTCAATAAAAGTCTAGTTGCAATTAACTAGTTACGAGTCCTTGTTTAACTGAAGCAAGCAAATGCTTTTCACCATTGTGTGATTTCAAATTTTTTAACATAAACGACTTAACATTTTATGCATTTCTAGCAAATACAAAGAAAATAAAAGTCCATTTATACAAGTATTTTCTTAGATCATTCACATCCACATTTAGAAGCTTTAAGATATAAATGTAAACATGTTCATTATCATGGCATCTTTTTTCCAAATATGTTCCTAATTTTGGGGGGAAGAAAAATGCTTCATGTTAAGTATATTGAGAACAGAAAATTTAAAGCAATTCCTTCTGGACTGCAATTTCCTCATCTATGAGAAGGGTGCAGGATATAATCTTTGATGTCTTTTTCGGTTCTGCCTGCTTTTCATTCTTTCACAAGACTAAAGTTCTCTTAGTTTCTGAGGGGTTTGGAATGAAGGAAAAATTGTACCAAGCTATAAAGTAAATCATAAGCTGATCTTTAATTTAAAAATGATTCTTACCTAGATATTAATGTTCCAAGTCTGGAACATCCACAGTTGTGTACCTTAAAAAAACCTTATTTTGTCAACAGTACCAATTACTGAAGGTACTTCTATTTTGAACAAAAGTCCTCTTGTTTTCAAGTTCTTTCTCCTGATTTGAACTGTGTAAGAACAAATTACTGTTATCACAAAAGTCTGATGTAAATTGCAGAAGGCAGAGTGTCTATCTTAGAGATTAGAGTTTTCTAATGCCTCATTCTGCCAGATTAGCAAATACTCTAAACAACAAGAAATAATGCTTTTACTTTCCCCATAGGAAGGGATTCTGGTTAACTTCAGAAAAAGCCAAGGCTGAGTCGATAATACTGGAAAGACAACCTAATAACCTTTTCTCTTTGCCTGAGATTTCTATCATTATAAAAGGAACACTTCAGCTACAGAAACTCATAATTATTTTAAAATAGATTTATATATGGAGAAAATTCTATGAAGTGTTAACACAGTATATCCAAAAAACTTTCAGAGTTTTTATTTTTTATAACCTATACATAAGTTTACTTAATCAACATTAAAAACCAATACCCTAAGCCAAAACATAAAGTTGCCATTTCAATTAGATATACTAACTCAAGAATCTCTAAAGACCTTCAAATTTTCCCATCTTTTAAAATAGGGCTGGAAAAATTTTTCTGAAAAGGACCAGACAGTAATTATTTTAGGCTTTGCAGGCCTTACAATCTCTACTGCAACTACTCAAAGCAGCCACAGATATGTAAACAGATGAGTAAAGCCATGTTCCAATAAAGTTTTATTTATGGACAATGATATTTGAATTTCATGTAATTTTCACATGCCATGCAATATTGGTCTTTGATTTCTTTCTCCAGCCATTTAAAAATGCAGAAACCATTCTTAGCTGAGGGATATATGAAAAAAAAAAAAAAAAAAGGCAGCAGGTTGGCTTTGGCCCATGTGCCATAGTTTGCCAACTCTGCTCCAAAATAATACTTTAAAAATCCAGTCTCTTCAAAATTTCAAATCATTACTTCCCAGAGATTTGAAGTGATTATTCAAAGCTTCATCAGTAACTTCTTTTAGATCAGCTGGTTTCCACTTCGGACTCTGGTCTTTATCTATTAAAACTGTCAAGTAAAGACATAAGAAACGTTAGTATTCTCTTTGGTATTACCAGATTTTAATTACTGAATTGACACAAACTACCTTGGACTAGGCATATTTTCTATAGCACATCTTTTTCTGCAAAGTTGAAATTTTTGTATGTGTTCCTTTTTCTTTTTCCCCTTAAATTAAGCCCTCACAGAATTGGATGATGACCTCACCTGCTAAGCCTGATGGTCTCTAGCTTGAATACAGTCTGCTGAACTAATCCAGTGGTTTAAGCCTTAGAACTTTTTTTTCTCTTTTTCTAATAATATCATAAATGAAATCTCTCTTTAGCTCTTTATAAAAGAGCTAAAACCAGAGTTGGTGTGGTTTAAAGGGAAGGCAGGAGAGGGGGGAGGGCCCAGATCTGTCTTCTAAACTCCTCCACATTGAACTGAGAGGAAAATTACTTGAGGTACAGGGAAAGGGACTTCATGCATAATTAAATGTGGATACAACTGTTTTGCTGAATCTTCTAGCTCACACTGAATTAAAATACCAGACCACCTTCAGGTTATCATGAGAAGCTCTGCTTCTCTTCTTTCAGTGTAGTCATCACTTAGTGTAGCCACATAGTATCCCCACAGGATTTTAAGTAAGTATGAGGCAATCAATCCATAACCTCCTTTAAAAAGGGAGGAGAATGTCCGTTTCCTGGTTGTGATAGCATACTACAGTTATACAAATGTTACCATTTGGGAAACTGGGTGGAGGGTATGCAGGATCTCTCCATATTATTTTTTACACTGCATTTGAATCTACAATTATCTCAAAAAATTAAAAACCAAAAAGAAAGAGAATGGGGCTGTACCTAGTCTGGTTGTGGTAAGGAATTTCAGCCATGCTTAAGATGTGCGTAATTCTTGTGGGGAATTAAAGTATTTAAACATACAAAGTCTACAGTGAACCTAAAAAAATGAGTTAATCACTAAAAGGCGAAATAGTTAAAGAAGCCATCTGGGAACCAAAGGCAGTAGGCTGCCTCAGAAGGTAGAGGGAAGGGGGCTTTATGCATAATTAAATGTGGATACTGGAGGTTTTCACGGTTTGGCTGCCTAACTATAGGATTCCAGTGTCAGATCAGTGGTGATACTGAACACTGATGTTATGATCCCTGCCAGTTTGAAAGTTTTACATTCCCTGGACAGAGTAAATAAAAACAATCCTGGAGTATTCTTTCTACAAGAATCTCTTCCCTAAAAGCCCTGTGGGTCAATGCTATCTACCTCCTTGACAGTGCACTGAAGGTCAAATGGAAAGAGAATATTAATCAAATTTGCAGGTTATTTAATTTCAAACTAACAAAATTTTTATTCTAGCATAGATAAAACAAGTTCTTGCCATGTAGACAACTCAGGTTTTTCAGGTTTCATGAGGCACCCACTCAAATTCCAGTTGGTAGCTCTCTAGCTCTTCTGAGATAATCCTTTAAAAAAATTTTTTCTGTAAATTCTTCTAAAGGAAGAAGTTTATTCTAGATGTTAAAAGTAAGAATTTTTTACAGCCATTCCCCTAATTGATAGTTTATTTTATCTAATTTGGTAACATACTTTATAATTAGCAAATTGTAGCAAACATTTGGTTATGTAAGAACATCTTAACAGTTTTACCCAGAATAGATACTGCTTTCTGAATAAAGAGGTTATGCTGAAAGATGAGGTTACATACTTTCTCTTCATTAAAAAGTAGCTTGATAACCACCTGGGCTATGAATCAGAACTTTGATGCTGCTTGGTTTCAGCTCTTTTTCCTTAAAATAATTGACAGTATATCTAAAAAACAATACCTTTCTTTTCTAAGTTTAAGAAGGGCTGCTATAACATATAATGAATGAATACTTTAGCAACATAATCCAAGTAGCACACAGGTCCTCCTAAAATCAGAGGTCTAAGCTCTGATCCACATGCAGCAAGAATTTGCAGGGAATTAGTAGGATGAATGCATGTTTTCCATAAAACATATAGCCATTTCCTCTGACTCAACTCCACGTGTCCTCTAAAAGGATTTGTTTCTTTCTTATACTATATCATGCCAGAAATGAAGAGAATTCTACCACAGTGACCAGTGTTTATTGAAGCTTACAGCTCAGAGAGCATAACCTTTTATTCAGATAAAGTATATCTAGAGTCTGTACTATATTAAAGTGATAAATAAAAACATAATAAAATGAGATATGTAAAATACATGCAGAGTGAAAGAACTCATTTTATACAACATAAATGACAGCTACTATTTATAGGCATATGGACTTATACATAAAAAGAAATGGTTGCAGATTTGCTAGGAACAAAAAATATCAACTACTTCACTTGCTTTTTCTTAATATTCTTACTTTGAAGATGATAAGCAAAAATAGAAATTAATAATAGTAGTAGATGTTACTAATTATGCCATATGTTTTTTTCTCAATGTCAATGTTTAACTGCTAGGTTCAGGCAAAGAGGTGGATGGTAGGGTCCAACATAGCTGGGATTTTGCCAAAAGCCAGGACAAAAAAAGAGGGGCCTTCAGGACTTTCTGCAAGAGAATAAACGTACCTTTCAAAGGCTTCAGCAGCAGAATGAATTTACAAACTCACGCTGCACTTAGCAGAGGGAGTCCATGTGACTGCAGGAGCAGGATTACCTCTTATATATACATTAGGGAGCAGTGGCCACATTATTGGATTTTTTAAACAATACTGGTTTCAAAGACTGGTCTTCCCTCATATGCCAGTTGGTAATATTAAAAAAAAAAAAACTGCAATTTTTATAAAAGTTTGATTTTCACTAATCAAACAACCATCATCTTTTTTTTTTTTTTTTTTTTTAACAGTATCTGCTCAAAAGTCCTATTTCCATAATAGCCAGGAAGGAAACAACTGTCACTTACCTGCCCTAACACCTTCATGAAAGTCATGGCCTCTCTGAAAGAAAATCAAGATTAAATGCAGAATTTCTGGGCATCTTCATTCCTGATCATCTCCTCTCTTCCACCCACTTTAGCCCCCACTCCGTGGCCACACCCTGAGCCACGACATTCAGAGACTGGACCACCTCTGAGAACCCACTCTCTGATCACCTCCTCCTATTCTTATTTGCTCAAATATCTCCACTGCTACAAATCCCTGATTTAACTGAGCTCCGCTGACCTACGCGACTTTCTCACCATTTGTTCTGGCTTCACTCTGCTCTTCATCCAGCCCAGTTTCCCCAGTTCATTAACGGGTCATTTCTTTTTCTTGAAAATGCCCTTATCTCCCTCAAGCCTTTCCCCCCCGCCCTTTATTCTATCTTGGCAAAATCTCAGCACCAGCTGAACCCTACTATTTACCTCTGCCTGTGTTCGAGCAGCTAAAATCTTACCGCAGAAAAATCATACAACTGTGACTGGCTTCGTTTAAAATTCATGATCACAAATCTCAAACAGGCATGGAAAACTGCCTCACAATCCATGTTCTCTCCCCCACTGCAAGATAATGACTTCAACTGTCTTCTGTCCCCTCAACCTCTTCCCCTAGCAAGTTCTACTCTTTACACTATATTCTCAGCTAATGAGTTAACCTTCTACTTTATTTAAAAAAAAAAAAAAAGAGATGCCCTAAGACAGAACATTCTCTTCTTCCCACTAAAACATCTGCAGCCCAACTACAGCCATCTGCACATACCTTCCCTTTCCCGTCTAAGGAGGAAGGGACCCACCCCTGCCAAAGGCCAATCCTCCCCTGCCTTCCCATTCATATGCCCTCTTCTCAAGGACTAAGCCTGAGAAGGTCACCTGTCTCTCTTTTCCTGCCATCATCAATGTAGGCAGTATAACTTAGTGGTTGAGTGCATGCAGTTCAAATGTCTGGGTTCACCACCTAGCTCTACTACACAGTAACTACGTGACCTTGGGCTAGTAATTTCTCTAACTCCCGGTTTCCTTATATGAAATGGTAATATCAACACATCCATCCTAAGATTATCTTAATCCACATTCCAGCACAGCGTCTGACACATAGTAAGTGTTCAGTAAATGTTAACTATTATTAGTATCATCAACATAATCCTCTTTCCCTATTGGCTCATTCCCAATCATTTACAAACATGTTCTAGTATCTTCCAAAGGAAATCTCACTTGATTCCACAGTCCCAGCTTCTACCCTACTTCCGTTTCAAGAAGAAAGGGTTGTGAACACAGTCTTCAATTCTTCACATCCCATTTACTCACTTCCCCTCCAGCTTACCACACTGCAACTTCTGCCTCAACACACCCCTGAGATGGCGTGCCAAAATCATCTGTAACTTCAGTATTGCCAAACGCAAAGCATGCCTTTACCCTCGTCTCCTAGAGGCTTTGGCAGTGTTCCCTCCTCCTTGAAACACTCCTCTCCTGCTTTCATGACACCACGCTCTCCTGGTTCTCCCACCTCTGTCCGTTTTCTCTTCCACTGCTCATTTTCCTTCTATATGATCTTATCCACTCTAAACTCAACACATCAGTGCCTGAGTGATCAGTTCTGTTAAAAATAAGATCCACAACAAGAGAGGCCGCGATAGTGAGAGGCCCACGCACTGCGATGAAGAGTGGCCCCCGCTTGCCACAACTAGGGGAAGCCCTCGCACAGAAACGAAGACCCAACACAGCCATAAATAAATAAAAAAAAAAAAAAAAAAAAATAGTGCAATACTTTAAAAAATATATATATATATAAAAAAAAAAAAAAATAAGATCCCGTCCCTCCTCTGCTCAAAAAACATCCCGTGCCTTCCCACTTCACTCAGAACAAACGCCGAAGTCTGATAAAGACCTCCACGGCCAGGTACGCCCTGCACAGCCCTTCCCTACGCTGTCCGCTCTGACCTCCTTTCTCTCTCACTCACCGACCACGCCTGCCCCACTCCATCAACGAGGCCCCCCGGCAGTTCCTAGAACAGGAAGGCCACCCCTCACCTCAGAGCTCTGTACTTCAGGTGCCCTGCAGATAGGAGCATGGCTCGCTCCCACACTTCTTTCAGGTTTTCACTCAAAGAACATCATCTCAGTGAGGTCTTCTCTGGTCTTCCTGTCTACAAGTTCAACTCCTATCCCCCTGTATTCCATACCCTCCTTCCCGATTTACTTTTGCTCCTTAGCACCTGTAATAATATACTACATATTTTACAAATTTATCTGTTTATAGTCTATCTCCCCCACTATAAAGTAAGTTCCAGGAGGGCAGGGATGTCTCTGTTTTGTTTACCTATATATTAGTGCCTAGCACATGGTAAGCACTCTTATTTGTTAAGTAAATAAATAAATCTCCAAAGTTTTCTTTTTTTTAATTGGTGTTAATGTCTCTCAGACTTAAATCTCTAACCTACACCTCTAAGCTCCAACTCCTAAATGTGTTCTTTCCTTCATATCCATCAAGGCCTATCAAGTCTATCTCCTACATTTGTCTTAAATCCATTTACTTCTCTCCACTGCCACTCTAGTCTAAGCCACTACTATTCTGCACCTGGATTACTGCAGTGAACTCATATCTGATCTCTACATCCACTCTGAACCCCCTCCCCAACCCCACCATCATTCAGTAGCAATAATTACCTTCCTAAAACCAAATCACCCCCTGCTGAAACCCACGAGGCTTTTCAACATTCTCATTTCTCACCCTTCAGGTCACAGATGAGCTGACATCTCAAAGATGTCTTCCTGGACCTACTTATTTAAAGGTTTCCCTTTGCTTCCCCCATTCCCTCTTGTCCTCACATCATTCTATCACCAACCCTGTATGTTTTCCTCTAGAGCACTTACCACAATTTGTAATTATTTTACTTATTTTCTTTACTTGTTCTTTATAGTCTCAGGAGGCTATAAATTCCATGAGAACAAGGACATACACCAGCATAATACTTAGCACAGTGCCTGGCAAATAGCTAAACATATTTGCTGAGAGAATGAAGGAAGGAGGGACTCAATCAATCCAGGCAGGACACTAAATGTACAGTGAAAAACAGGGACTGGGGGCTTCCCTGGTGGCGCAGTGGTTAGGAGTCTGCCTGCCAATGCAGGGGACGCGGGTTCGAGCCCTGGTCTGGGAGGATCCCGCATGCCTCGGAGCGACTGGGCCCGTGAGCCACGACTGCTGAGCCTGCGCGTCTGGAGCCTGTGCTCCGCAACGGGAGAGGCCGCAACGGTGAGAGGCCCGCGCACCGTGATGGGGAGTGGCCCCCGCTCGCTGCAACTGGAGAGGGCCCTCGCACAGAAACGAAGACCCAACACAGCCAAAAATAAATAAATTAATTAATTAATTAAAAAAAAAAAAAAAAACAGGGACTGGGTGAGGTGTACCGGGTAGGGGTCAGGAGCGTGACCATCTGGTTTCACACGCCATGTCTCTGCCACTTAACAGCTGCACCACCTTAGGCAGGTTACTTTACTTTTCTATGCCACTGTTTCGTCATCTGTAAAGTGGAAACAATAATAGTACCTGCCTTCTGCAGACAGTGTAATATGTAACTGAGAGAATGCACATAAAGTCCTAGCATAGTACCTACTCATACTACACAAAAGACCTCAGCTGCCATTTACATCCTATGGAGTGACCTCAATATATGACTAATAGAGCTTAATTTATGGTTGGATGAACTATTTTGAATATCTTCACTATTTCAGGACATCGAAGACCATTAGGTATGTCTACTTTCTAGTTATTAAACATAATATTTCCTTTAGGCCATGAGTGTATTAATCTAAGGGTCCTCTACACATAACACAAAAGAGATAATTCTGCTTTAAAAGAGTTTATCTGGGGACTCGCCTGGTGGCCCACTGGGTAAGACTCCGCACTCCCAATGCAGGGGGCCTGTGTTTGATCCCTGGTGAGGGAACTAGATCCCACATGCATGCTGCAACTGAAGAGTTTGCATGCCACAACTAGGAGTCTACATGCTGCAACTAATAAGTCCGCATGCCGCAACTAAAAGATCCCACATGCCGCAACAAAGATCCTGTGTGCCGCAATGAAGACCCGGCACAGCCTAAATAAATAATATATTTTTTTAAAGAGTTTATCTGGAAGAATAAATCACTATGACTCTGAAATATTTCATGAAATCAATAATATTCTATGTGATTATTGCCTATTTTAAGTGTATCTATAATGGTATTTTCAATGCTAATCTATTAATTAAAACATATAATAGACTAATAACTTCCCTTTGTGCATTTAGACTTAGAGAATTTATGCTTCTTGCCCAAGGTCAGAGACTATGCCTGAAAAATGGTTAAAATTTCTATTCTGAATTTCACATGAGGTTACAGTCCTTCTTACAATTACATGCAAAGGTAACTGCTGTTTCATAAAGGCTTATTAACAATCTGTGAGCAATATTCCCCCGTGCCTTAAGCTAACTGGCCTGTTGTATTTTCATAGAGTAGATTTATAGATAGTTTCAATTTTCTTGTTTATAAATTTTCTATATTTTACATGTTCTACAATGAACATATACAACTTTCATAACTAGAAAATGACAATACTTTAAAGAAAAATTCTTACCATACAAGCTTGACTCAGCCGATATTCCATAGTTAATACTTCCTGCAAGGTCTTGGAAGACCCCTCCATGAGTTGCCTTAGTGTGATCTTTAGGGATGTTGGAGACATTTTATTAATTACCTATTAGAGAAAAAATTTACTAGTTTTAGCCCAATAGTTCCTTTACTGCTTATAATAAACTAGCTGAGTTTTGATATAAATCATATTAAAATTTGTTCCTTAACAATACTTTCATACAACAAAGTCTCATAAAAATAAGATTATGCCTTAGCCTAATCCTGCCAAAGCACCAAACAAAAATCTCTAATCCGGTACAACAAAACAGATCATTCTACAAGTGGAATAAATTCTATACCCATAACTGAAGTAATAAAGTACATCTACATTTTGTAGCCTGCCTGACATAAATTATCATCTCAACTACGTAATAAGCAAGCAGTGATTATGCCTAAATAAAACTAATACACATCTCACAAAGCGCTAATGTATCAGAAGACAGACATTTCACTTTACAATATAAAGAAAGTGAAGGATGGGCTTCCTTGGTGGCGCAGTGGTTGAGAATCTGCCTGCCAGTGCAGGGGACACAGGTTCGAGCCCTGGTCTGGGAAGATCCCACATGCCGCGGAGCAACTAGGCCCGTGACCCACAACTACTGAGCCTGCGCGTCTGGAGCCTGTGCTCCGCAACAAGAGAGGCCGCGATAGTGAGAGGCCCGCGCACCGTGATGAAGAGTGGCCCCCGCTTGCCACAACTAGAGGAAGCCCTCGCACAGAAACGAAGACCCAACACAGCCAAAAATAAATAAACAAATAAATTAAATAATTAAAAAAAAAAAGAAAGTGAAGGAGTAGAATACGGTAGCTCCTCCTTCCCACTTTGTGACTCTAGAGAAGTGTCTTAACTGAACTATAGTCTTCACCTAAAAATAAATCCACTTACCTTGGAAGTAAAGAGAGAGACAATAATTCAAGGTATTGTGACATGGTCTTCTCTAGTACTTAAATATTTGATAAAGTAAGAAATACAGGCCTGACTCCTTGGCTACAATGCTATGCCACTTCCTTCTGAATTTAAAGATGCTATTACTGATACTCCAATACATGTGTATGGCTGTGAATACAACAGCTGCTGCAGGAGGTCCCATTACATGCGTATAAATCTGAGGCTTGCCCTTTCCTTTATAATTGCAATATATAGTTTTCAGGCATGTTGTTGAGCGACTGTATCAAAGGTATGAATTTCACTTTTTGAGTTCAAAGAACTCCCCACATCAAGATTCCAGGTTCTTTGTATCATCCTCAAGTCTGCAACAGATTCAGAGAACAGACTGAGTGGGTAGGGCAATATCTTTATCTTACCAAGCAGTTGCCAGAGCTTAAATAGATGACTACTGTACAGGAGAAGTTGAGGGAAGATTAGTACCCTACCTACAGCCACAATGCTGAAGAGAAGATGAGAAGGAGAGAGAAACAATTAAGTCTTTTAGGACTCTAGTTCATATTCGCAGGAACTCATTCTTCTGCCCTCAGCGCTGTATGGACATGATCCCATTCAATGCCCTGAAAGCGATCCTACTTCATGTTCTCACCTTTCTGGTTGCAGGCCACAAGGATGATGGCACCCCTGCAGCAGTCTGCACACTGTGCTGGGGGCCCATCCTTTCCATAGGCAAGTAGGTAATGGGTCCATTTTATTGCCAAACCCAGTAGTTTTCTCTGGTCAGAGCAATGCTCATGTTATCACAATGAAGACCTAGAAGAACTTCATTCACAATGCTAAAAGGTGTACTTAAGGGAGGGACACAGCTACCTTCTATCTTTTCTAGTCTGCAAAAACAATGAAGCTACAATTCCCTTTCCAACAGGGCTGCAGTGTGCAAGCTCACAATTATGTACCTCACTCAGTACTATTGTTATGATTAACTGCCTATGTCCTCAATTCTTAGTTTGGTACTTTATGTGCCATCTAGACACAAAACTCCGTCTCTCGCTATACTTCCTCACCTGGCTACCAATTAATTTCATAAGAAAGGCCACTTAAGATCCCCAGTTGTCTGTGCTTGTGCCATATACACAAACTAGAAAAAAAAATAGGAAGAAAATTTCATTAAAAAAGCTCCATTGGTTCAGACATTTCATGAAATATTAAAAGATGTTTTCATAAGACAGATATAATAGAAGAAGAAACTGTAGTCTCCAACCACTCAATATGCCGGCACTTCAGCACAGAGGCTAAGGTTTTGGACTCTAGAGTGAGACAGCTCTGAGGTGGAATCTCAGCTCCACTACCTCCTACATGATTGACCTTAGTTTCCTCATTTGTGATATGAAGATAATAAATATTACCCACTTCATAAATGGCATGGCAATACAGGATAGTGCAATGTGTCAGAAAGCAAGCAAATCAGGGAAGGGAAGGGACATTTACTGAGCACATTTTCCTTAGCTCTCAGGCAAGTACGTTCACACATATGCACATTTTACAAATGAGGAAACCAGACTCATGAATTTGTCCAAGGTCACACAGAGCAGGAATCCAAACCTAAGCCAGCCAACTCCAAAGCCTACCTCCTCATACTATATGAGGCTATAAAAGTAATCAAGAAGGTCAAAGGCTGAAGAAACATCAAAAAGAACAAAGATGGAGGAGAGGACATTGTGTCAGGTGAAGAAGTGAATAAAAACTTGTTTGTGGGGACTTCCCTGGTGGCACAGTGGTTAAGAATCTTCCTGCCAATGCAGGGGACATGGGTTCGAGCCCTGGTCCAGGAAGATCCCACATGCCGTGGAGCAACTAAGCCCGTGCGCCACAACTGCTGAGCCTGCACTCTAGAGCCCGCGAGCCATAACTACTGAAGCCCGCGAGCCATAACTACTGAAGCCCACGAGCCACAACTACTGAAGCCCACGTGCCTAGAGCCCGTGCTCCACAACAAGAGAAGCCACTGCAACAAAGAGGAGCCCCCGCTCTCAGCAACTAGAGAAAGCCCGCGCAGCAACAAAGACCCAATGCAGCCAAAATTAAATAAATAAATAAATTTATTTTTAAAAAAACTTGTTTGTGTAATTTCAATGGCAAAGAGGAAGATAAAGTCAGGAGAGTAGCTTGAGGAAAAACAGAGTCAAGGAAAGGCTTTTTTATAAGGGTAGGAAAGCTTCGAAAATGATAGAAGAAAATATGCCACTAACTCAAGAAGGTAAAATTGAAGATACTGAAAGAGGGAGATGGCTGATGCAATTAGTTCCTAGAGGAGGCAGAAAAGGATGAAATAAGACCACCGATGGGGATGTTTCCCTTGACAAGGAAGTGGGACACATTAGAGCAGCGGTCCCCAACCTTTTTGGCACCAGGGACTGGTTTCGTGGAAGACAATTTTTCCACGACGGGGTGGGGGGGATGTTCAGGCGGTAATGCCAGGGATGGGGAGCGGTAATGCCAGGGATGGGGAGTGGCAGATGAAGCTTCGCTCGCTCGCCCGCCGCTCACCTCCTGCTGTGCAGCCCGGTTCCTAACAGGCCGAGGACTGGTACCGGTCTGCGGCCCGGGGCTTGGGGACCCCCGTGTTAGAGGAATCAAAGAAGGGATGATGGAAGAGCATTAAAGGAGCTAACATAGCTTCATTCATTATAAAGGGAATACAGACTGTTTTGGAAATTTTGATTAATGATTAGGACTTGGATCTTCAGCTAAGCCAGAAATGTGTATGGATACAACCCTGCGCCCACCCATACAACTAACTGAGTGGACACATTTCTGCTTATTAGAGGAGCACTGGTCAGTGTTCTAACCAATTTATCTGACCCTTTAAAGATTAGTTGTCTCCTGCATATCAAATAGCCAACTTCTTTTTTCCTTTATTTTTATCAAATGATTCACATTCTCATCTCAATTCAACAATATTACTGAGCATTTATTATGCATTAGACACTTCAGGGGAGACAATAATCAACAGCACATGGTCCTTGCACTCAAAGCATTATGAGCACTATAATCACTGCCTTTTGGGTAAGAATCCTAGGAACCCTTCTTTTGGCTAAGTTTTATTTATTAAGACCTAGGAAATTTACCACAAAAGGAAAACTCAGGATAATGCCTCTGACCCTCTCCTCAGGAGTCTACCACAACTCTCAATAATATACAGTCTGACATGAATTATCAAGAGAAAAACAGTATTCAACAAGCCTACTGATTACAATTAGAAAATTTCTACCAAGTAGGACTCAGAGTTGACTCAAGGGCTATAACAACTATTTCTCTGATTCACTAAGAGATCTTAGAAAATGATCTCTTGAGTTCTTTCCTTTATAAAAAAGGATATCGCGTGTAACATTCTTTAAAAGTCTAGGCTCTGCCAGTTTTAATCTCAAAAGAAGGAACACTAACAGGAATTCAAGTAAATTTAGATCATTTTACTTTTTAAAAATGCATTAAAAAATAGAGCTGATACTGACTTACATTACATACAGGGTAAAGACAATGAACAGGAAATGAGAGCTTAAGAAGCTAATTAAAGGCAACAAATTAGCTTATTCTTCATCTAACTCAAAAGAATACATAAAGGTATAGGAAAAATATAAATGGGTGTAATTTTGCTCTCCTCTGAAAAATGGCTACAGCATATTTCCAATTTATTAATATATTATGATGAACTTCCTAATCATTCCATTAAAAAACCAAATTCACTACTTGTAAAAACTTTCATTGAACCATTAAAAATGCCATCAAGATAAAAGTTTAAGTAAGCCACAGACAGTAACCACTTAAGAAGTGTTCAATGTACATTATAGAGGTCAGAGGAGAAGGATAAATCATTTGCTCATATTATACTATAGAAAATTATTTAATTTGAATAGCTGATACTTTAAAATACTTGCAAGGCACGAGAGAAATAAATCAGTGCAAAACAGGTCAAAACAAATTATTTGAAAGCATATAGAAAACATTTTGAGTAGAAACAATGTTTTCTACGAGGGCAAATGACACTTAGAAAATAAAAAACTAAGGAATACTATAATTAGAAACACTTTATACAGTTGGATTTTTAACTTAATCAAAATCTAAAATAGTATATCCAATCACTTTTTAAAAAGGCCATAAGAACATAAACATAGTTAAAACAACAGATCTCAAAACCCCAAAATAACAAACTCCTGTTCTACATTATAGTTGGTTAATGTAAAGAGTTTGTAATGAAATCTCTCATTTATGGATCGTTATGGATCTGCCCCAAATCTTCAGGACACCTTCTCCACATTTTGAACAGAAAATTTCTGTTCAATAAATGCCACCATTAAGAGAGAAAAAAGGCAAGTAACAGATAGGAGGAAGATATATGCAGTACATGTACTGGATAAAGGACTTAATTAGCAGAAGATAGAAATAATTCCTACAAATTAACAGTAATAATAAAAAAGATTTAATAGGCACTTTGCAAGGAAGGATACCACAGCCAATAAAGGTATGAATTGATGCTCAACCCCATTAGTCATCATGGATGCAAATTAAAACCACTAAGCAATGCTATTTTATATACACCAGAATGACGAGTAAGAAAAAGACAAACAATATCAAGTGTTGGTGAGAATGTAGAGCAACTTAGTATCCAATGTAAATTGGTACAACCATATTGGAAAACTTTTTGACAGTAACTACTAAGATAAATGTACATGCTTTCAATTAAACAGAGGCCATCTAACTGAGGTGCCCTTAATGCTTTAGTAGACTGTAAGCAAACCAAAATCTAAGCCTGTAATGCCTCAAGGTTAAAAATCGAAACCTAAGGACAGCCAATCATAAATAGCCAATTAGCCTTTCCCAAATAAAGCAACTGCTTAAGCTACAGCCAATCAATATTTCCTTGCTTTGCTTCCACCTCCTCTGCATAAAAGGCTTCCCCTAAGCTCGTATCAGTAGAGCTTTTCTTACCACTTCTGGTTTGGTGCTGCCTGATTTAGATTAATGTTTGCTCAAAAAAACTATCAAAATTCTTAATATGCTTTAGTGTATCTTTTAACAACGTGTGATGACTTTGCAGTACTACTCCTGGGTATATACAGAAATGCATATCTTTGTTAACAAAAGACACAGACAAAATTGTTCATAGCAGCATTATTTCTAACAGTAAAAACCTACAAACAACCCCAAATGTCCACGAACAGTAGAAATAAATAAATAAAATGTGATATATCACACAATGGAATAACTTAAAGCAATAAAAACAAACCACTGCTACATACAACACTGGTGAACCTCACAAATACAATGCTGAGCAAAAGATAGACAGAAAACTATATGATTTTATATATAACTCAAAAACAAAATCTATGGTGTTAAAAATCAGTATATGGTTAGCCTAGGGAGAGGTAGTGACTGGGATGGGACTCAATAAGACATATCGAGTGCCTAATTTATTCTGGGTGTTCGTTATGTTTATGTTGTAAAATTTTTTCAGTTATACATTATAAACTTCCTGTACTTCAAAAAAAATGAATCCTTAAAATACATACACACTCAGAAAAAATTCACTGAATTCAAGCTCTTTAGTTTAACATAAGGCTCCTCACAGTCTGGTTCCAATCATCTTTTTGGCCGTATTTTCTGACACTTTACTCCTTGTTCCCAGCTCTGCATTCTCCTAACATTTGTCCTTTGAGTATGTGCTTTGTTCTGTCTGATATACCCTTTGCCACTTGACAACTCATTCCCATCTTTTATTCTCTGCTCAGAGGTCTCCTCTGCGAAGCCTTTAAGACTCCTTCCACCATTTTCTGGACACCCACAATAATTTGTGCAAGCCTCTAGCTTAGTAGCACTTACCATATTTTGTTTACGCGTCTATTCCACTGGATTGTGAACTCCCTCTGAGAACAGGTACTGGATTTTCATTTTTGAAACTCAGTGGCAGCACAGCACCTTACCCATTCATTCATCATACCTACCATGTGAAATGCTCTGTGACAGGTGTCTGGAAATACAGGAATAAGCAAGCTTCTCAGCAGCTTATAGTCTGCTATAGATGACACTCAATAAAGCAAAAAGACAGGAGCAGTAGAGAGAAAAGGACACATAATGGGGACAGGGACAAGCAGGTAGAGGTCTTTACGGAATAACACTGTCACTTTTACGGTGTTCAACACTAAATGTCTGAAGCTTTGTTGTGCTGTTTAAGGCTTAAAAGGGAAATATTTCTTAGCATTTGTCCTTGGGATTGAATGAAATTAAGTGGAAGGTAGAATTTAAGCCACAGTAAGTCACATCATCTGTTATTTTAAAACCAAGTGGCATAAGCCCCTGTTATATCCTGTCTGTTAAACAGGTCTTTGATTTTTTTAACTAGATTATATCAACTGTAGTTAAGAGTTATGTTTTGCTATGAATTGTGAATATTTTTTTAAATAATCATCTTATACATTATGTACTTCTATCTATAAATCTTTTCCAGAAATGTTCAGATTGACCCAAAAAAACAATAGAAACACAAAATACCTAAACGAGTTGGTCTACTTCACCGAATACTGCAGCTTCACAGACATATTTTTATTTTTAAATATTTTTTCACCATTCTGGAGGGTCATATTGTTTTAAAGAAATGGGCACTAATATTTCTTTCCTCTTATAAAAGGCTTAGAACCAGTCCAAGAAGAGTGCTTTTTGCAACCTTAAGATTTTTCCGGTAATTTCTTAAAAGCATTAACAATTAAACAAAATTGAAAAGACAGTATCTAAAGATGCAGGTACTCCTGTTTGATGATATCCTAAATGCTCATGATAGCACTTAAGGGTCACTAAGCTCCATCAGTGGACTGGGAACTGTTTTCTCTTCCTGTCTACATAAATTGATGCATTTTCCCCTTAAGGTTTATTGTGCTCTTTCCCAAAGGAACAATGCATCCATCGACACTGCCATTCAGTTACTCTTATTAATAGCAATTAACTGCACAGTGTAATAGGTACCTTCAGCAAATATAATGCCCACTTCTATAGGTCAAACTGTTTTTTAAACATAATTTGGCATATCATTTTATTTTTTAAGTAGTTAGCCTTACTGAGATGTAATTTACATATGATAAAATTCACTCATTTTAAGTGCGTAGGTCCATAAATTTTGATAGATGTATACAGTTGTACAACTACCCCACAATCAAGATATAGAACATTTCCATCACCCCAAAGAGTTCTACTTCCCTCAGTTCTATCCCGGGCAGTTGATTTGTTTTCTGGGCCTACAGTTTTGCCTTTTCCAGAATTTCATAAAAATAAAATCACACAGTAGGTAGTCCTTGTGTCTGCCTTCTTTCACTTGGCGTAATGCTTCTGAGATTCATCCAAGCTGTTTAATGTAACAGCTCATCCCTTCTTATAGTTGAGTATAATATTCCACTGTATGAATATATCACAATCTGTTTACTCATTCAATACTTATAGGGATTGGACTGTTTCCAGTTTGGGGCTATTATAAAGTTACTATGAACATGTGAGGACAAGCACCTGTGTGGACAAAAGTTTACACTTTTCTTGGGTAAATCCCCAGAAGTGGGATTGTTGGATCTTACAGTAAGTGTACATTTAACTTTATAAGAAACTGCCAAACTGCTTTCCTGCCAGCAATATGCAAGTTGTAAGTGCTCCACATCTTTACCAACACTTGGTGTTGGTACTGTCAACCTTTTAAATCTTAGCCACTCTAATGGATGCAGAGCAACATCTCACTGTGGCTTTAATTTGCCTTTTCCTAAAGATTAAAGATCTTGAGCATTTTTTCATGTGCTTCCTGGCCATTCATGTATCTTCTTCGGTGACATGTCTAGATTTCCCATTTTTAGTTGTGCTGTTTACATTTTTATATTGTATATGTGGTGGATTAAAGTCCTGTTATCAGATACACATTTTACAAATACTTCCTCCCAATCTGTTGCTTCCTCATTTTCCTGATAGTGTCTTTCAAAGAGGAAAAGTGTTTTATTATAATAAAGATTTATCAATTTTTTTCTTCTGCAGTTCCAGCTTTTTGCATTAAAAAGAAAATCTTAGCTAGCCCAAAGTCACCAAGATTTTCTCCTATGTTTTCCTTTAGAGTGGTATAGTTTTACTGCTTACATTTATGTTCGTAATACATTTTGAATTGCATATAGTGTGAAGGAGCTCAAAGCATGTCACCCCAAGATACGCCATGTTGTCATATTGATTATTTTGAGTTAAAGGCACTTGGGAAACAGTAGGTGTAAGAAGGGCACTCTGGGGGCTTCTCTGGTGGCGCAGTGGTTGAGAATCTGCCTGCCAATGCTGGGGACACGGGTTCGAGCCCTGGTCTGGGAAGATCCCAAATGCCGCGGAGCAACTAAGCCCGTGAGCCACAACTACTGAGCCTGAGCATCTGGAGCCTGTGCTCCGCAACAGGAGAGGCCGCGACAGTGAGAGGCCCGCGCACCGCGATGAAGAGTGGCCCCCACTCGCCGCAACTGGAGAAAGCCCTCGCACAGAAACGAAGACCCAACACAGCCAAATAAATAAATAAATAAATAAATAAATAAATAAATAAATAAATAAATAAATAAAAATTAAAAAAAAAAAAAAAAAAGAAGGGCACTCTGACCCTCCTTTTCTTCCTGAAAGCAGGAGATACAACCCCCATGTGAAAGGTACCCTCCCTGTGCCAGGAGGAAGGAAGCCATTCTGATCACCAGAGACAGGGAATTTGGGGCCAAGAAATCTGTACAAACGAACCTTCTTAAATTAACCCTTATCTTCCTAGTTACTTCTTTACCAT
This sequence comes from Balaenoptera borealis, assembly GCF_965194805.1. Taxonomy (NCBI): domain Eukaryota; kingdom Metazoa; phylum Chordata; class Mammalia; order Artiodactyla; family Balaenopteridae; genus Balaenoptera; species Balaenoptera borealis. The sequence goes on along the minus strand of NC_138863.1, from coordinate 44,404,852 downwards.
TTACTACTCCTAGCCAAAAGTTATTTGTCTTGTCAATTCTTCACAAATTTATTGTTTCTTTGTCTAAAAGGTATACAAGCTTCCTGCTCTGGTCATTCCTCAGGTATTCATTCTCTTGTACAGACACCCATGTACATGTAAAAATTTAATAAAATTTGTATACTCTTCTCCTTTTAATCTGTCTTATGTCAGTCTGATTCTTAGGCCCAGCCAGAGAACCTAAGAGGATAGAGAATTTTTTCCTCCGCTACAAGGGCAAGGTAAGAGTCAATAACTTTTTTTTTTCCTTGCATATGGATATCCAATTGTTCCAGAACCATTTGTTGAAAAGACTATCTTTTCCCCACTGAATTACCTTGGGAGTTCAGAGCAAGTATTACTCTAGTATTAATTTACGCCCACTACTAAAGTGTAAATCTTCTGGCTGATGGGAATATGAACACTTCCCAGACCTGTGTGAGACTTGCTAACTGTTCACAGACTATTGCTTTCCTGTGACTCTTTCCCTGCTCTTGTGGAGTTTTACCCATAACACGTACAGATCAATATTCTGGAAACTCCTGCAGGAAGAAAGCTGAGTCAATCTTAGGGCTCTTTTGTTTGTTTCCCTTCTCTCAGGAATCACATGTGCTGCCTGCATTGTCCAAGCTCTATAAATACTTGTTTCATACGTTTTGTCCAGTTTTCTAGTTGTTTACAGAACAATTCCTGTAGCAATTTTCTTGAGTATCGGTCACTTTATTTTTAAATAGTACAGTATACAGGTAATTCTCAAAGCTTACAGAAAGATTAGTAATCTTTTAAGTTTAATTTCTCGTTTTAATACTTTGCTGCTCCTCTTTCTTAAAATCTATGCCCTGGTTATCTTTCTTAGTTCTCCTGTTTTCCCTCCAATTTTTCAGTGCATGAATTCTTTATAGAGGCCTGTCATATTCTTGTATGTTAACTTCTTCAAGTAAAAACTGAGTTTCATTTACTCTTCATGAAATGAGCATTTTAAAATAAAAAAAATACATAAATCTCACATTACTGATTAGAAAGAAGAAATCCCAAAAAATCTAATAAGAGTTTTCTAGTACTGGAAAAGGAAAGTATACGCCCTCTCTCTAAGCCTTTAACACAGCAGGATATCCTACATCAGTAACAAGAAAACACCTAAAAGACAAGTCAAAAGCAACACTGGTTTCCCTGGCCATTTGCTCAGGACCACCTTCCTGGACACTAATTTGACTCACTGCTCTCTGCTCTTGTTTCTCTGCCTCTCTTGGCCGTGGACTTCATTCCCCAGCCCTCCTAAGGACTGGTGACCCATTTAAATTCCTTCCTTGGATTAGTATCCTTGCTGAGAGTTGAGGCAAGGGAGGTCGTCTCAACCGCTTCTAGCCATGACTCCTTTGATTACTGACATCACTTGTAATTCTGGAAAAGAAATACTTCTCTCATTGGCCCTGAAGAACCTTCTTTACTTTGGCAAGCTTGCTAGTCTCATTACCAGAAAAGGGAGATTGAAACGGGAGAGCACTTCCTACAAGTCAACAACAACAACAAAAAACCCAATTAAAAAATGAGCAAAGAATTTAAACATATCTCCAAAGAAAATACAAATGGCCAATCAGCATATGCAAAGATGTTTAATATCACCAACCATTAGGGAAATGCAAATTAAAACCACAATGAGGGAATTCCCTGGTGGTCCAGTGGTTAGGACTCCACGCTTTCACTGCTAAGGGCATGGGTTCAATCTCTGGTAAGGGAACTAAGATCCCACAAGCCGCGTGGCGTGGCCAAAAAACAAAAACAAAAAAAACACACAATAAGCTATCACCCCCCCAGCCATTAGGATGGCTATTTTTAAAAAAAAAAAAGACAGAAAATAACAAGCGTTGGCAAGGATGCAGAAAAACTGGAACCTCTGTGCACTGCTGTCGGTGGGAACATAAAATGGTGCACCTGCTATGGAGAAGAGTGTGGAAGTCCTCAACACATTAAAAATAGAATTACCATGTGATGCAGCAATTCCACTTCTGAGTATGTATTCAAAGAATTAAAAGCAGATATTTGTAAACCCATGTTCACAGCAGCAATATTAACAAGACCTAAAAGGTAGAAGCAACCTAAATGCCCATCAACAGATGGATGGATAAATAAAATGTGGCATAAACATACAATGGAATATTATTGAGCCTTAAAAAAGGAATGAAATTCTGGTACCTGCTACAACATGGGTGAAACCTGAAACGTCATGGTTAAGTGAAATAAGCTAGTCACAATAGGAAAAATGCTGTATGATTCCACTTATGCAAGCTGTCCACTGTAGTCAAATCCACAGAAAAGGAAAGCAGAATGGTGGTTGCCAGAGACTGGGAGGAGAAGGAAATGGGGAGTTATTGTTTAATGGGTATAAAGTTTCAGTTATGCAAGTTGAAAATATTCTGGAGATTGACTGCACAACAACGTGAATATACTTAACAATACTGAACTATACACTTTAAAATGGTTCAGATGTTAAGTTTTACATTACATGTATTTGACCCCACAACTAAACACACACACACACACACACACACACACACACACGTGAGAATACCGCAATGGGAGTCTTTGGTTAAGGTTTCTCTAGTATAAGCTACCCATCAGGGCATTTAAATAGCCCATTAGCTTACATGGATTGCTTGGCACCATGAACAACCTATACCAAAAGAGTGATTAAAAGGAGATTTGATGAATTCCAACCCACAGCATTATTTAAAAAAAGAAAAAAAAAAGTGTATTGGAACTTAGGAGGAAAATCTAAGAAAGGACATTGGAAGCCATAAAATAAGGTACTACGAAAATTCCATCAGTTGTAAAGATGGAACTTCTTTACAACTTCCCCATATTTGTCAGTTTTTTTAGCCCGTATGTTATCCTATAGTGATTGGCAGTTAAAAATCTAAAGAAAGGATTTAAGAAAAACTGTATGTTTTTATTTAATGATAAGCAAGTATGTTGAAAAGATTATGTTCTTCCCCATGGACAATCCTAGAGAGAAAGGAACCCCTAAGACATGGAGTAGATGGCTGCAACTTCAAACATCAATACAGACTAGATCATTGGGACCTGCAGAAGGAAGACAGGAATCCCTGAAGAGTCCACAGGGTCAGGAGCAATCCTTGAGGTTTATTGACACAAGTGTTAGAATCTTCTTTAAAAGTTGTTCAAACATGTGATCTGCAAACCTGTCACTGAAGCACTAACAACTATCTTCTCCTTCAGGGTTGTTTCTTGGTTTGTGTTTCTGGCTGACATAATTAAAAGAAGCCCTATACCTAAGGCTCTGTCAGGGACGCCTCAGTGGGAATTTCTGATCCCCACATCATGTTACTCCCAGCAGATACTAATACCGAGGAGCCACATTCATTCAACAGAGCAGGTCAACTGAATAAAAATGAAAATCGGTCCTTCCAGTGAGGGTGCTTATGCTGATCCTAGCTGTGATGGGTGGCTTGCCAAGTACCCTCTTCTGACTGCAGAATAAACATATCGCCAGAGAAATGGGAGGAAAACTGGAAGACCATCTGAGTCCTAGCCCTCAGTTCTGGGGTAGGCCAGTGGTTTTAAAATAATATGGTTAGTTGCTTATCTGTACTGCTTTTATACTATTCAATATATAGCCTATGAGGTAATGTGCTGCATGACTATTTTCAAATGAAATTGCTAAGTGCATACTTAAACCTATTGCTGAAAAAACAAACAAACACAAACAGGAATGCTGGTTTCTATATTGCTCTGAAAACAAGAGAACCAACTTTCAAGTCAGAATCCTTGAAATATAAAATGATTATCTACATTTATGCAAACATTCCTGAAAACTGTTAACAGTAACATTACTTTTGTGAGTTAGGGAAATATATAGCTGGTCTACTTACTCTAATTTATGCCTATCCTTGAAAGTTAATAGAATTCCAATACTAAATAAGATCCTAAGAGACAAATTAATATTCCCTTAAGAATGAGGAAATGTTTTCATCTTCACAGGTAAGATTTAATTTAAATTTTTTGTCAGTAAGTTACCTGACAACTGAAATGCTATAACTATACCTGTAAATTGAAAAATACTATCAGATAAAGAGAAACCACCTTTTCTTTCTAGTATAAGGAAACATACATTTTCTTTCCTTTGTCTAGAAGTGTAAAGTACCCCAAGTTTCACAGTCACATGATAGTTCCATGAATGTCAGTATCCAATATGCACTCATTTACACAAAAACAGCTTTTCTTCTGCTGTTACCAGTTGAGTCATGTTGAAGAAAGATCAAAGTGTACCTAACACTGAGAAACACTGCTTAGGGCTTGGCTATGGCTGTAGATGGAGCCTATTGTTAGTTTAGAAAGGATCACTTTCTTATGAAACCTACTGCTAAAAAGACCATATACTGATGTGTTGCACATTAAATAGAACTTACAGACTAATGTCACAACTGCAATATATTATAAGGTGACTGTTCTCCATTGATCCAACCCTTCTAATAAAAACATCCCTGAACATTTCTCCCTCAAGACAAGGAGGACTACTGGAGATGAAGCATGCTTATGAAGTCCTTCTCTGTTATAGTCAAAGGACCTAAAAACAGCTTAGCTTTGTTATCAATATCCAGCAGGTAGACAAGGCATTTGGGTTTAGGTAAAGGTTTTGTGGAACTACTTTCTGGAGCTCAGCTGAGTTCAGGAAAAAAACTGTGCAGTGGGCTACGTCACCATCACAGAGTTCTGATGTGCAGTGGGCTACGTCACCATCACGGAGCTCTGACACCCCTCAGAGGCCTCCCTATCACAAGAATTCACCACTCTTTTGGCAGAAACAATCTCTACATTACCTTCAACTGCTCTAGGGCAAAAGATGAACCATCTTGCTGTAAATTTTCAATAATCTGTTCCATAGTATTGGCTGAGAACCAACTATGAAAAAAAAGGGAAACATAAGATTTCAACAATGTGCAAGCGATTTCTTCTTTCCATGATAGCAATGAGTCTAAACACAGGCTTCCCCTAAACCCTATTTCAATAATGAAAAAATTTCCAACCTATATTACAGGATGATGAAATAGAACATTGTTTCTCTGGGTATTTGCAGTCTACCTTCACTAACGGGAAATAAAGCCTACATTTTCTCTTCTGCTTTCTTGCATCTATTATACATAATAAGTAAATCATGTCTTAACTGTCAAAAACTGATGCTTATAAAATGTAATGATAGTTGCCTTATTTTCCAACAGTTTCCCTCCTCTTGTGTTTAAGTCAGTCTGTCAGTCTCTCAAATCATTGCACAAAACCTTTTGCTGATCAGCTTGATAAGACCTTCAGAGAAGATGACTTTACAATGATAAAAGATAAGTTAATTCAATTGTTATTTTCTAGACTCTCTTCCCCATTAAAGAAATGTTTTGCACTAAAATGAATCAGCATGATAGATTACTTAAATACAATGAGTTTATTTCCCCCTGAAGGAGTGGGCAGGAAGCTACTTTCAAAGGTAACTAAAAAAAACATTGCGTTATCTGATCTCAGAATTTGTACATTATCAAACACAGCACAATTACAGTGTTAGTAAATTCAATTTAATATAGTCTTTCCAAAGGAACAGATATAATTGACACCTCTCTTTAAGTACCTGTTTATTTTGTCCATGTGTTCCTCAAGTATAAAAGACTTGTCTTGATCAATCTTGGACTGTTTGAAAATAAAAATCCTTAATTAATTTGAAGCAACTCAAATCTTAAAAATTCTTAAAATTTTCACCATATTTAATGATATATTTTGTGGCAGATTGTAACTTTCACTCAAATTACATCCAGTCTCATAAATAACTATTACCATATGTTCAAAATTCAGACACTATGTATTACTCCAGACTAGCTCTTAAAACTATCAACAGCAAAAAATGTTCTTGTATTTTTATTTGTATGCCATTATATATGATTATGTTATCATTAAAGTGTGTCAATGAATTTAAGGATTTCAAGGGACCTGAGATGTCATCCTGCCCCAATTTCTGTCTGATATAGAAATCCCTACCACATCCCCGATTATCCCCACAGCACTGACCTCAAGGGGAAAAAAAACACTACCTCAGAAAAGAACTCATAAGTGCTTGAACAACTATAATTAGGATTAAAAAAAAAATTTTTTTTGAACCAAAAATCAGCCCTCTCGTGCTTATAGTTCTAGTTAGTCCCCCTTGAGTTAATCTCTTCTCACACAGTGCAGTTTTGAGTCCCCTCACAATCCAGGTCCTTCTTATGTACAAATTCCAGTTTATCAAGGTCATTCTTAAAGTGTGGTACATGTACCTTAGCTGCAGGTGTGGCTGAATCATAGCAAAGTACAACAAGGTTCCGCATACCCTTGTTTTGGATACAATGCTTTAAACAACAGGACTAACTCTAGGTTAGTTTTGGGGCAGTCCTATTATGCTGTGCTTTACACTGGGCAGTTAAAACTTTTTTTAAAACTGGTGCCATTGTAGGCTACATTTCTCCCATCCTGTACTTATGAATTTGGTACCTTGGACTGCAATACAATTATCTCTATTGCGATACTGTGATTTAAAATAAAAAATATGTATTTGGTCTTCGTCCATATATTTGGTCTTTTGTTCCAGGCTCACAGCTCCCAAAAACCCATGAAAATTCCTAAGTAGATCACCTTTTGTTATAATATTTGGTCTTTTGTCTTCGGTTCCTGAAATAAAGGTGAAATGGCTGTCTTTTGTTATTCACAACAAGCCCCTTTCAATCACACCTTTGTTTATGTTACTGAGGTGACTATAGGAAAAGCCCTAAGGATGGGGGCTGGTTGCCAGGGGAACCAACCAAGGGAAGTTGCAGTCCCATACTCCACTATCTAATCCCACACCTCCCCGTCTCCACCTCCAGTGAGGGGAAAAGGGCTGGAGATTGAGTTCGATCACCAATGTCAATGATTTAATCAATCATGCCTATATAATGAAGCTGTCATAAAAACTCCAAAGGATGGGGTTTGGAGGGTTTCTAGGTTAATGAACATGCAGGGAGAGTGAGTAGTTCACCCCAACTTCATGGGGACAGAAGCCCCTGGGCTTGAGGCCCCTCTGGACCTCACCCTATGTATCTCTTCATCAAGCTGTGCATTCATATCCTTCATAATAAACCAATAAATGTTGTGTTTCCCTGAGATCTGTGAGTCATTCTAGCAAATTATCAAACCCAAGGAGGGGGTCATGAGAACCCCAATTTATTGCCAGTCAGTGAGAAGTACAGGTGACAACCTGGGATTTGTGACTGGTGTGTAAAGCAGGGTCCATCTTGTGGGACTGGGCCCATTAAGTTGTGGGATCTGATGCGAACCTCAGGTAGACAGTGTCAGCATTGAAAGGAATCATAAGACACCCAGCTTGTGTCCTGGAGAATTGCCTGATGTGTGGAAAACCAACACGTCTGGAGTCAGGAGTGTTGTGAATGTGGTAGTAGTGAGAAGGAAAGGAAAACACATGGAGTGTTTCCCCACACATTTATCAAATTTCACATTTTTACTATTAAACAGATCACTCTGAACTTGAAGTGGTTTTTTTTTTCACCAACATGTTTACCTAATTTAACTTAGTTTCTTAGTTTCAAATCAGTCTGATCAAAACACCATCAACATTCTCATCCAAATCACTGAGGAAAACACTGACTAAGAGAAGGCCAAGATGGCTTCACTTACAGACTAATACCCAAACATTTAACAGAACTCCTTGGGAAGGCGCTTCAACCCCCCACCCGCTATAATCCATCCCGTGTTTACCCAATTTGACAACGTAAGAGGCTGTCAGATGCTTTGACAAAATCTGATGAAATGCTCACATGCTCTGTATTCATATTCATACACTAACTATTCAGGGCCTGTGAATCTGTACTCATGTTCTTCAGTTCCGGGTAATTTGGGGGGGTGGGTACCATTTCTCTAAATATTTCCTCTCCTCTGTTACAAATTCCTAACAGGTTTGGACCTCCTGGAATAAGACCTAATTCTCTTTTCTCTCCATTTTCCACCTTATTATCCTCTTTTGAGTCTTCCTCATCCATCAATTTTAATCTAATCTGTTGTGAGGTTTTCCCCTATTTCACTGTCACATTTTAAATTTTTTTATTCTTTAACTATTTCTCTTCGTAACATCTGTTCTTATTTCACAGATGAAATATTTTCCTCTTATCTGAAGATTAAAAAAAACAACCAAACCTATAATTGTTAGGGTTCCTCCTTCTCCTTGCATTGCCTACTTCCTTCAAGTACATTTTTTATTTTAGCCAATCTCCGGTTTTTAATGCCTGGCAATCCTTGTTATTCTATGTGAAGCATTAAAATTAGGAAGCTTTGTGTGTAATGTCAATTGCAATTATGGGACTGTCAATTGTCTGATGCATTATGAGATGATCAGGCCTGGATGTTTTTTTCATTAGAGGGGTGCTCGAATGTCAATAGCTACAGGTTTTCTTTTGCTTCTAATGAACTGCTTGGGAGTGGGATGGTGCTACTGACTAAATGTTTGTGTCCCCACAAAATTCATGTTGAAATCTTAATCCCAATGTGATAGTATCTGGGGGTGAGGCCTTTGGGAGGTAATTAAGTCAAAAGGATGGAGCCCTCAGGATGGGATTAATGCCCTTATAAGCAGAGACCTGAGAGAGCTCACTTTCTCTCTTTGCTGTGTGAGGATACAGCAGGAAGGCATCCATCTGCAAAATAGGAAGAGGTCCCTCACCAGGAACGTAATAGGCTGGCACCTTGATCTTGGACCTTCCAGCCTCCAGAACTGTGAGAAATTTCTGTTGTTTAAGCCACCAAGTCTACGGTATTTTTGTTATGGCTGCCCAAACTTAGATAGATGGTACGTAAGAGTTCTGGAAACCAACTAGGAGAAGAGGCCAGAATTCTTCCCATTTAATATGTTCTGCCTCTTTTCAGTAGAGCACCTCACCTATCCCTGCCCTTAGCCAGCGAGGCCTGTCAGAGGGAGCTGGTACCCTACAAAGAGTCTACAGAAAGAACTGGCTTACTTCTTATTGGCTTCCCCCACTGAGTTCAGTGTTCTCGGGTCTAAAGTAGTTGCCCTCATCATTCCACTTTCAAGCTTCCAAAATCCTGACATCTCATGCCTGCCACTGTCTCCTTTTCTGTTCTATTTCTCTTTGTGGATTCCTGCCTTTCTTATTCCTTTACTACAATTTTAGTGGGGTTTCAGGAGGGAGCATATATGGCATCTATCATGTTAAATAGAAGTCATGTAGCATTTTTATAGATTCTTGGCTCTTAAAAGAGAATTTAAGTTAGACAACAAAAGGAATTAAAAGAAAACACTGCAATGTATGTTATTATTATATTTAGATATAGACCAGAGTTTCACTTTAGCAGCTCCACAAATAGCATCAACACTGAACCACCATTACACAAATGTCACAGTGTGTTGTAAAAAGCCCTTGCAAGGGCCAATCACAAGGCTATGCACTGAAATTCACCAGCAATGAGAAAACAAGCTGTGTAGTTGCATGTAAAGAAGTCACCTTCTCAGATGGCCATCCAAATGATTGTGAAGCACTGATACTCCCAACAAGCTTTAAAGTAAATAAATCCCAGCACATTTATTTATATCCACAAACTATAATATTCACCAACTGCTAATTTTTCAGTCACTTCCCCTTCCCCATGAATTAAAATCTGAGGTTAGAATACTGACAAGATTACCTTTGCATGGTAAGTTTCTAAGACATCTGCAATATTTTCTTTTGAAGGAGATTTCAGGGCTAACAAATCTTCTTCTAACATGCCCAACTACAGGGGGGGAAAAAGGAAAACATTTATAACACCACAGCAACACAGAATTTTTTTTCTTTAGAAATCTTATATTCTTTTTAAAAATCCTTGTCTTAAAATTATGATGCTCTCCCTTCAGCTGAGTCAATGAAGGCAATTTTCACTGAAGTTGAAGGCACACACATTCCCACAAAGTAAATGCTGTCTTGCAAGGAATGGATAAAGACGAAAGAAATTGAAGAGGAGAAATAGAGACATTCATCTTTGTTTCCCTCTGGCTACTGAGCACTTGAAATGTAGTGTTGCAACTAAAGATCCCAATTATAAATTTTATTTTAATTAATTTTAACGAAAATTGCCACATGTGACTAATGGCTACTATAGTCAATAATACAGCCACACTTAACTCTTGTATGGCTATTAACATAACTGACACCATCTTGGGCCCAGACAGTTCCTCCTGTCCTCGCACTGACCCTACCCAGGGCTGTACTGTGTGGTAAGTCACTTCTCTGTCATCAAGGGCTTTGTATCAATAGTTAATAGACATCATTTAATACTCATTAGGACCAAGTGGCCTCCATGCTCTGTTAGTCCCCAAACAATGATGAAGACTCTCACTGATGTATTCCCAGTGCCCAAGAGATGAGTTACCCATTCATAAATCCCAGTTTAGGAATGCATGTCCTGTTTCCAAGCACACATCTCCATACCCGAAGGTCAACTATAAAACTATCCCAGTGGCCCCTCAGCAGTGCAGAGTGCAGTTGCGAATGCTGCCAGATCACTGTCCCAATGCCACCCTGAGCATAAGTCACCCTGTAACAAACTGATCCACTGATTATATGGAGCCGCCTGCTTCATTTTTTGGTCTCAAGATACCTTCTCAGTTCGGTGGGCACTTTTCGTTCCCTCTGTCCTCCAACAGCTTTCCCCCTATATCCCTCACATACCTCTTCCCACACTCAGCCAAACGGACTTTTTACTGTTTCTAAAACACAGCTAATGCTTTCCTACCCCTATGGGGCTTGCTCATTAAAGTCTCCTCTATCCAGAAAAACTTCTCCTGACAATACTTATCTTAAGGCCCAGATGAACTGCAACCTCTATGAGAAAACGTCGAGTCCTTTCTTATAAACAAGCTCTTCCTTCAATGGATTCAATCCGTTGAATCCTTTCTTTGTATTCTGTTTGTACACTTACCATACTTTACTCTGTCAGATGATACAGATGGTTTTTTATCTTTTGTACCCACCTCTAGCCCCATTCCCAACGTGTATTATTCATTTCTGTTATCCACCACAGGCCCTGTAAATGGTAGTCTATGCACTGCATATATTACTGGGCAATCTGACTAAGAGAGGAAAGGGTTGTGGATCAGCTCTCTCCCCTATCCTTAACCAAATTCCACTATAATCAAGGGTGTCCCTCCAGAGCAAATAATGGAGTACCCATGTTTGCTTCCTGTTACAGCTCAAGGGAAGAATGAGACAGCCACCTACTCAATGTGACCAAGGATGCCCATAAAGATCTAAAAAAGAGAAAGATATGAAAATGCAGGCAAATGTGATGGAAGGCCCTCGTAACAGTGTAAGGGGACAACTTTGAACTTTGTATACTTCATACATTTTAATAGCATTCCTTCCCCTATCCCATAACACCCCTCCCTCAAGATCAGAAATCCATGGGTTTCCTGGGAAACTGACTTTACCCCACAGTTCAAGGGATGGAGCACATTAGCTAGGATATAGATTAGCCAGTGTATTCCACCCACCCATGTGGTTCAGGCACAAACCAGTCCAATAAGACTGAGCTAAGCCAGCTGAAGCAGAAAAATCCCAAATCTCTTGCTGGGAATTCTGAGGCAAAACCACCTTGAACTGGGCCTTCTGTTACATTTAACACAATGACTTTCAACTGCTATGATAAAACTGCCATCCTCACTTTGGAGATGGGAAAACTGGGGCTAAAGAGGCTAAATTCAAGCTAGGATTTAAAACCAGGCTGTCCATCTGCACATCCTTTGCCACTGTGCTATCCTGGGCTAAGAAAACTGACCATGCTGTTTAAGAAAAATTTTTTAAGACAAAGGTAAGTAATATGTGTCCCTTACAACAGATACCCTTCAGAAGAGTTTTTAAGACCATATTTTATAAACTTTTAAATGCACTAGGGAAACTAACAAAAGAATCTTTCAAAAATATCTTTATAAAAGCCTATCTTTTTATACATAAATTCAGATTTTTATATATTAGACTTTCTTAAAATATTACTTTTTTTTTTACACAGACTATAATTATTCATTAAAAAATATTCACTGAAGGTACCAGGCAAAACAGCCCTGGATCCAGATATAATTATTTCCATTTTGCATATGAGGAAATGAGGATTGGAGAGCTTAAGCACCTTCCCCAGGGTCACACAGCTTTAAGGGTACATGTAGGGTTCAGACCCATGTAGACCAAAGCCTGTAATCTCAACCACTCATACTGCCTCCCCATGCAGTATGAGCTATTCCAAACAACACAAAATGCAATCATCCAAGTAATTACCTTTTCAGAATCTACAAAGTGTGTAGCAATTCCTGCTGCATACACATCTCTTCCTTTCAGCCTGAATCCTGTTAATGCAAGGAAGCACCCAAGTTTTCCTTGAAGTCGTGGCAAGAAATAACCTCCACCCACATCAGGGAATAGCCCTGTAATTAAAAACAAAAAAAAAGACAATGATTCAAATGAAAAAGATAAATTCAGCTCTCTTTACTTGAGATCAAAGAGCCATTTTTCTCTGGAGTCTGAATCTACAGTAAAAACATTATTACTATACCACAGTACTACAATGTACTATACAATGCAATCAATGTCACAAAAGACTTGCCATAAATTGTGCTAACTTAATTGGGGTATTTTTCAAATTTTTCATGTTTCATTTCTATAGAAGTCAATAAAGGATATGACGGCACAATGTTCTGGATATAACTACTTGATAAATATTACTTAAATTTCTCATCTCTACTACTACTTTTTAAGAGTCTCCAATGTAGGTAAAGACTGAAAAAATATGCTCTTTCCAAATGATAAGCACAGGAAAAAATATATGTAATCTAAGGCTATTATGTGATAAATTATTATTATCATTTAATCAATGTCCAAACAGTCAATTATCTAATATTCAAGATACTTAAAAGTGATGTGATAACCATTAGTCCTACTACTAAATGAACAAGTTTATACCTAATTAAATCACTTGCACTTACTCTTTTCTTAACCATGAGTATTTTTAAAATTCCCTTACTCTCTCTACTGGCAACAACTAAAAATAGCATATATGCAAATACTTGCCAGTACACTACTTTTTGGTGTTTAAGAGCTCCTTAAACAATTGTGACCCTCTAGGTTTATAATCCACCTATCTATTTGAAAATTGCTTCAATTAATTCAGATAAAAATACAAGCATTCAAATTCTTTCCAGTTCTACTTGTCAAAAAGTTCCTAGGGCTTCCCTGGTGGCACAGTGGTTAAGAATCCACCTGTCAATGCAGGGGACATGGGTTCGAGCCCTGGCCCGGGAAGATCCCACATGCCGCGGAGCAACTAAGCCCGTGCGCCATAACTACTGAGCCTGCGCTCTAGAGCCCGCGTGCCACAACTACTGAAGCCCGTGTGCCTAGAGCCCGTGCTCCGCGACAATAGAAGCCACCGCAATGGGAAGCCCGCACACTGCAATGAAGAGTAGCCCCTGCTCGCCACAACTAGAGAAAGCCGCGCACAGCAACGAAGAACCAAAGCAGCCAAAAATAAATAAATAAAATAAATTTATTTAAAAAAAAAAGCTCCTAGACTTGAAAGAATCAGTGGCATGCTACTGTAAACAGAAATGTCTTTAGCATCTCAAACAAGATAGGTCAAAAGTTGAATTCATAACCACTGCCCCCCGCAATCATCCCCCTTCCAGTATCACTCGCCCCAATGAAGGGTACAGCCATCCCAACTCAAACCTTCTCCTGACCACCCGTTAACCCTCCATCAATGACTATGTTCTCTTGCTTCCTCCTCTAAACAGTTCTCTACACAACAGAGGGAACTTTTTAATAACACAAACATTTTTTCTATGTTCTTGTCTGATTGAACTCTTTTTTTAAAAATTATTTTAATAACACAAATCTTGATAAGAGTCTTGCATTCTATTGCTTAAAACTCTTCCATGACTGCCTATTTCTCTTAGATTAAAACTAACACCTTTATCAGTCTTCAAGGCCCCTGACCACTTTTTCAATTACATCTCTTACTACTCACTCACTACATTCCAGCCACTCTGGTCGTCTTTCTGTTCCTCAATATTCATTCCTACTTGCCCCTGAACCTCAGGAGCACTCTGCCCAAGTGAAAACACTTCTGTCTGTTCCAGGGCACCACATTCTCCCTCTTCGCCCTTTGCCTCAATGGCTGCTTCTTTCCAGTTCCCCTTACTGGCTCCACCTCCCTTGCTGGACCTGTGCCCACTGCTGTGCCTAGGCCTCATCTGAGGCTCTCCGATACCCCACACACGCGTTTCCTTAGCTCTTATAGCTTTAGATAGTATCTATATGCAGATCAGTCCCTGTTAGGGACAGAATTGTGTCCCAAATGGTGTCCCAAAATTCTTAAGCTGAAGTCCTAACCCCACAATGTGACAATTTGGAGAAAAGGGCCTCTAAAGAGGTAATTAAGGTTAAGTGAGGCTATAAGAGTGGGGGCCTTATCTAACAGGACTGGTGTCCTTGTAAGGGGGAGAGACACTGAGTGCACACACAGAGGAAAGGCCATGTGAGGACAGAGAGAAGGCAGCTGTCTACAAGCCAAGGACAGGGGCCTTGGGTGAAACCGAACCTGCCAATACCTTGATGTTGGACTTCCAGCCTCCAGGACTGGGAGAAATAAATGTTGTTTAAGCTACCCAGTCTTGGTATTTTGTTACGGCAGCCCTAGCAGACCAATACAGTCCCAAATCTGTCTATCTAGTTATGCCTTTTCCCCTTGAATACAAACTCTCAAATCTGCATTCTAGATTTAACCACATAGATAATAAGCATCCCAGATATAACGTGGCAATAACACAACTCCTGATTCTCATCCCTCCAACCATACTGTTCCTTCCCTAATTGGCCTCATCCATCTAGTAGCACTACCTAAACACCTTGGAGTTATTTCTGATTCATTATATCAGCAAGCAAGCTAACTCCAAAACATTTTCTAAATCTATCCACTTTATTCCAACTCTATAGCTCCATATTACTCCAAACTTAAAATTATCTCTCTCTAGACCTGTGCTATCCAATAGAATTTTCTATGATGATGAAAATGTTCTATAATCTATGCTGCTACTAACCAGATGTGGCTATTAAACACTTTGCAACTGAGGAACTGAATTTATTTATTTCATTTATATTAAATAGCCATCTGTAGTTAGTGGCTACAGTACCAGAGAGCAGAGCTCTAGATTTATGTAATGACCTCCTAACAAGCCTCGCTACTCTTGCACTCCCTACAATCCATTGTCCTTAAAGCAGCCAGAATGATGGTATTAAAATGTAAACCAGACCATGCCACTCCCTGCTTTAAACTCTCCCACAGTTTCCCATAATGTTTAGGTTTAAATCCAAACTCTTCACCAGAGGTCCCTGTGTACCTCTTGAAGAGCACAGTATAACACTCCTGCCCTTGATTCAGACAGCTGACTCTATTTGGTTCCTTGAACAGGTAAAGCTTTATCCTTGCTTTAGACTAACTTCTTAACACCACAGTATTCTGTTCTAAGATATTAATATAGCTGCTTCCCTCTTGTCATTCAAATCTCAGTCTAAAGGACATCTCCTTGGAAAACCTCTTTAACCATCTAATCTAAAGTAGCCATCCAGGAGAATTACACTTAGCCATCCAGGAGAATAAGATGGAGTAAGAGGGACTAAATTTACTCTCCTACTTGAAATAACTATAGAAAAACAAATGCAATATATGAAATATCAGTTGTCAACAAACTGGACCATCAGGCAATAAAGGTAAGTGATCTCTGAATATCTGAAAACAAGTGAGGTAAACTCTACAAAAGCTCCAGCTTAATGCCTTGAGAGAATGTCCAGGCCCAGAACAGCCCTTGATTTGAGGGGAATAAAGCTAAGAATCCAGGGAGACTGAGGCAGACAGAATTCCCAGAACAGAGTACCAGAGAGGAGAGAGCTGCACAGAGAGAAAACTCTGGAGATCTGCAGAGTATCTCCCTTAAGTCCTCAGCTTGGTATTGATCAGTACATGTGTATGAAGAAACTGCCTGAGGTTATGGAAAGAACCACAGGAAAGGATTATAGAGAACAGTACTGCGAACCTACACAGGGTTGAGAATAGTGCCTGTTCCCACCAATCAGACTATGAGAACTCAGGATTCGTGGGGGCACTGAGTAGAATGCAAAGAAGGGTCTCAGTTAAGTAGTAGGAAATAATTAGCCCTAGCCTGAGCACTGCTCCAACCTTGCAACTAAAAAAAATAATAATAATAAATTTTTTAAAAAACTAAAAGACCTGAAAGGAACAAACTGTTTCCAAGTAACATAACCTCATCCCAGAAGCAAGCTCAAGAATATTTATAAGAATACAGATCTTCCTCAATTTACACTGGGGTTACATCCTGATAAATCCATCACAAATCATAAGTTGAAAATACCATAAGACAAAAATGCATTTAATACACCTAACTTACCAAACATCATAGCTTAGCCTAGCCTACCTTAAATGTGCTCAGAACACTTACATTAGCCTAAAGTCAGGCAAGATCATCTAACACAAGGCCTATTTTATAATAAAGTGTTGAATATCTCATATAATTTATTGACTATTATGCTAAAAGTGAAAAACAAAAAGGTTCTAAGAATCAGCTATTTATCCTTGTGATTGTGTGGCTGCATAGGAGCTATGGCTCGCTGCCACTGCCCAGCATCACATGAGAGTACGGTACCAGATACGGCCAGCCAAGGAAAAGGTCAAAATTCAAAATTCAAACTACAGTTTCTACTACATGTATATTGCTTTTGCACCACTGTAAAATCGTAAAATCAAAAAACTGTAAGTCAGACCACCGTAAGTTGGGAACCATCTCTACAAAAATATCCAGCACTCAACAAAGTAAAGCTTACAATGTCTAGAATCCAGTCAAAAATTACCAGGAATCTAAAAAAGCAAGAAATTGCCGCCCATGATGACATGATAAAACAATCAATCAAAATTGATCCAGAACTGTTGCAGAGACGTGTAAAGACCTAGAGACTGTCATACGGAGTAAAGTAAGTCAGAAAGAGAAAAACAAATATCGTATATCAACGCATATATGTGGAATCTAGAAAAATGGTATAGATGATCTTATTTGCAAAGCAGAAATAGAGCCACAGATGTAAAGAACAAACGTACGGATACCAAGGGGGAAAAGGTGGGGGGGGGGATGAAATGGGAGA
The DNA here is from genome assembly GCF_965194805.1 of Balaenoptera borealis. NCBI lineage: Eukaryota > Metazoa > Chordata > Mammalia > Artiodactyla > Balaenopteridae > Balaenoptera > Balaenoptera borealis. The sequence goes on along the minus strand of NC_138863.1, from coordinate 44,387,561 downwards.
TTGGGATTGACATATATACACTACTATGTATAAAATAGATAACTAATGAGAAGCTACTGTATAGCACAGGGAACTCTACTCAGTGCTCTGTGGTGACCTAAACGGGCAGGAAATCCAAAAAAGAAGAGATATATGTATACATATGGCTGATTCACTTTGCTGTACAGCAGAAACTGACACAGCAGTGTAAAGCAACTATACTCCAGTAAAAAAAAAAAAAAAGAAAAGTGACAGCAAGGGAAGGAAAGGGCAGGGAACGACAGGCTCTCTCAAGCTCCTTCCTGGCCTTTGATCCTGGCGTTAGCAATCGTGCCTGTCACTTGTTTGTGCTCTTTGCCACCACTGGTGTGTTTGAATAAAGTTTGAAATGTTGTAAGGTTATCTATAAAGACAAATACAAAACAAAAAAACAAAATGAGAAAAACTGACCCAGAACTGACATAAACATAAGAATTAGCGAACAAGGACATCAACACAGTTATAATAAACATATACCATATGTTCAAAAAGTTAAATAAAAGCAAATAAGAGGGGTTTCCCTGGTGGCGCAGTGGTTAAGAGTCCGCCTGCCAATGCAGGGGACACAGGTTCGAGTCCTGGCCTGGGAAGATCGACATGCCGCGGAGCAACTAAGCCCATGAGCCACAACTACTGAGCCTGCACTCTAGAGCCCACAAGCCACAAATTCTGAGCCCACGTGCCACAACTACTGAAGCCCATGTGCCTAGAGCCCGTGCTCCACAACAAGAGAAACCACTGCAATGAGAAGCCCACACACCGCAATGAAGAGTAGCCTCTGCTCTCCGCAACTAGAGAAAGCCCATGCGCAGGAACAAAGACCCAAACACAGCCAAAAATAAATCAATAAAATAAATAAATTAAAAAAAAGAAAAAACAAATAATATATTTTTTTAAAAAAGACCCAAATGATACTACTATAGATGAAAACTAAGATGAATGTATAAGCTAAAAAATACCTGAATGGGATTAAGGGCAGTTTTGACTTTGCAAAAGAAAGGATTAGTGAACTTGAAAACACATGAATAGCAAATATCTAAAATTAAAAAAATAAATAAATTTTAAAAATCAACAATACATGAGTGAGCCTAACAAAAGTTTAAATGGAGCTCCTGAAAAGGAAATGGGGGGGACAGAAAAATATTTGAAGAAATAATGTCAAAATTTCCAAATCTGACAAAAACTATAAACCTAACTAGCCCAATAAACACAATCATAAGAACAGGAAGAAAGCTACAAAAAGGTACATCATAATCAAGGGATCAAGGCACACAAAACAAGTGATCAGCAGAAAATCTTAAGAGCAGCCAGAGAAAGTAAAAAAGAAAAATAAAAAGACACCTATTTACAGAGGAACAAAGATAATGATAAGAGCAGATTTCTCATGGAAAACAACATAAATGAGAAGATGGTGTAGCAAAATCTTTAAAGTACTGACATTTAAACATCAGAATAGAATTCTATACCTGGGTCTCATATCAATGACCTCAGGTTTCACCTTAGGAGACTAGAGAAAGGAGATAAAACTTCAAGTAAGTAGAAGGAAGTAATAAATATCAGAGCAGAAATCAATAAAACAGAAAACCAAAAAACTTCTTTTGAGATCAATAAAATTAATAAACCTCTAATTAGAGTGATCAGAAAAAAAAAAGAGAAGACAGAAATTACTAATATCAAGAATGAGACGGCTTCCCTGGTGGCACAGTGGTTGAGAATCTGCCTGCCAGTGCAGGGGACACGGGTTCGAGCCCTGGTCTGGGAAGATCCCACATGCCGTGGAGCAGCTGGGCCCGTGAGCCACAACTACTGAGCCTGCGCGTCTGGAGCCTGTGCTCCGCAACAAGAGAGGCCACGATAGTGAGAGGCCCGCACACCGCGATGAAGAGTGGCCCCCGCTTGCCACAACTAGAGAAAGCCCTCGCACAGAAACAAAGACCCAACACAGCCAAAAATAAATAAATAAATAAAATTTAAAACTAATCTGTTAAAAAAAAAAAGATTCTTTAAGAATGAGAGAGGGACTTCCCTGGCAGTCCAGTGGTTAAAACTCCACACTCCCAATGCAGGGGGCACGGGTTTGATCCCTGGTCAGGGAACTAAGATCCCAAATGCCACATGGCATGGCCAAAAAAAATGGATGAGAGAGCCAGGTATTACTATAGATTCTACAGATACTAAAAAGATAATAAGTAAATGAACTTTATGCTAATAAATGGACAAACTCCTTAAAAGACCCAAATTACTAAAGTTTGTACAAAAAGAAATAGATAACTTGAATAGCCTACATCTATTAAAGATTTTGAATTTGTAGTTAAAAACCTCTCCACAAAGAAAACTCTAGGCCTAGATGGCTTCGCTGGTGAATTCTACCAAACACATAAAAAAAAAGAAAAAAGAAAAAAAAGAACCAATTCTACCCAAACTTTTCCAGAAATGAACCCAGCATTACCCTGATACCAAAATGAAGCAAAATGAAGCAAGCAAAATGATACCAAAATGATGTTACCAGAAAACTACAGACCAATATCCCTCATGAACACAGATGCAAAAATTCCAAATAAAATTTTTGTGTATCAAACCCAACAACATATAAAAAGTAGGACACATCATACTAGAGTGAGATTTATCCCAGCAAAGCAGGGTTAGTTTAATGTTAAAAAACCAATCAAAGTAATCCACCCTTAACAAACTAAAAAAGAAAAACCAATGATCATCTCAACACATGCTGAAAAAAATTACAAAATCCAAAGTCCATTCCTAATAAAACCCCTCAGAAATCTAGGAACAGAAGGAAAGTTCCTCATCCTGATAAGAGGCACCTATGAAAAACTTATACCTAATATTGTACTTAATTGGTGAAGGACTGAATGTTTTCCCCCTAAGATCCCAAACAAGGCAAGAAGGCCCACTCTCAACGTATCTGTTCAACATTGTATTGGAGGTTCTACCCAGTGGAATAAGCCAAGAAAAAATAAACATAAAAAGTATCCAGATGGGAAAGAAAAGAGTAAAATGTACTTTATTTGTAAACAACATAATTATCTATTTAGAAAATCCAATTCAATCTACAAAAAATCTACTAGAACTAGTAAGTGAGTTTATCAAGTTTGCAGGATACAAAGTACAAAACTCAATTATATTTCTATATATTGATAACTAATATCAGAACTAGATTTTAAAAATATCACTTATAATATCATTGAATAATATGAAATACTTAAGGAAAAATCTGACAAAAGATGTATAAGAAACTGAAAACTACAAAACATGGCTTAGGGAAATTAAAGAAGACCTAAATAAATGGAAAGATATACATTGCTCACAGGTCTGAAGACTCAACATTGTTAAGATGTCAATTCTCCCTAAATTGATAGATCCTAGACAATCCAAATAAAAATTCTAACAGGCTTCTTTGTTGAAACTTACAAAATCACTCTAAAATTCACATAGAAATACAAAGGATCTATAGAGCCAAAACAACTCGAAAGAAAAAAAAAGAACAAAATTAGAGGATTATCATCACTTGATCAAGTCTTACTATAAAGCAACAGTAATCAAGACAGTGTGGTGTTGGCACCAAGAGCAGCACATACAAAGGTGCAAAGGCAATCAGTGGAGAAATAGTAGCTTTTTCCAAAAAATGATGTGGGAATGATTTTATCTCCCTATGCAAAATAATAAACTTTGATCTATACCTTTGATCCATACCTCTCACCACATACAAAAGTTAACTCAAAATGGAGCATAGATCTGAATGCAAGATATTTCCTCTAATAATCTTTCATCTAAAATTAAATACATGTGCAGCAGAAATTAACACAACATTGTAAATCAACTATACTTCAGTAAGAATAAATAAATAAAATCGACTACAGTGTGCTAGTGTCTCCAGTTTAAATATGCTTGCCTTTGTGTTTTCAGATATAAGTATGAGCTAATACAAACTTTTAGGTATCTTCCTATTATAATTTCTTTTTAAAAGTTCTTTCATACAAGATTCCATCAATTCCTTCAATAACTGTACTCTGAAATGTATCAAAAGATGATAATTCTAAAAGTAATTATGAAAAATTTAGTTGGTTTTTTTTTTACCTATTGCTGTTTCTGGCATTGCAAAAAGAGACTTTTCAGTAGCCACTCGGAATTGCCCATGAACTGAGAGACCAACTCCCTAGGGAAAAGGCAAAAAATTGTTTTAAAAATACTGCGGGGGTTAAAAAAAAAAAAACTCACATTCACAAACATGATAAACCAAGTAAATTATATCATATACAAAGATATACATAACATATATTATATATAATTCTTCATAAAGAATTTCTTTAAAGGAATTTCAGGAGATAGACGGGAGGGAAATCCTAAACCACACAATTTCAGAAGAACTTTCTGGGTGAAAAATACATGGGTATCCCTGATATCTGGAACAGATTTGTTTTAGCGAAAATGTTTTCGATTAGTATCCTGTGTTATGCTTCATGTCCTCTTCCCCAATTCCCTCTTATTTCAAACTAGATGCAGCATTATAGAATACTGACTCTTCCCAGAACCACTGAGTATTCTTAGTGGAACCAATCATCAAAAAAGCATAACCGGGGCTTCCCTGGTGGCGCAGTGGTTGAGAATCTGCCTGCCAATGCAGGGGACATGGGTTCGAGCCCTGGTCTGGGAAGATCCCACATGCCGCGGAGCGACTAGGCCCGTGAGCCACAATTGCTGAGCCTGCGCGTCTGGAGCCTGTGCTCTGCAACAAGAGAGGCCGTGATAGTGAGAGGCCGCGCACCGCGACGAAGAGTGGCCCCCACTTGCCGCAACTAGAGAAAGCCCTCGCACAGAAACGAAGACCCAACACAGCCATAAATAAATAAATAAATAAACCCAAAGTTTAAAAAAAAAAAAAAAAAAGCATAACCAAGCTATTCTAGCAAATTTCAGTAGCCTTAAATAGAATATTAACACATTTTATTTATTCACATAGTTCATCAAATAAAATTAGCAACATCATTTTTCTCAGATACAACACTTAGTAACTATTTAACTCTTAAAAATCCATTACTAAACACAAGTTTTACAAAATAAAAAGATGTGGCTGAAAGTCTATTTCTGACTTATTGAATGTCACTGAAAATGACAAACTTAACAGTCATCTCTGAATCAACAGATATATTTGAATAAAATAAGAGGTATACATGTGACTACAAAGTATCCAAGTTTGTCAGTGCTCACATTGTGACATACATTTCCTATGTTATGTTTTTTCACATTATTCAGAACTTCTAGTAGATTGTTTAGTTCTACTCATTCTTATTCCTTTTTAACTAGTGTATTCTATCTTTAACATCACAGAGTTAAACAAGTTAAAACACGTAAAATATTTGGAACAATGTCAGTCACTTAATAAGAGTAAGTATAAGCTAAATAGAAAAAGCCTTATCTCTATTTGATTATTCTAATTTTTCATTACAATTTCTTCAAGCCTTTCAAGTGTTTTCATACTCAGTTCAACCATTTAAAAGTTGTTGAAACTTTTAAACCTTAAGAAAATACTCAAAAGCACATGCAATTTCTTATAAATTTTATGTACTGTATGCTAAGCTTAAATTTTTTTTTTACTTAAATAATCATAATAATATAAGCACTGGCTTATTTTTTTTTTTTAACAGTTAACATTTTTTATTTATTTATTTATTTATTTATGGCTGTGTTGGGTCTTTATTTCTGTGCGAGGGCTTTCTCTAGTTGTGGCAAGCGGGGGCCACTCTTCATCGCGGTGCGTGGGCCTCTCTTGTTGCAGGAGCACAGGCTCCAGACACGCAAGCTCAGCAATTGTGGCTCACAGGCCCAGCCGCTCCGCGGCATGTGGGATCTTCCCAGACCAGGGCTCAAACCCGTGTCCCCTGCATTGGCAGGCAGATTCTCAACCACTGCACCACCAGGGAAGCCCCTAAGCTTAAATTTTAAAAGACCATATAAATAAGCATGGAAATGAATAAAATTCTTCAGGTACTAGCTACATCCTTTGGAGTTAACATTTATAAGTTAAATCTACAATGTTTGATACTCTTTGTACAAGCAAATATCATGTTATAAGTGTTCTATTATGAAAAAAATCATCTGATAATATTAACCCAAATTAGACTATACACTTCAAGATTATAAAATCTTATAAATTTTAATAAAAGTAAAACATTACTAGTTTTATTAATAATTTCTTATATTATTTTAAGAACCCCTGCCTCACATTCTATTCTCTGCTTTAGTTTAACACAATGTAGCTGAAAGCTTATTAGTGTTCAGGAATGTCTTACTAAGAACTTAGAGCGTTGGTCTGAATTCGCAGTTTTCAGACTATGTTTTCAGTCCTAGGGCTCAGAAGAACTAGGTCCCGTCTGGGACTGCACAGCAGGTAGATCTCCAGGCCTTACCGACTGACCCTGCCTCAACCTTACTCCTCTAGTTATTGCCCCTGACTCTTCTAATTAACTCTGAATTCCACATGTTTGTGGACTATAGCACATGACTATATCCCTCTTCATAAAACATATATAAAGTCTAACCACAACTCTAATCCTAGTCGGCCCTCTTCCTCCTCAAAGACACAGTTATTAATTTGGTATGTAACCCTTCAGATTCTTCCCTATGTATCTCTAATACATATTTGAACAGATGTGGATATTTATCTGAGATACACACATACTTCAAACTCTATTCCATGGCCTGCAAGGCTCTACATAATATGGCCCAGGAGCCTACCTCTCTGACTTCATCTCCCACCACTCTTTCCATGCTCACTCCACCAGCCACAGGGCCTTCATGCCACTTCTCCCAAGTTCCAAGCCTTTACAATTTCAATTAATCATGTAATTTTAAAGTGAGGAGGACCTACTACAGTAGGCCACTGCCCATCCCATCATTGCCCCTTCTCTGCAGGAATCTGCTCTGCCCAGAGACTTTGCCCTCTCGCCAGCAGTGGCTGAACTAGAGATTGGCAGTGGACCCAAGGACAGTCAATTGAGGCTAACTAGAATTCTAAGGCCCAGGGAGCAAAGGAGGAAGAAAAGTGCATTAGACAAGATTTTCACTCTTCGGTATTTAACCTAAAACACAATGGGTAGCTGTGAGTTGATGACAGCCAAAGAAGCTTAAAGGTCATTTGAAATTTGAGCTGAAGAAGACAAGACAGCCAAGTGAAAGCTGAAATTACATGGGGTGATGACGAAAAAACTGAGAAGCAGCATGTAGCCTGTACAACACAGAGAACAAGGCAAACAGAAACAGCTGGAGAGAGAAAAACAGGCAAATGCACTACTCAAACTCGCCTTAAGTCCACACTTGGCAGTTCAATTTTCAGGAAAACAAGCTATGTTGCGTTTTTGTCTTTGGATTCCCATTTGATCCCTGCACTTGTCTCTTAACTGCTCCCTTCTCTTTTCTGGATCTGTTTGGGTGAGTCCCTGTTCTTTACAATTAAAAAAGTCTCTTCACCACATTTTCAGTTAGAACCAGACCCAGATTCTGTCATGATTCAGCATCACACAATAGCTGTCTTAGGCCTTTGGCCTCTAATAAATTTATCCCAATACAGCTGTGTGCTTTTTCCTAATACTGCTCTCCCTGATAGTCATTCCCATTATATCTTCTGGAACCCTCATTCCTTTGCAAAAGAACCACTAACAGCCCAAATTCTCTACAGAGGGCCCTCCCTACCTCCTAAATTCAAGAAAGAAAGAAATTTATAAGCCCTTTACTCTTTCATGTAGAAGCTATAGATCCCATATTCATTGATTCAATTATTTTGTTTCAGCCATGGCTGATAAAATAATGAACAAAGTCAAAGACTTCAAAATTTTAGTAAGAAGTTATTAATGAAAAGCTTTCCAAATAAGAGGTCATTGACACAAGTACCATTAGGAGCCAATTTAAAATGCCTTTCAACTAAGATGAAATGAAGACCGGGAAAATTCAAGCCACCTGACTTGGAGATACTAAGGACATAAATACTGATCCATGTTGAAAGGGGTGTAGCACTCTCATGGCAGATTCATATCTAATTTTTGTATCTTATATAAAAGAATCCATTATAGGTTGCTTATATTAAATCCCCCTTGAAATTTCCAAAATTTACCGTTACATACTATTACCAATTAATCTTAGCAGATACTCCTTTGCTAGACTAAAAAGGCTTCAAAGTCTTCAAGTTTTATATCAACAACCGGTTATACAGATTCATTCCCCAAATGTAAAATTTATTCCAATTCCTAACTCAAATACTCTCCCTGCATCCTACCCAAGCCAGTAGTCAAATTTCATTTATCACCTAATTAGATATCTCTGTAGCATTTGACAGAGTGGCTCACTCTCTACTTCAGGAAACACCTGACTTGGCTTTGAGACACTACACTCTCCTGGTTTTCCTTCTAACTCATTAGCTGTTCTTTCTCTTCTCCCTGACATCAAAATGTTGATCTGCCCCAATGATCAGATATCATCCCGCTACTCCACTTCACCTGTACTCTGTTCTTTCTATTCATTCCCCAGGTGATCTCTTCCAAGAGCCCCAAGATTTTAAGCACTGTAACATTAATGACAAATTATTTTCCCACCCCTGATTTCTCTAGAATTTTATATCTAGCTGTTTACTTAACATCTCCACCTAAACATCTAATATGTATCTCAATGCTCATGCATCAGAAGTAAACCTCTTGATTTCTCTTTGAACATGCTGCTCCCTCAGTCTTTTCCATCTCAGCAAATAGCACCACCATTCACCCAGCTGCTCAGGCCAAAAATTTCAGCATCATCCTTTCTTTCTGATCTTACAATCTAATCTATGAACCTGTCTTGATAGCACTAACTTCAAAATATATCTTGGATTAGGCCACTTCACCATCACCACTGTTGCAACCCTAGGTGAAGTCACTATCATCTCTTGCCTGGGTTAGTCTCTCTTGCTTCTGTTTTTGCCACAATCCATCCTCTGAACAGCAGCCAAGTAAACTTATTAAATGTAAATCAGTTCATGTCATTCACCTGCCCAAAACTCTCCAGTGACTCCCCATCACATTAAAATATTACTGAAATTCCTCATCCTGGCTGATAAGGCCCTACATGATCTGGTCCCTTTCTATCTCCCTGATCTTATGGTCTACCATTCTCCACTTTCCTCACTTTCACTCTTGTCAGCCACACTGGCTTTCTTTTTTTTCCCCTTAATTGACATATAATATACAATCGAAAGTACACAAAGAGTACAAACATCTAGCACACAGGTCCAGTGAATTATCCCAAAATGAACACATTCTTGTAACCAAAACCCAGATAAAAATTATCAGAAATTCTTTTATGCACCCTGTCAGCCACTACTCCCTCCCCATCCTTCAGGTAACTACTATCCTGACTTCTAACAAAATGAGATTAACTTTTTCAGGTTTTGATCTTGATATAAATAGGGCCATAGAGTATTATTTTTTATTTGACTTCAGTCAATGTTATGTTTGCAAGATTTATTCATGTTGTGTGTAGCAATAATTTCTTTCATTGTACAGCATTCCTTTGTATGAATAAACTATTTTCATTCTACTGTGAATAGCTAGTTAGGTTTTTCAGTTTGGGGCTACTGCAAATAATGATTCAATGACCATTCTTACACATGTCTTTTGCGGCAAAAGTGCATACATTTTGGTTGGGTTGTAAAACTGTTGGGTCAGAGTATTAATTCAATCAACTTTAAAAGATGACATCAAACAATTTTCCAAAGCAGTAGTACCAATTTCTACTCCAGCAGCAATATGAGTTTGTATTCCATATCCTCACCAACGCTTCAAATTGCCTTTCACATTTTAGCCATTCTATACAGATGGCCAACAGGCACATGAAAAGATGCTCAACATCGCTAATTATTAGAGAAATGCATATCAAAACTACCATGAGGTATCACCTCACACCAGTCAGAATGGCCATCATGAAAAAGTCTACGAATAATAAATACTGGAGAGGGTGTGGAGAAAACGGAACCCTATACACTGTTGGTGGGAATGTAAGTTGGTTCAAACACTACAGAGAACAGTATGGAGGTTCCTTAAAAAACTAAAAATAGAGTTACCATATGATCCAGTAATTCCACTTCTGGGCATATATCCGGAAAAGACAAAAACTCTAATTCAAAAAGGTACATACACCCCAATGTTCAAAGCAGCATTATTTACAATAGCCAAGACATGGTAGCAACCTAAATGTCCATCAACAGATGAATGGATAAAGATGTGGTATATATATACAATAGAATACTACCCAGCCATAAAAAAGAATGAAATGCTATTTGCAGCAACATGGATGGACCTAGAGATTATCATACTAAGTGAAGTCAGACAGAGAAAGACAAATATCATATATCACTTACATGTGAAATCTAAAAAAATAATACGAATAAATTTATTTACAAAACAGAAACAGACTCACATAGAAAACATTTTAGCCATTCTAGTGAGTATATGTTAGTATTTCACTGTGGTTTCAGTTTTCCTTTTCTTGCTGATTAATGCAATTGAGTGCTTTTGGTCATCTGCATATTCTCTTTATGAAATGTCTAATCTATTGCTCTTTTTTCCATTGGATTTTCTTATTGATTGGTAGAAATTCTTTCTACATCCTTCATATGATTTCTTGTCAAATGTATGTATAGTCAGCCCTCCATATTCACGGCTCCTCATCTGCAGGTTCAACTAACCACAGATCAAAAATATTTTCTAAAAAATTCCAACAAAAAGTTCCAAAAAACAAAACTTGAATTTGCTGCATACCAGCAACTGTTTACATAGCATTTACACTGTATTAGGTATTGTAAGTAATCTAGGGATGATTTAAAATATATGGGAGGATGTGCATATGTTACATGCAAATACTATGCTATTTTATACAATGGACTTGAGCGTTCTTGGGTTTTAGCATCGGATGGGGGTCCTGGAACCAATCCCCTGCTAAGAACAAGGGACTGTATTCCAAATACCTATTTTCCAGTCTGTGGCTTGCCTTTTCACTCTCTTAATGATGTCCTGGAATGAATAGAGCTTCTTAATTTTAGCACAATCGAATTTGTTATTTTTGTTTATGGTACATTTAGTGTAATCCATTTAGTGTAATTTAAGTAATCCTTCCATACCCTCAAAGTGTAGCAGAAACATGTTCCAAACATTCAGGATTTTCTGTCTATTATTGATTACTAGCTTAATTCCATTGGGGCCAGAGAACAGTCTGTAAGATTAATCCTTTGGAATATGCTGAGACTAATTCTATGGCCAATTTTGGTAAATGTTCCATGCACACATGAATTGAACATGAAATCTACAGTTACTGAGTCCAAGTTAATCGGATTGTTTATTGGACCATGTTCAAATCATGTGCATGCATGTAAAATGTATGTGTATATATGTACATATACTGTTTATGTCTCTGCTTCATCTGTCATTGAAAGAAGTATGTTCAAATCTTCTCCTAGGATTGCGGTTTTGTCTATTTCCCCTTTAAGGGCTTTCTGCTTTTTTGCAAGATTAAACATTTTTAAATGTTTGAAAATATCACACCAGTAGAGTTATTTCACAGAGGCAGAGGTTTGTTCCCATTGTTTCTCAGTGTCATACTGTACATTATGAAACTCATTAAGCAATTCTGTTCAGCTTCATATTGCTATAAACTGAGAGTTTTAGACAAGTATTTATAAAATATCTTTCTATAGTTGATTAGAGTCAATAAAATTACTTTCAGAATCTGACTACACTGAACTTAAGAAGGTGAAAAGCTGAATAGCTTTCAACAGACTGAACTAAGCCCTATCTGCTAAGAGAATAAGAACTGAAATTGAGGGCTTGCTGAACTGGGCCCCAAAATGTTACACAGTAGAAGTTAGGTTGGCCTGGATTCAAATGCTCAGCTTCAAATCCTCCCATTCCTGACGGGATTGAGATGATCTGGGATTGCTAGTGCCCTTAGCCTACATTCCTACTAGAAACGACGGTAGGAAGATTAGGGCTCAAATAATACTCAAGTAGAAATAACTCAATTAGAAATAACCAGCACTCAATTAGAAGTAATCTGACATAAGACCACATGACTAAAGCCTAAGAGAAAAAATACACAATAGAAAGATTCACAGGACACACAAATTTAGATTTGTCATACCTGTTTATTGTAACTATGAAATGTCCTATATCAAGTAAAAGCTTTTGCCGTAAAATGTACCTTATTTGATATTAAAATAGCTGTATCAGCTTTATTTTAGTGTTGGTAAACACTTTTTCTATTATTTTACATTTAACCCTTCTATGCCTTATATTTATGGTGTCTCAAGCATTCTGACATTCTTTGTTTTTTACTTGGATTATTATTAAACAATCTTCATTGCAGTACTGTACTGACACTGTGAAGATAAAGTAAAATGAATCTGATCCATATTTATAATCTAGTATAGAGAATATTAATATGGATAAGCACAAATAACTGAACATATGAATGTAGTCAAACTCGTACCCTACTTGTTTATAAAGTTTGGCATTCTTAAATGCAAAACTTAGGTGATCTAAGACTTTTTTTTTAATTAAGAGACTAGAGCTAGATGAGTTTTCACTGTTCAACAGAGGAAAAAGGCTGGTATAGCTTTAAGGCTTTTAAAGAAGATCTCATTATAATTACTTAAAAAGCACAATTAAATCCTTCAAAATGCAAATATGCTTATCAGTAACTAGAAATGAGTATCACTTCTATATTTCCAGATAATATTACTATTCTAGACAAAAAGCACATTTTAAAAAATTGATAATTATACAGATATTTAAAGTTAATTTAATATATACTCAATTACTCCATGATTTATACTAATGGCAAGATTAATCCCCCAACACAAAAACAAAAACACATGTAGAACAATTTAATTTGGTGCCTGAAAAAGAAGTGTTCCAGATAATAATACATCAGTGTTAAATTCCCTGATTTTGGTGTCTTATTCTTAAGCAATACACACTGAAAAATTTAGCAATAAAGCATTATCATGTCTTCAACTTTCAAATGGTTCAGAAAAAAATTATTCATAGACACATGTGGGAGAGAAGAAGAGAAAATAAAACAAATGCGGAAATAACAGGGAATGTGGATGAAGGATACACTGGAGTTCTCTGTACTATATTACTAATTGAAATTGTTTCACAATAGTCTTTTTGATCCAAGTGAAAATAAAAATAAAAATAAATGTTCCAGAGTAACCAGCGCCAACAATCACAGTAAAGAAAACAACAAACTCAGAAAGGCATACAATGGGGTGATGTGACTAATGCTCACACAAAGAGCCATGAATTTAAATTTTAATCAGAGAGAATGAGTAAGCTCCTGTCCAGAATGAACACTGTATCTCAGTATCAGTGAGTACATGAGAGTCTTCTCTCACCATCGTTCAAGATTATAAATGGTTCTTTGAAATTAGGTATATATTTCTGTTAGAAATTCAAATAGATTTTCAACACACATTATGTCACTATGGTATAAAAGTTAATATCATAATCATAAAATAAGTTTCATAATGTATCTCTGGGACCACATGCCTTAGATTAGCAGCCTACACAGTAAAAACAAAGATATTTTTATTATGCTTCTCACATTAATATTAACAGGCTAATATTGCATATTAATAGTATTAACATCGATTACATAATATTAATGTATTTTGATAGACTACAGAGAGCATTTACATTATCCTGCTTTGGATGCATATAATTCATGTTATTTTTGGACAAAAATTATATTCAGCAGAAACAAATAATTGTGGTAGAAATATTTAATTTATTTATGAATTAACAGTCTACCATCCTTGGAGGTACAGTTTTACTTTAAACAGAAATATCAGAGAGATACTTGAAAATTGCTGAGAGTAAATCTTAAAAGTTATATGAAAAAAAATTTTTTTCAATTATGTGTGGTGATGAGTGTTAACTTATGGTTTCACAACATATACATACATCAAATCATTATGTTGTCACCTAAAACATTATATGTCAATTATACCTCAATTTATGAAAAAGCCAGTGAGCAGAAATATAATTCTGGTACATCATACATTAAAACATAAATTAGAGGGCTTCCCTGGTGGCGCAGTGGTTAAGAATCCACCTGCCAATGCAGGGGACACGGGTTCGAGCCCTGGTCTGGGAAGATCCCACATGCTGCGGAGCAACGAAGCCCGTGTGCCACAACTACTGAGCCTGCGCTCTAGAGTCCGTGAGCCACAACTACTGAAGCCCACACACTGCAACTACTGAGCCCACGTGCCTAGAGCCCGTGCTCTGCAACAAAGAAGTCACCGCAATAAGAAGCCCGTGCACCACAATGAAGAGTAGCCAGCGCAGCAACAAAGACCCAACGCAGCCTGAATGCAGCCATAAATTAATTAATTAATTTAAAAAACAAAACATAAATTAGAAATAACTCTTACACACCTCCTGGATTCATGCTCAAGGTTTTTGCCTAAATAAGCACATTTCCCCAATATATTATAACATACCACATATTATATTTAAATGTCTATTATATTTATTTTTTTGAATTTTATTTATTTTTATACAGCAGGTTCTTATTAGTTACCTATTTTACACATATTAGTGTGTATTTGTCAATCCCAATCATATTTAATAGATGTTTAAAAAGAGAAGCTCTAAGAAACCACTGTCTAATATCATATATTCAAACAAGAAGAACTATTATAACAGGAGTACTCTTAATCGACCTCAGATTTACCAACAATTTCCATTAACTCTGTAAAACTAATATCTATATTAACTAGCATCCTGAAAGCTACTCTCTGGCTACTTTTTTTTTTTAATATAAATTTATTTATTTTATTTTTGGCTGCATTGGGTCTTCGGGCAAGCAGGGGCTACTCTTCGTTGTGGTGCCCGTGGGCTTCTCACTGCAGTGGCTTCTCTTGTTGTGGAGCATGGGCTCTAGAGCGCAGGCTCAGTAGTTGTGGCACACGGGCTTAGTCACTCCGCATGGCATGTGGGATCCTCCCGGACCAGGGCTCAAACCCGTGTCCCCTGAATTGGCAGGTGGATTCTCAACCACCGTGCCACCAGGGAAGCCCTCTGGCTACTTTTTGATATACCTGATACTTCTCTGATCTGTTGAGTTCAGAGTTTACCAAATGTCAGTCATAAATAAAGAGTATTTCATGAGAACCAAGTTGAATACTCTGGAAAAATATGAAAAAGCTAAGTTACTAAAAAATTTTGGTATAGGGCAAAGACAGTAATTATTTCAAGTGACTATTCTTCATAATAACATTGATATTGTTATTCTGAAACTATTATACACATTAGGACAAAGCAAATTTGTCACAATCTTAATGTTATTTTTTTTTAATAAAGATCTTCAACATACATGAGAAGAAAGTTACAAATATCAAAGAAGTAAGAATCTAAATTTGAATAGGAAGTACTGAACTCAGGATCTAGGACCTATTTTCTCTTAAAAACAGAACACATATTCTTAGTTCTCTTCAAAAAGGCCTAGAAACAATTACCAACTTAACTAGTGCCCAGATTATTATTGCTAACCATCATTTCCTACTAAAAGTAACCAGGGCTGCCTTGGAAAAACACACGATTTTAGGTCTGGTGAATAAAATGTACAAAACAAACCTGGAATATGGTTCTTTACCACAAAGCAAAGAAACTCTCAAAGATTTCTGGGGCACAGAAGCCAACTTGAAGGTTCCCATGACAAGTCCACTCTTTCGGTTTGCCCCTCTGGGCCCCCCTTTTTCAGTGTCTTTTATAGGCTCCTTGTTCTGCCTCTGGCCAATAAACATTTTTTTGTATTCCATTCTGGACTTACTTTGGGTGTCACTCTATTTCTGTCACATTTCCTTGCATTATCTTTTCTACTGACAAATTTTCAATACAAGTTTCTCTGCTATAACATGATGAGTTACTGGAAAAAAAATCCTCAGGCTCTACAAAACTGCACAGAGCTTATAAGAAAAACAGAGTTTCGGCAGTCTGCTCAAAACCTATGCAACTTTGTAATCTGACTGCTAACAGAAAGTATAAATGGTCCCAGGCCAGGGACTTGATTAGGACCACCAGCTCAATATGAACAGAGAATGCCACAGCAGATATTTAAAATGCACAAAAATAAAGTGGAAAGAATGGCAATACTTTAATCAGAGCAGGACTGGCACATGCTGAGACAAAGCAGTGGAAGTGCAGCTATAAGCCAGTGGGACCGCCATTAAACACCAAGTGCCAAGAGTTGAGGGTTCACCTTACGGTGGAGGTCCACCCAGAAACAGGCATTTGTTTGTGTGGGTTTTTTTTTTTAATTTTCTTAAAATACAGACAAGAGAATGCCTATTCACAGTACAGCAACTGAGGTAATTAAGCACTCTTTTCCTGTCTAGATGATTATATATCTACTGCCATTATCCTATCTCCCCTTGCCTAGAAAAAACTGCATATGAATCAATATAATTTTTGCATTATCCTAACATCATTTTCCCATTTACCAATCACTTATGAGCTAATTCATGTTGCAGAAGCGCACACTTTGGAGCATACTGTGCCTCTGTAAGTCCTAAAGTTATACTTCCTGCCCAGGCAGCACCCTGAGTTCCAGATGTGCATAACGGACAAAACACTTTTGTTCAGACAAAACACTCCCACGTGGATAAGCCCACAGGTATTTCACACCTAACAAATTAAACTCATCTCCCTTCACTCTCCCCAACCCACTCCCCAGCCACACTTTCTCCCGAATCTTAAGTAAACAGTCCACCATTCATCCCACTGCCCAGTCTAGAAACCTGGAAGTCATCCTTGCCTCCTTCTCCCCTTTATCTCTCACATCCAATACATCATCAAATCCCACCAAGTCTCCTCCTAAGTATCTCCCTTAAATCTATCTAATTTCCGCCCCCCTTCATTATCTCCACGCTAGTTCAAAATCACCATAATCTCCCACCTGGATCCCTGCAAGAGCTTCCTGAATAATCTCTTTACAACCAATCGTAACCTCCCTACAACCTGTTCCTCCCACAAGAGAGTTCTCTGTCTAAAATGCACCATTCAAGCCATTTCCCTGGCTAAAAGCACTTTAAAATGGCTCTCCCTCTTGATCTCAGGATAAACAACTTATATCTAAGAGGTCTGATCTGGCTTCTTGCTTACCTCTCTAACCTTAGAACTGAACCACTATCTCCTTCATACTCCCAAATCTAGGCACACTTAACTTTCCCAAACATGAATTCTCTCATCTTCACATATACTATTATCTTCTCACTCACACACTATTCTTCTACACTGCATCAACCCCTTAACACACTTGTACCAACCATAGCGCATTCCTCCACTATCCCACCTTGTTTGTCTCTGGCTGATTTCTCTTTAAGTCTCAGCTTAAGTACAACTTCCTCCAGGGTGCTCTCCCTACACCATCTCCATCACTAAAGTACTCAGACATACACACACACAGTTGAGGCCGGTACTCTTATGTATTTCCAGACAACTCTGTACCTGCCTCACAAGACAGTAAGCTCCATAAGGAAAGAAAATATATCTATCTTGCTCACTATTTTATCCCTAGAGCCTAACCAGTATCTAATACATAGCAGACATCCAGTAATTTTTGCTGGTTGGGTGAAATAGCTGAGAACAACCTCATATTATTGCTAAAATCATAATGAACCTCTAGTTAGTCTTAAATCTCCTACCTCCATATATCCTTAGGAGAATGAGCTCATTTTATGGGCAAAAGGAGCTCCTCTGCCCCTTTCTTCTCTGTGAAATAATCTGATGCCTCCTTAGTAAGACACAGAGCCCTCTAGACCACAAATCATCCAACCCAACATAGTTCTGTAGATCTGAGAATCTGCAAGTCTGTGAAAGTTGCCAAGAATACCCATACTCCTGGAAAGTAAAAGTTGTACTTCCCAGAAATCAATACCTTAAAACGGGGATGGAGATGGGGCAAGGGCAGGCAGTAAAGCCAAGTTCCTGGTTAGTAAATGGAAGCACTTTCCGATTCTCTACTTAGATATGTTTGGGCTAAAAGTCAGGGTGAAAAGAGTAGAGGCAAGGAGAGAATAAAGGGCTCTACGTAATAAGACAGACAAGGGATGAGATGGAGTTAAACAGCATAGGAACATTTGTTAGAGGATAATCCATTGTGTATTGAAAAATAGAACCCAATGCTTACCTATGAAAAAGGCTCACTGAGAAACTAAATAACCCTAAAAATCTATTATGAGAAATTCTGCAACTAAAAGCAACCCTTACTCTCCCCTAATAAAGCAGAAGGAAATCTAAGTAGAGAGAATCCCATGGGGGAAAGGGAGGCACCTACCCTTCTCTATCAAGAAAAAGATCTCCATCCAGGCTTGGAGAAATTCCAACAGTGAACACAAATGAAAATGAACGCACATAAGTACATATTCTGAACACTTAGAAATCCAAGGGAAATTTCTTCTCTATTCTTCCTTTCACAGATCCTGCCATGTTATTAATCTTCAGTCTTAAAGGAGGCTCTTTTTCACATCTTTTTTTTTTGGCCACGCCATGGGATCTTAGTTCCCTGACCAGGGATCTAACCCGGACTCTGGCAGTGAAAGCGCTGAGTCCTAACCACCGGACCACCAGGGAATTCCCCATATCATTTTTTGTCTGATTTTTCTTCCTCTCTTAATATATTTTATTGCTTTCTCCATAACACAACTTTGCCTGTCAGTATAGTCCTTTTATTTTTACTTCCCAGGGCAACTGCACTGCAGTACCTTCCTTTAGTCTCTGACTGATCATCCTTTTTCTTTTTTTTTTTTTTTAAGATTTTTTTTGATGTGGACCATTTTTAAAGTCTTCATTGAATTTGTTACAATATTGCTTCTGTTTTATGTTTTGGTTTTTTGACCGGGTGGCAGGTGGGATCTTAGCTCCCCGACCACGGATCAAACCCACACCCCCTGAATTGGAAGGCGAATTCTTAATCACTAGACTGCCAGGGAAGTCCCTGACTGATCATCCTTTATCTTTGCACATTTGCTTCAGGTCTAGTTTCATCACAGTTAACAACTGGCTGCTTCCACCCTAAACCCACAAAGGGCAAATAAGAATCAGAGTTCAATGCATACCTGTCTCATATTCATGTATCTGAAATCAAGTAACCTTGATCTACACAAGCAGCCTTAGCAATAAGAATGTCTATCATTCTTATTAGACAAAAACGCTGTAAGGAAAGACAATTATAGGACAATGTTCCTGATGAACACAGATGGAAAAATCCTCAACAAAATATCAGGAAACCAAATTCAACAATACATTAAAAGGATCATATACCATGATCAAGTAGGATTTACTCCTGAGATACAAGAATGGTTCAACATATGTGAAATCAGTGTGATACACCACATTAACAAAATGAAGGATAAAAATCATATGATCATCTCAATAGATGCAGAAAAAGCATTTGATGAAATTCAACATCCTTTTATGATAAAAACCCTCAACAAATTAGGTATAGATGGATGTACCTCAACATAATAAAGTCCATATATGACAAGCCCACAGCTAACATCATACTTAACAGTGAAAAGCTGAATGCCTTTCCTCTATGATCAGGAATAAGACAAGGATGCCCACTCTCACCACTTTTATTCACCATAGAAAGTCCTAGCCAGAGCAATTCGGCAAGAAGAATAAATAAAAGGATCTAAATCAGAAAGGAAGTAAAACTATCTGAAGATGACATGATATTATATATAGGAAACCGTAAAGATGCCACCAAAAAAATGTTAAAACTAGTAAACAAATTCAGTAAAGTTGCAGGATACAAAATTAATACACAAAAATCAGTTGTGTTTCTGTACACAAATAACTTTCAGAGAGAGAAATTAAGAAAACAATCCCATTTACAATTGGATCAAAAAGAATAAAATACCTAAGAATAAATTTAACCAGGGAGGTGAAAGAGCTATACACTCACAACTCTAAGACATTGATGAAAGAAATTGAAGAAGACACATATTATGGAAAGATATTCTGTGCTCACTGATCGGAAGAATATTGTTTAAATGTCCATACTACCCAAAGCAATCTACAAACTCAATGTAATCTCTGTCAAAATTCCAATGGCATTTTTCACAGATACAGAATAATCAAGACCTCAAATAGCCAAAGAAACCTTGAGAAAGAAAAACAAAGCTGGAAGCATCACACTTCCTGACTTCAAGTCATATTATAAAGCTACAGTCATCAAAACACTATGGTATTGGCATAAAAACAGACACATAGACCAGTGGAACCAAAAAAAAAAAAAAAAAAAAATAGAGCGAGAGAACACGCCCAAAAATAAAACCACACAATATGGTCAATTAATTTTCAACAAAGGAGTCAAGAATATACAATGGGGAAAGGACTATCTCTTCAATAAATGGTGTTGGGAAAACCAGATATTCACATGGAAAAAAATGAAACTAGACCTCACTCTATACACAAAAATCAGCTCAAAATGGATTAGACTTGAATGTAAGACCTGAAATCATAAAACTCCTAGGAGAAAACATAAGGAATAAGTTCCTTGACACTGGTCTTGGCAATGATTTGGGGGATTGACACCAAATGCAAAGGCAAAAAAAACAAAAATAAACGTGAACTGCATCAAATAGAAGCTTCTACACAGCAAAGGAAATCATCAACAAATGAAAAGGCAACCTATGACATGGGAGAAAATATTTGCAAACCATATAACTGATCAGGGGTTAATATCCAAAATACACTCAGCCCTCCATACCCACAGATTTAACCAACTGTGAATTCAAAATATTTGAGAAAAAAACTCCAGAAAGTTCCGAAAAGCAAGATTTGAATTTTGCTGTGCAACTGCAACTATTTACATTGTATTTTCACAGCATTTACATCGTATAAGTAACCCAGAGATGATTTAAAGTATACAGGAGGATATGCATAGGTTATATGCAAATACTACATCATTTTGTAGTAATTCTTCTCAAAAGAACATGTCTCAGTGATATTAATTGTGGCTAAACTCAAATCTGATTCAGTAGCTCCCATTTAACTGAGCACTAGTCAGTTTTCCATGTGGCTAGTTTGTGTCCCAAAAAGTCTTTTGGAGATTGTATATGCTCCCTGTTTCCAATCCAGTTCCCACTTCTTCTCTATTCATTAGAGTATACCCCTTCTAAAGTATGCCTTAAAACTTTTAATTTTCCATTATATTGATCACAAAATGCTTTTGCTTGCAGCATCTTTAGGACACTTTAAGAAACACAAAAACAATACCATATTGTAAACATATTTTGAGTTGGCTTGGGGGAGCTAATTTTGTTTCTACTGTAAAATGCATTGGTGGGAAGAGAAAAGGGAGGAAGGGAGAGAGGAAGGGACAAAGAAAGGGAAGAAGGAAAAGGAAAGAAACTTAAAAGTTTTTTAAATCCAATTCAGTTGGGAGGGAAATGTAGGTAGTAATACACATACAGAATAAAAATAAGAATTTTTTCTGTTCTATATCTACTTAAAATTAATTTTAACTTTTAAAGCAAATTTGCCATTCTGTTATATATTAACTTGAGAAAATATGACTAGATTTTTAAAATAAAGGGTAAAGGAAATTAAAATTCTTCCTTCTTAGGAAACAATGAATTATTCTTTCAAATTGCTATTCAAAAAAATTTTCCTCTCTTTCAAAAACATTGTAATGACATAATCTTACATACTTTTAATTAACCAAGTGGAGAACCATTCAGAAACATTTTTATTTTACTGTATACCAAAATATCAAGTAAGCATTTGAATTTCTGAAATCTGAAACACAATAGAATTTAGTCATCCCCTCTACAAAGTGCTGTGTTACTCTTCATGGTAAACAACAAGAGACAGTAAAACTGTCATTTTCATTGCTGGAAAAATATTTTTTTCTATAGTAAAAAAGAAAAAATAAAATTAAATAAAAATCAAGCTCTATGGCGCCATCTTTTGGATTGTTCAAGTTTTCTTACAATTCTTTCTTATAAGAAACAATCCATTGATCAGAATCAAGATAAAGACAGAGATAAAACTATTTGGCTACCTTTTCGTAAGCTGTATTTGCCCTAAGTCTCATACTTCTATATTAGGATTTAAAATGTATCCATAAAACAATTACCTATAATACTAAAATTCTACTAAAAATTCTGAAAACAAAGGCCTTTTGAATAACAAACTGCGTGTCCTCAACACTTTATGGCAGTGGCTCCTAAGGTGAGGCACCCCCACTATCACGAGCATCATCAACATCATCTGGGAACTTTTAGAAATGCAAATTCTTAGGCCACACTTCAAACTGACTAAACTGGAACTGGGGGGTGAGAGGAGTCAGCCTTTTTTTTTTTTTTAAGTCCATCTTTATTTATTTATTTTTTTATTATATTTTATTTTTGGCCGCGTTGGGTCTTTGTTGCTGCGCGCGGGCTTTCTCTAGTTGCGGTGAGCAAGAGCTACTCTTCATTGTGGTGCGCGGGGTTCTCACTGAAGTGTCTTCTCTTGTTGTGGAGCATGGGCTCTAGGTGCGCGGGCTTCAGTAGTTGCAGCATGTGGGCTCAGCAGTTGCAGCACATGGGCTCAGCAGTTGCAGCACGTCGGCCCTAGAGGGCACAGGCTTCAGTAGTTGTGGCGTGTGGGCTCTAGAGCGCAGGCTCCGTAGTTGTGGTGCATGGGCTTAGTTGCTCCGCGGCATGTGGGATCTTCCCGGACCAGGGATCAAACCCATGTCCCCAGCATTGGCAAGCGGATTCTTAACCACTGCACCACCAGGGAAGTCCTGAGTCTGCCTTTTAACAAGCTCTTGCATTCTGATACAAACTAACCTGTGAGAATCACTGCCTTCCAGCCCTTGGATTTTGATATGAGCTAACCTGTGAGAACCACTGCCTTTCTGAAAAAGGTCCACAGCTAACACTGAACTACACACTAGTCGGGGATCACTAGTAGTTCAGCAGTTCCTAACCTTAGTTTCACATTGGGATTACAAGGGAGCTTTAAAAATGCCTGAGTCCTGCTCCAATATGTGATTAATGGTTCGGGAGGTAAGTAAAGCCTGGGCACCAGGATTTCTGAAAGACTCTCAAGTGATTCTAAAATGCAGCCAAGGTTGAGAGCCAAAGATCTAGAGGATTACATTTTCAAAAGCTAGAGTTCACTGAGTCTTATATTAAGCAAATTTTGTAAATTGGACATGAAAAGTTAGCCTTCAAAACCAAGATACCTATAAAATCCCATTACAAGAAAAAAGAACTGATTCACTTCCAGTCTGTAAATTTTACTCTTTCAAAGGCTACAAAGATGTTTTTTAAAGCAGAATTTTTTAAATAAATAATTTATTAAATACATACTGTGCATTCCCTAGTTGTTATGAGCATGCTAAAAAAAAAAGTAGTCCTCACCTTTATAGACCATCTAATATACTTGGGCATATTTCATAATAACCGACAATAAAGAATAAATGCCAAATTTGGAGTAAAGATTGAATGCACTGAGTCAATGAAGGAAAAAAATCACATCTAATCATAGTGGTATTTAAGACTGTTAAAAAATATAGAGTAGAGGGCTTCCCTGGTGGCGCAGTGGTTGAGAGTCTGCCTGCCAATGCAGGGGACACGGGTTCGAGCCCTGGTCTGGGAAGATCCCACATGCCACGGAGCATCTAGGCCCGTGAGCCACAACTACTGAGCCTGCACATCTGGAGCCTGTGCTCCGCAACGAGAGAGGCCGCGATAGTGAGAGGCCCGCGCACCGCGATGAAGAGTTGCCCCCGCTTGCCGCAACGAGAGAAGGCCCTCGCACAGAAACGAAGACCCAACACAGCCATAAAATAAATATAAAAATAAATAAATAAATTAAATATATATATATATATATATATAGAGTAGAACTTTCAGTCTTTAAAGATGAATTAGATGTAGAGTACATATGGGGCACTGTAGGTGGCAGACCTGATAGAAGAAAAGACACATAGGTTTGTTTGGTTTTTTTTAGGGGCAGGGCTGACAATATGTAATATAAAAGAACCTTTCTCACTGAGGGGTTCCTCATCTGAACCAGAGATCACTGCAAAAGACTTAACTATTTTCTCAATTTTTCCAAGCATGGTATATAACTGGTACCATTCTAGAATCACAGGGCAGAAATATGAATGCAGTTAATTCATTACATACAATCGATGTCTTGGGCACTAGTTCCCACTTAACGTGACTCAGAATCACTTGGAGGACTTATTAAAACACATACTACTGGGCTCCACCCTTAGTTTGACTAATGTTTGTTCTCATCATTTTTATCCTTGTCCTTTTTTGGTGAGAGCTTCTCAGGTTTGTCCTCCACAGACACAACTTCATTATCTGTAATATGATATTCAACTCCTTCTTATCTATGACCTTCAAAGTGGAATGTCAGGTTCTGCTATTGCATTTTAGTTTCCAGTCATCCTTCCTATGTTGCCTGTTCCCCCTTGTAACCTGCTGCCCTTTCATCTAAGCTTGTTGTCTACTTATGGGCTGTCTTTCCTATTTCACTGGAGCCACATCATTTTACATGTTATTAAGAATGCCCAATGTTTTTTGTTTGCTTTCATATTTTTTCTGGTTCCTTTCACATTCGCAGTGGGCTCTTCCTTCAAAGCTTCAGATTATGTTCCTTCCTTTTGTTCTGCAGAATTTTTTCAGGGAGCTCTTATTTTTCCCATCTTAACACTTCATTGACAAAGAAAGCACAATCAACTCACGCTCAGTACCTGCCACAAGCTGAGAGGTATAGATTGCCCTTGATCCTGCTCCTAACCACAGGTGCTAATGGAAGCCCTTTCCCAAAATGATGAGCAGGATCTAAGCAATTCTGATGGATAGGGTGTTTGGGATTAACAGATGCAAACTATTATGTGCAGAATGGATAAACAACAAGGTCCTACTGTATAGCACAGGGAACTGTATTCAATATCCTGTCATAAACCGTATGGGAAAAGAATATGAAAAAGAATGTATATATATGTATAACTGAATCACTTCGCTGTATAGCAGAAATTAACACAATATTGTAAATCAACTATACTTCAGTAAAACAAATTCAAAAAGAAAGATCTAAGCAATTCCAAGTGCCCAAGAGACTTCATCTAGTGTGTGGTTTTCCTAGAAAGAGGGGAACATCTCCCAATGACTAAATGTTTGAAATACTTAACAAGTTCAATCTTTGAAATTCCACCCTTCAGCTTCCTACTACCTTCTTAAATCCTACCTTTTACTGCCATGAAGACCTATTCTGACCTCTCACTTCTTTAAAGGCTTGTCTTTGTTATAGCCAGTGCCACACACTGGAACACTTTTTCTGTAATTATTTCATGTTCTCTCCAACTCCTTATCAAATTATTCAAAGCCAGTGAAATCTAAGATTTATTTATTTTGCATCTGTGCTATTACAAATATTTGTCAACTGATAGAAATGCACTTTCAGAGAACTTCAAAAAGTATCCAAACACCTTCACTAAGGTGAGATTTTGTGCAGCAGATATAACTTAGGAACCACATCTCCACTATTCAGAGTCTAAAAAAACCTCAACATTCCAGTTTCTTTTCTGAAGCTGTTGAAAGCAGTCAGTTTACTTATAAGTAGAAAAAGGACTCTACATAAGAAAAACAAGAATCAATTTTGTTAGTTAAGAAAGCTTACTAATTCAAGAAGCTGAAATAGCATAGAACATAATTAAGAACGTATTTTTTTGGGTAAAGCAAATATTATATCCCAAACCTGCAAAGCTCCAAACATGACTTTGTTTCAACTTCTATTGTATTACATTCATTGTCTCACTTCTGTTTAATAATTAACTTATTTTTAATACAGCTCACATAACAATGATAAGAGTAAACAGTCTACTTACCCCACCCATTGTAATTCCATGAATAAGTGCAATATATGGTTTCTGGCAAGAATCTAAAAGAAATAGAGCTGTAATTAGTTACAATGCTTAAAATACATTTTCTTTTTCCAAACATCACATGTTACATGAACTCTGAGTATTTTCCCTAAGAAATTTTTGCAAGAAATATCAAAGTAGACTAAACATATGGCTTATAAAATATGTTCTTTTTAAAACATCAGTCCATACACAATCTTGGTCATCTATTCATTATTATGAAAAACTCAACACCTCAATTTGAAACAAATGAAAGCCTATATAACTCAGCTATTGAGAAAAACAATATTTGCCTTATAAGCCACTGATGTTTATGTAACACAGTTGTATTTTAAAGAACATAATTTGTCTTCTATACATCTAAAGAAGTATCTGGATACAAAGAGAAGTGCAGCATACAGGAAAAAGCAAGGACTGGGAATTAGAAGACCCAAATTTTAGTCTCAGCTTTGTCATTAACTGGCAATTCAACTATATTCAATATATATACTGGCATTACTTATATACTGGCAATTCAATATATATATGTGTATACACACATACGCATATAAGTTATATGTATATATGCCTATCATACATGTGTATATCATGTATATAATATATAGATAAGTTTCCTTATCTATTAAATGATGAGATTTGCCTCAGAAGTTCCTTCCAGCTCAAAAATCCTGTAAACTTTTACTCTGTTCCTTTCCCTCTGAAGAGGAAGTTGTGCACAACATAATATAAATCACTGTACTTCTATTACAGCTTGTTGCCAATATAACTTCCTTACCAAAGACCAATATAAAAGTGCAGTTTTGATCCACCTAGCAGTTCTATAATATTCCCAATCTGCCAAATGAGCCACTGAAGTACAATTCTAATTTAACATTCACAAGGACTTCCACAGCCCTCAATTTTTAACTATAATTCCCTAGAAACAATGGAAACAAATGTCTCTATTGATTGGAGTGGACATGCATACAAATATACCATTTCAGCTACAGATACACATATTTTAGATATGAAATATCAGAAGCTAATTGATGCAGGAACACAAGGCCAGAATCTGTCAAATTCCTTAACGACTAAAATATGTCATTACAATGTATAGAAATTATATCTGGAAGGCTTTCTCTCTGTATATTAACATTTTACCAAACTCTTCTCAAACTGCTTAGAGGTTTTCTCCCCTCTCCTTTTATTTAGTATAGAACTGCACTGTCTAATATAGTAGCCAATAGCCAAATGTAGTTATTTAGATTATAATTAATTACAATTAAACAAAGGTAAAATTCAGTTTACTGATCACAGTAGCCCCATTTCAAGTGCTCATTAGCCATGTGTGGCTAGTAGTGATCATATTGCACAGCACAGAAACAGAATACTTTTATCATTACAGAAAGTACTATTGGACAGCGCTGGTATGAATTTTTAGAATGAATAAAACATCCTAAGTAAAACCTGATCTGGAGAATTATAGACTCAAAGAAATGAGAGCTCTCCATTCAATGTGGCTCACTGAGTTAAACTGGGAAACAGCCTCTTCTCCCCACTCCTACCTCAAAGACATAAAAATTCTAGAAAAAAATTTTGTTTTCAACGTATATCCAAGTTCAAAGCCAAACAAGGGAAATCCTCAGGTGCCAGAAACAAACTCAAAGCTAATAGCTGTGTGGAAGCTATAGCCAAAGATTATGAGTGAGTGTGTGTGTGTATCTGTTCTGAGTCAGGAATAACATGGGCCACACGTAACATGCTATGAGTTAATACCTGCATAAAGCCTCACGGTAGGAAGAGCTATACGATTTGTAAAACATAGCTAGAAAAACTCTATCTGCTGATCCTAAAACTCAGTAAGCTCCTGCCCAGGAGAGGAAGAGAAAAAGTCAGAAAAGTGGATGCTCAAGCACTGGACCACTACAACTGAACAAACAAAAGAAAATACCCCTAACAAATTTGGAATAGAAGTAACGTCTGTAACTTGGTAAAAAGTGTCTACAAAATGATTATATACTAAAGAATGAAATTTTAAAAGCTTTCCCATGGAAATCAGAAATAAGACAACACCACAATCATTCAGCATTATAACAGAGGTCCTAGCCAAAATATAACAAGAAAAGTCATAAGTATAAAGACTGGAAAGAGATGAAAAAAATTATGTGTAGATGGTAAAATTGCCAATGTAGAAAAGCCAAGAGAACCTACAGAAACATCATTAGAACTGATAATAAATTTCAGCAGGGTTGCTGGATGTAAGAACAAAATACTAAAATCAAAAGCATTTCTACATGCTAGGAATAGTCAATTAGAAAATGTAATAAGAAAAATTACTATTAAACGTAGTAACAAAAAAAATAAGCTGTCTAAAAATAACACTTAAAAAATCTTTTTTTTCTTTATGGAGAAAATTATAAAACATTATGAAAGGACATGAAAGTCAATCTGATGAAAATGTTCTAAAACTGATTAATGGCAATGACTGCATAAGCTTATTAAATATCAAAATAATTTTAAAATTCATTTGAATTTTTAAAAACCAAAAAAAAAAAAAAAATTCATTTGAAAAATCAAAAGTCCAAGAGTAGCCAAGAAAATCTTGAAAGAAAACAAGGGTAACTTGTCCTACCAGAGAGAGACATATCTTAAAGCTATAATAATTTTGACACTGTAGTTTTATCATATGTACAGACAAATAGGCCAATGAACAAAGTTGCCCAGAAACAGTCCTGGTCACATATAAGAACTTGATATATGATAGAAGTATCATTAAAACCAGTGAGGAAAACAAGGACTATTCAATCAAAGGCATTACAACTTCTGGCTTTCTAGCTGAAAAGTAAAAGTTAGATGATGTCACATGCAAAAAAATTCCAAGCACTTTAAAGACTTAGAGTATAAAGAAACAAACTATTAAAAGAAAATATAAAAGAACATCTTAAAAACCTCCATGTTATTAAGCGTTTTTTAAATGCAAATAGCAGAAATCATAAAGGAAAAGAATGAATACATTTCATCTCAAACAAAAACTTGTATATACCAAAAGATAAAGTAGCAGACTGAGAGAAGTGTATTTGTAATATATATGATCTACAAAAGTGAAGAATCAGAATACATAAAGATCTATAAAATCAGTAAGAAAAAGACAATCCAAAAGAAAGATAAACAAAGGATGAAACTGAAAAGAAAATCTAAATGATTAACATAAAACACCTTCTACCTCACCTACGTCCAATGAAGTACAAATTAAGACCACAATAAGATATCAAGCATGCAAAGTTTAAAAACAAAAAATGATAGAAAGGACATGTAGAAAATAAACTCTTATACTTTATAGAAGAATTTGGAAACACACTGAAGATACATAAACTCTATGATCCATCCATTCGACTTCTATTATTTCTAGAAATTTCTGCACATGGGCACTAAGGGTGTACATATAAGGGCGTAACAATCTGTATTAGTAAAATGCTGAAATAATCTAAAATAACCACTAATATAGAATAGATTAATATGGGGTAATTGAATAATATAAGAACAGTTACATTCCATGTTATTAAAAACTTATGGGGGCTTCCCTGGTGGCGCAGTGGTTGAGAATCTGCCTGCCAATGCAGGGGACATGGTTCGAGCCCTGGTCTGGGAAGATCCCACATGCCGCGGAGCAACTAGGCCCGTGAGCCACAACTACTGAGCCTGCGCGTCTGGAGCCTGTGCTCTGCAACAAGAGAGGCCGCGATAGTGAGAGGCCCGCGCACCGCGATGAAGAGTGGCCCCCACTTGCCGCAACTAGAGAAAGCCCTTGCACAGAATCGAAGACCCAACACAGCCATAAATAAATAAATAAATAAATAATTTTTTTTTAAAAACAAAAAAAAACTTATGAATGGTATACACAGTAAGAAAGTACTTATGCAAATTTCAAAACCACAAAGTAATACTACTTTTGTTCATAAATATGTAGTAAAAATATAAAGTACAGTCTAACTGGATGTGCTAAAAACTAATGACAATGGTTGCTTCTGAGGAGGGATACTGGTTGCTTCTGGAGAGAGAAGGAAATGGCACTGAAGCAAGCAATGAAGTAGACTGAACAGTAATTTAAAAACTCATAGTATTCTATTTAATTTAAATAAATCTCAAAACATCAAGCAAAAATAAAATATAGTGGTCTATTCATTCTGGGCTGGTGGGTACACAAGTATTTATTATATTATTCCCTGTAATTTAACATTTGAAACACATGCTTGATAAATGTAACTACTGTGTCACTTCCAATGAAATCTGGAATGATGACTATAAAGAAATTTCATCCCAGAGTTCCTGAAGAATTCAGAAATGACACTTCATTTTATAGAGAAAACTGGCACCCAAGTTTTTTGTTTTCCAAGAAAGCCAACCATATGATCAGAATCCATGCTTCCATATTGATTATATGGCAAAGAGTAGTTAAGTATACCCTATTTAATAATCAAGTATGAATTGTTCTGGAATGAGCAGTCAGACTACTTTAATCAAGTTTATTCCTGGCACAAAGTATATAAAAGATTAAACAAGAGTGTCTGTTGATTACATTTTAACAATTCATACTGTGCAGCTTATGTCTTGATTCCAGTTTCAAAGCTCTCAGCAGAGCACACATACCAATAGCATTGTTCAGCATATATTCTTCTCTGAAGAAATCTTGAGCTATCTTCTGATTTGCCTTTCTAGCTTCTGAGATCACTACAATAAAAAAAGAAAAAAAGAAGGACTACAAATCAAAAAAAGTGTTTTCCAGTCAATATAGTCAAATAGAAAAATTTTAAATACTGTGACAGTAAGTACCAGGGGGAAAGTCTACAATGGCTTGTTAAGGTTCTGAAGTCACCCATGCCACGGACATATTATAGTTAGCCCCAAATCCATAGTCCAATGTCAAAACTTCAAGGCAAAAATTCTTATTCAGAACTTCTTACAAAGTGTTATACTTAAATTATAAGTTATATATTGGTACAAAATGCATTTTCTTTTGACTATTTTCTGTAGCACCTAAAGGAATGTTTGCTGGATACATGTTTCCTTTGGTAATATATCTTAACACAAAGTACATTATACATATACACACAGAGAAATATATGCACATGTGCATGCACACACACACAGAGTTCTATATATTCCATCTAGTTAAATACTTCTGCCACATTCATTTCACCATGGAACATTTGCTGAGCATCCACCAGGTACCACGCACTGTTTTCAGTGCTGTAGATAACAAGACAGCAATATAAGACGGCTGCCCTGGAGTTCAGACTAGTAAGACAGACTACTGAGCTACACTCCTTGTGTCATGCCCCCTGTAAGGTTGGGGTGCCGTGGGAATGTGAGCATAAGAGATGTAATTAAAAGAAGCCTTCCCAGGGACTTCCCTGGCGGTCCAGTGGTTAGGACTCCATGCTTCCACTGCAGGGGCCACAGGTTCGATCTCTGGTCAGGGAACTAAGATCCTGCATGGCACACGATGCACCCAAAAAAAAAATAATTTAAAAAAAAAAAAAAAAAAAAAAAAGGCTTCCCAGAAGAGAGAACTCTGAGCCAACTGTGAACAACAGGTAAGGATTTCCTAAAAATGAAAAGTTCTGAAACGTGCAAAGTTCTGAGTGGAGAAAGGAGTACCTACAAAGGCACACAGGCAAGAAAGAATAAAATCAAGAAATAAGTAGTTTTAAAAGACTAAAGGAGAATGGTAAAAGGTAAGGCTAAGAAGGTAAATGAGATAGTAATATCCTTATTTATTAATATCAATGGAAATATAACCTCTCAAAGATATTGCTACAGCATACAAATGCCTGTCTTAATAAGCAGGTGCTCAGTAAATATCTTAATAATAAATAACAATCAAATGGTTTCATTTGTATTGCAATTTTCTATTACCCAGAGTTCCATAGTCCAATCTACTGTACTCCTACTACAGTCAATGTCAAAACCACCATCAAACCTCTCTTCCATACACTTCAAGTTCATATGCTTTTCCTGTCTAAGTCCTATGAGAATTACCTACTAAAATACAAATTAAATATATAATATATACATTTACTTCTTTTATGGGAAAGAGTTAGATAAAAATTGTTGACTATTAATAGATTTTTAGACTAACTTCAGAACTCTGATATAGCTTCCTTCAAAATGTTCCAACCAAATATTGACTTTTTTTCTTGGTTTTTAAAATAAAAGGTTTGGGGAATTCCTGGGTGGTCCAGTGGTTAGGACTCAGTGCTTTCACTGTTGTGGCCCGGGTTCAGGCCCTGGTGGGGGAACTAAGATCCTGCAAGCTGCATGGGGTGGCCAAATAAATAAATAAATAAATAAAAATTTTAAAAATAAAAAAAGGTTTGATATCTAGTTTTGTCATTCTGAGGCTTTCACCAATAAAACCCCTAAAACCCTCATCTATTATCTTTTATCATTTCTCCCCAATACTAAAAGAAAAGGAGTGTAAAATGCATTGTCTGTGGAATAAAGCTTTTACCTCAGAAATCTTCTGAGATTTCCTTCTAATCTTATTCTAACCAATCAGTTCCATATAAATTAAATGATGTTTAGTAACATCATCTAAAAAATTTTTGTCAGGGCTTCCCTGGTGGCGCAGTGGTTGGGAATCCGCCTGGCAATGCAGGGGACATGGGTTTCGGCCCTGTTCTGGGAAGATCCCACATGCCTCAGAGCAGCTAATCCCATGTGCCACAACTACTGAGCCTGCGCTATAGAGCCTGTGAGCCACAACTACTGAAGCCCGTGAGCCTAGAGCCTGTACTCGGCAACAAGGGAAGCCACCGCGATGAGGAGCCCACGCACCACAACGAAGAGTAGCCCCCGCTCGCCACAACCAGAGAAAGCCCGTGGGCAGCACTGAAGACCCCAGACAGCCAAAAATAAAATAAATAAATTACAAAAAAAATTTTATTTTTCAGATTGCCCACTTACTGTCTTGGACTGTGATGTTTAAAAGAAACTAAATTTCCTAGAATTGAAATCTGTTGCTTATATATGTGAACTAGAATAATTCTAGAATTTTTAACTGTATTTCCAAACAGCAATATAAAGTTAGGCCTATATGCAAAAATAGCTCACAGTCAGAAGAAGCTAAAATCAATACATAAGGCTCTGCCCATCTGTAAACTGACAAGATCAAAAGCCCAGCTCTTGAGGAAAAATTAATTCCAGGCTGAAAAACAATGTTTTAAAAATATTTAAGTAGTGGGCAAAACAAATTCAAAAAACAATTCAGTTAATAAGTCTGTCGAAGCAACTGAAAATTTTCAAGTGAAATTTTAAGACTCAGTTATTTTAAATTTAATAGATATTTGAAATTATGTCCTGAATCAAGCTTGTTTCTTCCTATTTCAAATGTAATGGTTTACATAAGATTATAAATTTGGTAAATAGATCAACCTGAACATTATCATCTTAACACGATACAAAAAATATAAAAAATAAAACACAAAGAAAAAAACCATCCCAGGAACCTACAAATTCCATAAGAAACAAAACTCAAAATGTTTTCAGTATATATAAAATACTGACAACCAGTGGTAATAACATTTCTTCTCTCCTTTGTCTTTTGTTTTTAATAGTTAAATATGTAGAGACTGACCTAAGGAGAATTAATCTTTTTATTTATCTCAGCATGTTTATTTAAACACAAAAAAATATTGATAATATAATAGGATAAATACTACAATTAAGTGCATTCTTGCTTTGGGATCATGAACAATGGGAAAGCACAAAGTCATGGAAATATGTGAGAGCATGTCATATTTGGAGAATGGCAAGTCACTCAACATGGTCAGGTTGTCAGGGTTATGTGATAAATTGAATTGCTTAATAACAGCTATTCTAAAATAAAAAGCAGAATCACATACCATAACTGAACATTTTGTTCAGGATGATTCAGGGAAAGAGACAAGATACCTGAAGGGCATGTACGTAGTTAAAAAAAAAAACAAAACAGCTGCTATTCTCATTTTTCTATTAACTACAAGAGGTAAGTCTTTAAATGTTTTCTTTTTCTAAGTTAACCACACTAAAAATGTATTAACTGTTTAACAAAAAAAAATTCTAGAAAGTAAAGCAAATTACAAAGTACCACAAAAATTTGCTAATACCTTAACAGTTTTTTTGGGGGGAAAAAAGCATTTAGGTGAAAAGGGAAAAAAGTTTTTACCTCTGATATCACCTCCAGCACAGAAAGCCTTTCCACCAGCTCCCTTTATGATGATCAGGAAAGCTTCCGGATCTTGTTCCCACTTCTATCCAAATGTAAAAGAAGATGGTATAAGCATATCATAAATACAAACTCATTAATGATATATCTATATGCACATAAACACATGTGTATATATAGACATATGTGGATATATACAAAGCATAAGTTTTATAAAACATATGCAGAAAAATGGATCCCAACTTCATTTTCTTTTCTGACATAAATTAGAGGCTATCCCAACAAAGTTGCTAGATGAGTGCATTTTGTGATCCAAGTTTGATGATGGCAACTGAAATCTTTGCCACAACAACTTTGAGACCAAGGTGAAAAAATATGGGCCTAATATATCGTCAGGTTGGAAAAATAAAATAAAGAGGGGCAGAACATAAGAAGAAACTTGGAGCCTTGTGAAAGTGGAAGAGGTTGTCTTCTGAGGCAATGAACTCCCTGTCACTAGGGGTGCTCCAGGATAACCACTTAGGAAAGTGCTGAGGACTCTAGAAGCGATGGGGCTTGGGTGCTGATCCCAGACAGTCAAGTGATTCTATGGGAGAGAATATCAGAAATATTCTCTAAGGATATACTTTCAGAAGGATCCATATGATTGCTTTAAGAAAATTACAAACCTTTAGCTGTGGATAAATCTGCCGAATCATACTAAGATTCAGTGCATTTAGGAACTTTGGTCTGTTTAGTGTTATCACTCCTGCACAACCTTTTCTTTCCAATAGGACTTCTGCTGTTGCATCTGTGTGCTTAGACATTCTCTGTGTAAACAAAGAATAACTTTAGGATAAAATTCATTAAGTTTTTGTCACAAGTCAACATCAAAACATACATTAAATACAAATCTTTCACACAATGTTAAGGTTAGCTAATCGAATGGATAACTCAGTACATCTGACCAAGTTTTCTAAAGTTATTTGGACTCTGTAGATAGACAATTCCAAAGCAAACTACATATACCTCTTAAATCTCTTAATTTTTATTTCTGAGTGAACTTAGTCAACTGGTTTAAAATAGAACCCAGTCCGTGGGACTTCCCTGGTGGCGCAGTGGTTCAGAATCCACCTGCCAATGCAGGGGACACGGGTTCGATCCCTGGTCTGGGAAGATCCCACATGCCACAGAGCAACTAAGCCCGTATGCCACAACTACTGAGCCCATGTGCCACAACTACTGAAGCCCGGGCATGCCTAGAACCCGTGCTCCGCAACAAGAGAAGCCACCGCAATGAGAAGCCCGCACACTGCAACGAAGAGTAGCCCCCGCTCGCCACAACTAGAGAAGGCCCTCGTGCAGCAACGAAGACCCAATGCAGCCAAAAATAAATTAATTAATTTAAAATTTTTTTTCTAAAAAAATAAAAATAAAATAGAACCCAGTCCTAGAATTTCTGGGACTATGAAATACTCTTAAATCTTTATTACTGTATACCAAGCAATATGTTAGGTACTTGGAAATCAAAGATGAACAGAGAAGGCAAATAATTCTGACTACAGTAGCTACCAACAACTTGGGGAAAAAAAAAGTGATATTTGAGCTAGGCCTTGATATATGCCAAGAAAATGAGGGGTGAAAATCCTGGAGAGTAACGCATTCTAAAACATGAACAGTGAATATCTGGAAATGTTAAGATGTTAAACATGAGTGGAATAAAGGCTGATTGAGAAAATGAGTGATAGGAAAGTAGGCAGAATAAGTAGTTTAAGGCCAGATTATAGAATGAGTTTACGAAAGCATATAGTTGTAAAGAACTTGTCTATACACAGTTCTTAGGGCCTCAGGCACCATGGTAAGTGAGGCAAGTGGCATATTTTGGAGTGGCTTATTTTGCTCCCCTTCAGTACTCAGTGGTTCTACTTCCTTGA
Source organism: Balaenoptera borealis (assembly GCF_965194805.1). Lineage (NCBI taxonomy): Eukaryota > Metazoa > Chordata > Mammalia > Artiodactyla > Balaenopteridae > Balaenoptera > Balaenoptera borealis. The sequence continues at coordinate 44,351,465 of NC_138863.1, read as the reverse complement.
TTAAACCCTTACTCATATGGAAAGACAGATAGACTAAAAAGCTGTATTTTAAAAAAAAAAAAAAAAAAAAAAAAAAAGCTGTACTTTTCAGATACCTACATCATTCTGAATTTTAAAGTAAAACAGATTTCATATTATACAAACATGTTACACACAAGTATTAATAAACTTCCATCTCTCTCCATACTAACTAAATTTCTTTTTTGCTTGAACCAAGTCAGATTCCCCAGCCCAAAAAAAAAAAAAGTTTCATGACTGTTTTCACTGAACAACTTTACATAAATTATCACCTAATATCAGAGACAATCCTTTAAAACTCTATTATTTGGTTTCAGCTCAGAGATGTTGAGAGCTGAAAAGATGCGTCTCCTGACCTTGTAACAAGAAAAAAAGGTGAACAGACTGAAAATTAATGGCTTTGGTGAACTCAGTCAGAGACAGGGGGTCACAGGGCAAACAGCTCCGTAATAAAATCTGGAGAGACAGGTGCCTTCAGGGAGATGCAGGACCAGTATATGTGCTTAAGCTCAGGCAGAAGCCCTAAGGAAGATTAACTAGAATTTTTAATGACTTGCTAGAGGTCAAGTGTGGGCAAGTGTGATAGTATGGAGCTCCTGGGGGTGGCGGGTGTCACAGTCATGGGGGGAGCTCCCATTCTTGCTGGCTTTTCCTCCTGGAACCCAAGCAGGTTCTCCCAGGGAAGACTGGAGAAAGCTCCCCCGGGTGGTGCTGGCTGGGAGAGGGAAACAGCAGGCACAGCTAAATCCTTTCCCCTCATCTTCCACACAGAACAAAAGGATAAATCTTCAGGGGAGAGAGAGCCTTCAAAGCTGGTAGCCCAGGGTTCTGGTGGAGGCCCACCACAGTGGGGAAATGGGATGGAGCCCTATAAAATAAGACCCTTAATCCCAAGGGAGAAGCACTTCAAAACCATAGCCTACTGACCTTAGTGTTTACCAACCACAGCTGGGGAAAAGGAACAGGGGACAAAGGAAAAGGGGGGAAAAAAGGCAGCCCACCCCCCAGAGAAGGGACAGGAACACTTATGAGGGCCACATCCCTGGACTCTGGTTCACAGTGCCTTCCAAACATTAAGGATTAATGGGATACAACAGCAAAAGCATGATCCACAAAAGAAAACACTGATAAACTGAATTTCATCAAATTTAAAACTTCTGCTCCGCAAAAGATAAAGTGAACGAAAAGACAAACCAGAAATTAGAAGAAAATACTTGCCTATCACATATCTGATAAAGAATTTGCATACAAAATATACAGCTGACCCTTGAACAACACGGATTTGAACTGTGCAGGTCCACTTACACTCAAATGTTTTTCAATTGTAAATACTATAGTACTACATGATCCCCAGCTGGTTGAATCCACAGGTGCAGAGAAGGAACCTCAGTTGTAGAGGGCTGACAGTAAAATTATACTCGGATTTTTCGACTGCACAGAGAATCAGTGACCCTAACCCCCACCTTGCTCAAGGGTCAACTGTATAAAAAACTCTTAAAACTCAATAAGAAAACAAACAACCCAATACTAAAATGGGCAAAAAAAATCTGAAGAGCTTCAAGGAAAATATAGGGATGGCAAAAAAACACATGAAATGCTCAACATCATTTCTCATTAGGAAAATGCAAATTAAAACCACAATGAGCTACCACTACACACATAATAAAATGGCTAAAATCCAAAAACAGAAAATAACATGTTGCCAAGGATGCAGAACAACAGGAACACTCGTTCATCGTTGGTGGAATTGCAAAATGGTACAGCCACTATAGAAGACAATTTGGCAAACTTGTATAAAGCTACACATGGACTTACCATAAAACCCAGCTATCATACCCCTAGATATTTACCCAAGTGAATTAAAAACTTATGTTCACACAAAAACCTGTACACAAACAGGTGTAGCAGTTTTATTCTTACTCACTAAAACCTGAAGGCAACCAAGATGCTCTTCAACAGGGAAATGAATAAACAAACTGTGGTATATCCAAACAGTGGAATACTATTCAGTGATAAGAAGGACCACGTTATCAGTTCATGCAACAACACAGATGGATTTAAATGCGTTTTGCCAAGTGAAAGAATGCAGACGCAAAAGCCTATATATTGTATGATTCCATTCATATGATGTTCTGTAGAAAACAAAACTAGAGGGGCATAACACAGGTCAGTGGTGGGGAGCGGGAGAAGTGACTGCCTACAAAGGGGAAGTACAGCAGAAGTTTTAGGGGGATGGGGCTGTTCCGCATGGACTTTGGGTGATGAATGCATGATTTATGCATCTGTCAAAACCCAAAGAAATGTACAGAGAGTGAACTTGAATGTATACAAACCATATATATTTTTTAAAAATCACCCAGTGTCAGGGGATTCCAACATGGAATGCAGACTGTGGCAAGTAAATGTAACCAAACCACACACGTATGACAAGCACACTGAAGTGAGATCATGAGGATGGTGGCAGGAAAGCTGACCTCAGTGACGTTAGAAAACAGTCATTTGATTGCAAGCTGTAAGGAAATATACAAAAACAACTGTATGTCAACTTATGCTATAGTTAGTAAATTTGTTTGAAACTGCTTTGCATGTATACTGAGGTTAAGCAAGTAATGGGGACTTCCCTGGTGGTCCAGTGGTTAAGAATCCACCTGCCAATGCAGGGGACTTGGGTTCAAGCCCTGGTCCGGGAAGATCCCACATGCCACGGAGCAACTAAGCTTGTGCTCCACAACTACTGAGCCTGTGCTCTAGAGCCCACAAGCCACAGCTATTGATGCCCACGTGTCACAACTACTGAAGCCTGCGCACCCTAGAGCCCACGCGCTGCAACTACTGAGCTCACGCTCCGCAACTACTTAGGCCCACGCCCTTAGGGCCTGCGTGCCGCAACTACTGAGCCCGTGTGTTGCAATTACTGAAGCCTGTGCACCTAGAACCCTGTGCACCTAGAACCCCGTGCTCCACAACAAGAGAAGCCACCACAATGAGAGGCCTGTGCGCCGCAACGAAGAGTAGCCTCCGCTCGCCGCAACTAGAGAAAGCCCGCGTGCAGCAATGAAGACCCAACACAGTCAAAAGTAAAAAAAATTTTTTTTTAAAAAAAGGTACATACTGTATTTAAAAATTTTAAAAAAAAAAAAACAAGTAATGGAGGGTGGTCAGTGAGAAGCAGGCTCTCACTGGTCAGGAGCAGAGTTAGAGACAAGCAAGAAGGGAAGGCTAGAATGAAGCCTGCCCTGTGGTACTGGATTAAAGTCAGAGACAGCAGTATGAACGTGTTTTCTTAATATATATGAAGAGGATATATATTAATATAACAGAGGATAAACACAGAAACACTTATCACTATTTATGTAGACATGGGACAGTAAACAGTATACAGTATATGTATTCTACTGCAGATATATACATTACTCTAGTTCTATCCCCAAGAGAAAACCCTGACACCGGAGTAGCAAGGGGCATTCCCAGACTCAGATCTTGATTTCTAAATGCAATTTTCCAATAAAGGCAACCAGAGCTCCTTGGAGAAATGGCTGATTCCAGAGCCAGAGAACATCTTCCAGTATCAGAAAGTAGGCAGGTGTTTTTAAAAAATTGAAAATTAAAAGGAAAAGGTCATATCAAAGGGACACAAGAAGCCAAAATGAAGGAATTCCTAATGGTCAAAGTTGGAACAATGTGAGTAACAGAATAATGTGCTGTTAGATTATAACCCAAAGAATAAAATAAATATCCATGAGTCCACACTGATATATATAACTGAAGAAATCAATGGGTAAGATGAGATGATCTTACCCACAAAAGAATTCTAAATAATTTATGTAGAAATCCCCCTTCCAGGAGGTGAAGCTTAGCCCCCTCACTGTCTGACTGTGGGCTGAACTTACTGAGATGCTTCCAAAGAACAGAGTAGAAAAGGGAAAAATGGTAACTTTAGAGAGGAGAAACCCTACAAACACCACCTTAACCACGTGATAAAGGTCAGCCTCACCAGCTGTGTCATGAGGATGTCATGTACTCCCTAAGGCATATGTCAAAACCCACAGATACTCCCCGATATGTGATGAGAAGGGGCTTTTCCTTTGTGATATTCTCTCCAGAAACCTTTTAACTGCAGGCTAGTCATCAAAAAAAAAAAAAAAAGGAAAGAAAAAAGAAAAAAGAGAACAACAACAAAAAAAAACAGACACAAGCCCAGATTAGAGCCTATTCTACAGGCTACTTGGCCAGTGTTCCTCCAAACTGCCAAGGTCATGAAAAATAAGGAAAGACTGATAAACTGTCACAGACCAGAAGAAACTAAGAAGACGTGACAAAGAAATGCCATGTGGTATCCTGGATTGGATTTTGGAACAGAAAATTGATGGAAAAACTGGTGAAATCCAAAAAGTATAAAGTTAATACTAATATAGCAATGTTCTTAATTTCGACAAATGTAACATGATAACTGTATTCCTTTGCTAGGGCTATCATAACAAAGTACCACAAACTACGTTTAGGCTTAAACAGAAAGTTATTGTCTCAGTTCTGGAGGCTAGAAGTCTGAGATCAAGGTGTCAGCAGGACCACACTCTCTCTGAAGGTGCTAGGGGAGGGTTCTGTTCCAGGCCTCTCTCCTAGCTTCTGATAATTCCTTGGCTTGTTGCAGCAAAACTCCAATATTCACATGGCATTCTCCGTGTATGTATGTCTCCAAATTTTCCCTTTATATAAGGATAAATTATATTGAATTACCCCAGTAATTCCTACTTCAGTACGACCTTTAATTACATCTGCAATGAGCTGACTGGCTGTAGGCAGAAATCATCTACCATGGGTCCTGAGGCTTCCCTGCACTTTACTGCTGTGTATTTCATGGATCCAAGGGCCTGAATGCTCTTCACCTGGGTCATTTTTCAGGACTGTATTTGCTGCGAGAAACTTTGAAGAAAATGTAAAGTCTCCCTCCGGGACAGAGAGCAGGCTTGCTTACAGTGTGTTACAAACTGGCAGGTTCCCCAAATTCAGTATTGCTGTCCTGTAATGCAACCCACTGCATATGAACGCATTCATTTGGGCCTTCTGTCACCCCTGTGGGACTTGGGGAGCAAGGGAACCAATACAAACCTGAAGCTCAATGCTGCTAATTGGGTCACTAATAACGACGTCCTTTGTCTCTAACTCAAGAGTTGCATATCTTTGGCCAGCATCCATGGAATAGTAACAAGCTAACTACTAACTTGTAATTGGGGTAAAATCCTATCCCAGACCCAACGTTGTCTAGCCAGACCGAAAGCCCTCCACTTGCCCCGTTCCGATCATAGCCCTCACCCTCCCTTCAAAAGTAACAACTGTCTTGGTTTTTATGATAAACACAAAGTGTACATCCATAAGCATCATCTATCCGTTTTTTTAAAAGTAGATATATCTTTCAAGTCTTTTAAAATCTACAGGTTCTGCCTCTATTCCTTTCTTTTCTTCACAATTTGTTGAAAGAAACCAGGCCTTTTAACCTATAGAATTTCCTAGTACGGATTTTGCCGATTGCATACTCATGCTACCACTTATTTTTAACAGCTGTTCATTCTTAGATATCAATTTAATCAGTCCCCTACTGATTAGCACTGGGTAATTTACAATTTTTGCTATTACAATAGTTGCAGGAATATCTTTAAGCATCGACTTTCCAGCACTTAGGTGAAGTATTTTTGCAGGACATTTACAGAGGGTCAGACTTTGAGCAAAGAATATTACAGAATCTTCTGTTAAAAGCCACTAGAGGGACTACCCCAGCGGTCCCGTGGTTAAGACGCCGCGCTTCCACTGCAAGGGGCGCGGGTTCCATCCCTGCTGGGGAACTGGGATCCCTCATGCCACCCAGCAAGGCCAAAAAAAAAAAAAGCCACTAGAATGGTAAAATTAACGAACAAAGGATCTTTTTTCCCCCACCTGAAAAGTTCATGGCCTTCTTAAAACCTGAAAACAACTATTGATGCATTAATCAAAAACATTCACGCAAAAGAGCAGAAGGGAAAAAAATGAAGTCTGCAGTATTAGTGTCATTTATGTATATGTTAATTAATTCTGCAGAAAAAAATCTCTTTTCCAAAAATATCATTAACTTTTAGTTAAAACCTAGAAAAGGCTTCTATGAAGAGAAATTTCTCATATTAGGAAAGATTACAGAGACTAGAGTCAGAAATGAACTTCTCATACAACCCAAATTTGGGGGTGGGGGTATGGGATAGAAGGGGTAAGGAGAACATCCATTCAATGGATATATGTGAAGGAAACTTGCTAAAATGCATGGACACCATCAACACACAGCCCTGTGTTGAACTGAATGCATGAAGTCTGCCAAAATAATATCCCTGAGACAAAAATAACCTGGGGGACTTCCCTGGTGGCGCAGTGGTTAAGAATCCACGGGCCAATGCAGTGGACACGGGTTCGAGCCCTGGTCCGGGAAGATCCCACATGCCGTGGAGCAACTAAGCCCATGCGCCACAACTACTGAGCCTGCCCTCCAGACCCCGTGAGCCACAACTACTGAGCCCGCGAGCCACAACTACTGAAGCCCACACACTCTAGGGCCCGTGCTCTGCAACAGGAGAAGCCACCGCAATGAGAAGCCAGCGCACCGCAAGGAAGAGTAGCCCCCGCTCACCGCAACTAGAGAAAGCCCGCACGCAGCAACAAAGACCCAACACAGCCAAAAATAAATAAATTTTAAAAATAAATAAAATAACTTAGAACATCCACTCTGCTGGAACATGGAACTATTCTGGCAAAATCCATAGTAGCAACATTTCCTAAAGTGTGCAAAGAGATGTTTATTGCAGCTATGTTGAAGGAGAAAATGGCCCATGGTGAAATAAGCTTGGGAAAAACTTAAACCAATATAAAGTTTAATTCCTATAAGACTTTTCCGTCTTTAATAGGCAAATACGCAAGGTAAACTTTTAAAATACAATGAGCAGCATAGTTCTCACTTGATTAAAGAACTTTTTATTTTTCATGGAACAGCTATCTCTTGGGACTTGTATTTTTCAGGTTACATTTTGGAAAACACTGTCAGAGACTTCAAAAACATTGAGAGAAATGAGCTTTTCCTTTGAGGAAAATCAAGTGCCTGACACATAGCAGGTATCCAAAAAATGTTTAATAAGCTGAATGAATAATCCTTCATTCTACTGATGCAGTCCTGCTGTAACACAAGCCTAAAATAAGCTTCACACTGTGGATACCCAAATCCCAATCTCAAGCACATACCTTTCACTATATGTAACATTCACTGCCACTGAACTAAGTTGCAACTGAAAGACATACCCAGGGAAATATCCTACCTTTTGCAGAATATGATTTATTTTGACATGTCATCCATTTCCAGCCAATAGTAAAGAATGCCATTAAATTTAAATTATTATAACACAAATATGACACCAAAGCACAATACAAGTACGATTCATAGAATCAAAAAACATTTAATAAATGCTGATTACTCAAGCTTCACTCAATCCTTCCTGAATTCAAACTGGGCCAGTAAATTCCTCCATATGGAAATAGTTTATACAGAATCTCTCAAACTGTCCTTAGCTGTGCTCTAGCTCTCACTTTCTGTGATATCATCTACTTCCCATCTTCAATTATTACCTCTAAACAGCTGGCTCAAACCTGCATCTGTACCTTTACTTTTCCAGAGGCCCAGTCCCTTATTCCAATGCCTGCTACAATTACAGGAGTACCTACGTGGCGCCCCAAACTCAACTTGTTAGAAACCAAATTTACCAAGAAATTTCTCTCCAACAAATCTGTCTCTCCTCCTCTGTTCCCTATATCAGGTAAAGGTATCACCAATTTATCAGTCAACCAAGCACAAAATGTTGGTGTTGATTCCTAACTGTCCTCCCCTCTCTGCCAACAACTTGAGGTAGTTACCAAATACCAGAGAAAGATGGTCTATCCTTCACACCGCATTCAGAGAAATTTTGCTAAAGCCCAATTCTAATCTTGTTAATCCCATTCAAAAATGTTCCATGACTCGCCATTAATTTCAAAAACATCCAACTTTACTTGACACGGCCTTCAAGTCTCTCCACATCTGATCCCAGGTAAACTCTCCAGACCCACCATTGCACAGCACTCCTTACAATGGAGACTCAGAAAGCCGAGTGTAACTTCCATTCTCCTATCTCACAGCTCTTGCCACAGGAATAAACATATTGCATAACAGAAAGAAAACATATTTTGGAGTCAGATGGACTCAAACATTAGTTTTGCCACTCACTACTATACACCCTCAGACAAGCTAGTCTCAGAGCCTCAACTTCTGTGTTTATAAAATGGAGATAAGAGAATCACATTTAGTGTTACTATATGAACTCTCACTACTTCCCATCTCTACCTATTGAAACCCTAATCATGCTTCAAGGCCCAGATCAAATAAATGATTGCCCTCCAGTAAGCTTTCACTGGTTACAAAGTCGACATCAGTCAAGTTCTTTGCATATACAAAGCAAGCACTTAATGTATGTCTGTTCAAAAGGCATAGATTATAAATTGGTTGATACCGATTCTAGATCATCTGCACATACAGAATATGAACATGATTGCTGTCATGAAATGACATGTGCAGTTTCAGTTCATGCAGTCCAACCAGTATACCTTCATACTGAAAAGAACTACTTTCTGATGGAAAAAAGTCTTCTCCATGTCCAGGTCAAAATTACGTGGAGGGGCTTCCCTGGTGGCGCAGTGGTTGAGAGTCTGCCTGCCAATGCAGGGTACACGGGTTCGAGCCCTGGACTGGGAAGATCCCACATGCCGCAGAGCAGCTAGGCCCGTGAGCCACAATTACCGAGCCTGCACGTCTGGAGCCTGTGCTCCACAACAAGAGAGGCCGCGACAGTGAGAGGCCCACGCGCCGCGATGAGGAGTGGCCCCAACTTGCCACAACTAGAGAAAGCCCTCGCACAGAAACGAAGACCCAATACAGCCATAAATTAAATAAATAAATAAATAAATAAAATTTTTTAAAAAAATTATGTGGAAAAAATGAGCTTCTGCATATTAAATTAAATGCTGTGTAAGAGTTTTAAACATTATGGAAAAAGAAAAAAAATTTTTTCTATGAATATTTTTGTTGTAAAAATATGTCCACATCAGCCTATGAATATAAAGGAGACCTCATTAATGGGTCCTACTAGCTTGCATTAGCTTGACAAACTATCTGCAGAAATGCAGAACCTTTGCCTCCTTTCCAGGTTCAGGTCCATCTAATATCTTTGAAGGGTCACAAGGAATGTCACACTATTATCACAAGTCAGTCCTATCCATTTCTCATGCCTACAGTTCCACCATCAATGGCATATTTCCATCACTCCGCTATGAAGTAAAAAAGGCTCTTGCTCTATTAGCTCTCTTAGAAGGGTCACAGAAGGAATTCTTGGGATACAGCTTCTCGATCTCTGAAGCACATGTAAAAGCCAACAAACACTGGGAGCTAGAACCATTCAGTCTTCAGGCCCTGGTGAGAGTCCAGTTTACCTTCCTTTCTTCGATGTGGTTTATGCCCCAGGTCACACAGCCCCATGCGATCTGTATTGTCATGTCTTTCTATTCCACTTGTGCGCATATCTAAATATGAATCTAAATATGAACAATAACATTGTTCTAAGTTCTTTTTCCAGGAAATTCCTCAGCTCCCATGTATATCAGCTGACTAAAATAAATAAGGGTAAGACATTCCAGTTTTCATATGCCCATCTCCGTGTAGGCTGAACTGAGAAACACTATGCAATGGTTACTTAGTGTTCACTCTGCCACAGGCTGTAGAGTGCAGTAGGTAGTCTATGAAGCCAGATAACCTGGATTCAAATCCCACCTCCTGTTTACCAGATGTGTGACACTGGGGCATACTGCTTAGCCTCTCTGTCCCTTAAATTCTGATCCATTAAATAGGGATAAGACCATAACCCCTTTACCCAAACCCCTTGGGTCCAGATGCATTTCAGAATTCAGAAAATTTTCTAGATTTTGGAAAGGTAACACAGTACATATTATATAGTATATAAAACATCCTAAGTGGAGTCTGGTTCAGTACACTGTACCCAAATGCTTTACTACTTCTGCACCAAACCATGAGTATTAACACTAGTTAGGATATGGACAAAAAGAGTTTCAAAAGTATGTTCAGATCCTATTTTGCCACCAAATGCATTTACCACAAACTAACCCCAAACCAAACACAAACTTATGATTTTGAGGTTTCAGAACTGCAGATAAAGGATCTGTATAGTATCTGCTCTGTAAGACTATGAGAATCAACTGAGCTAATACATGTCAAGTACTTAGAATAGCACCTGGCATAATACCATAAGTGCTATATCAGAGTGACTTGTCATTTTTACATGCAAGGTACTTGTCAGGCTGCATGAGGGTGTCTTTTTTTTGACTATACAACTCTTTTATGGCAAGCATTTAACAGAAACACTGTTGAGAAATGCTGAACCAAGAAATTTCTGAATTATCGTACAATAACATGATTCTATAATGATAACCAGGCCATTGTTCTAATCCTGTAGGGACCACATTCACATCTCGGTATCAGACTTTAAGTCTACTGTCTCAGAAATTTGTCCAGGGAGTAAGAGATGCAGGTAAATGGGCTTACAAATTTTTAGTATTGTAGACTTGAATCTTAAAATATGTAAGAAGAGACACAGAGAGACTTATGCCGTTAGTGACATTATTACCATTTATGGGTAAAGTACAATTTTTCTGACCATAGGAATGAAAAATTTTAGACTTTACGTTAATATTTTGCTCTGACTTTACTGAAGTTGTTGAAATAAAAGTAAGTTGTTTGGCAAACTTATGGTTACCAGAGGGTAAGGGGGGAGGGATAGATTGGGCGATTGGGATTGACACATATACACCACTATATATAAACTAGATAAGTAATAGGACCTACTGTATAGATGAGGGTGTCTTAGTCCGTTCAGGCTGCTATAACAAAAATACCATAGACTGGGTAACTTATACAACATTTAATTCTCACAATTCTGGAGGCTGGGAAGTCAAGATCAAGACGTCTGCAGATTCAGTGTCTGGTTAAGTGCAATTTCCCAGTTCATAGATGGCTGTCTACTTGCTGCATCCTCCCTCAGAAGGCAGAAAAGGTGAGGGATCTCTCTGGTGTCTCTTTTATAAAGGCACTGATCCCACTCACGAGAGCTCTGCCTTCCTGACCTAATCACCTCTTAAAGACCCCACCTCCAAATATCAACACACTGGCAATTAGATTTCAACATATGAATTTCGGGGGGACACATTCAGTCTATAGCAAAGTTATAGAAAAATGAATAAAAATCATTTCTTCCTTGCAGTGTGATAAACTAATACCATCTAAGCTTTGGAATGGTACTACTAGTACAATAGTGGCTAACATGTATCAAATGATTATTATATGCCAAGCACTATGCTAGATTTTTTAATGAATTATTTATTATTCATAAGCACTCTAAGATGGATACTATTATCCCCATTTTTTATATATCAAAAAAGGAGGCTGATAGAGACCAAGTAATCGGCCCAAGATTAAGTAGCGGACCCATTATTTAAACCCAGGCATTCTGACTTGAAGATCCATCCTCTTATCCATAACCTTATGCCACCTCCAACAAGTTATATGAGTCAAGTTTTGACACTATAAAATTGGAAACCAAAGTGTACTGAGATCAATGAAATCTGCCAGTATTTCTCTACTTCCCTAACAACAACATTTTAAATTGCACATTATAATCTAATAATGCCAGCAAAACAAAGTCCAAACTTACCAAATGCTGCAGTATGATATTAGTCCTTTTGGATGAATTAAACCTGAAACAAATGTAGAATACAATGAACACAGTAATGTGGGTAGTCATGTTTCAATGTATAAATACTACATTCCCTTTTGTTTGCTTTAGCTTCTTTGAAGTTATTAAAACAAAAAGTATTCTTTAAAAAAGTTTAATTCTCATTCATTGTGGTAGGAACACAAAATGGTACAGCCACTTTGAAAGAAAATTTGGCAGTTTCTTACAAAACTAAACATCCTCTTTTACCATATGACCCAGCAATTGCACTCCTTGGTATTTACCCAAGGGAGTTGAAAACTTATGTCCACCTACACATGAATGTTTATGGTAGCTTTATTCATAATAGCCAAAATGTGGAAGTAACCAAGAGGTCCTTCAATAGCTGAATGGATAAACAAACTGTGGTATATCTATACAATGAAATATTACTCAGCAATAAAAAGAAATAAGCTATCTTTCCACACACACACACAAAAAGAGGAACCTTAAATGCACACTGCTAAGCAAAAGCAGTCAATCTGAAAAGGCTATATACTATATGATTCCAACCATAGAACATTCTGAAAACTATGGAGACAGTAAAAAGATCAGTGGATATCACAGGTTTAGGGGAGGGAGGAAGAAAGGAAAGAACAAGTGGAGCGCATGGGATGTTTAGGGCAGTGAAACTAGTCTGTATGGTTGTAATGGTAGAGACTTGTCATTATACATTTGTCAAAATTTTCTGCTAATTTTTTCTGTAAATCTAAAACTGCTTTTTTAAAAAAAGTTAAGGGCTTCCATGGTGGCGCAGTGGTTAAGAATCCGCCTGCCAATGCAGGGGACATGGGTTCAAGCCCTGGTCCAGGAAGATCTCACATGCCGTGGAGCAACTAAGCCCGTGTGCCACAACTACTGAGCCTGCGCTCTAGAACCCACGTGCCACAACTACTTAAGCCTGTGCACCTAGAGCTTGTGCTCCACAATAAGAGAAGCCACTGCAATGAGAAGCCCGCGCACCGCAACAAAGAGTAGCCCCCGCTCGCCGCAACTAGAGAAAGCCCACACGCAGCAACGAAGACCCAACGCAGCCAAAAATAAAATAAATAAATTTATTTAAAAAAATAAAAATTAAAAAAAGTTAAAGAAAACTGCTAATTTTAAAAAAGTTTGATAAGGATGCAACAGGCATTCTCAGACATTGCTGGAAGACATATAAATTGGTATTGCCTTTCCAGTAGGCAAGCTGGAAGTATGGACCCACAACCTTTAAAATGATCATACCCTTAGGCCTAGTAATTTCACAGGCATTTGTATTAAGGAAACTTCAGACACGATCAAAGTTTGATTTACAAAGATGCCTGCAACAATTATTTACATAAGGAAAAAGCTGGAAACAAAGTAAGTATCTAACAATATAGTAATACTTTTAAAACTGTCATCTATACAAAACCATTACATAGCCAAGAAAAATATGTATTTAAAAATATTTGAATAATAGTTATGACATAGAAAAATAGTCATGACAGAAGTTATGAAAAGAAAACTGGCTACAAGACAAATACAATACAACTCTAAGTCTGTTATTTTAAAAGTGTTTGCTAGGCTAGGAATACAAAGCTTAAGATACAGCTTAGCAAAAGTGATCAATAATAACAGAAGTAAGAATGGTGGAGGGTGGGGGAAACTGGGAAGGCGCATGAGGAAACACAGAGTGTTGGAAGTTGTCTCTATCATGATGGTTACAGGACTGTTCACATATATAAAAGTTCGCTATAGACTTCAGAATAGTACATTTAAGTACTTCGTGTATTGATACTTTACAATTAAAGTAAAAGTAAAAGCAACATGGGGGAGGGTAGTGACTGGAGAGGGCACAAAGAGGGCTTCTGGATGCTGGTACTATCTTGTTTCCTGATCCAGCTGCCACTGAAATGAGTATGTTCATGAAAGTCCATCAAATTGTATCTTTAAGCTTTGGGTCTTTTAAAAAGTTCCCCAAAAGTCATCGTTCTTGCCTTTGAGAAACTCAAACTTTAGTGACAGAGATGCATATAAAAATACCATAATTAGGAAGATACAGGCATCTCCTGCTTTTCGAAAGTTCGCTTTACACCACTTTGCTTTTTCCAAAGACCTACCTTAGCACCTGTTTTCACTAATCCAAAGAAATCCAAGAGGATTATCACTTTTATGAAAACAGGTGAAGAGCAAAAATAGCGTTCAGTGTTTGTTTTGAAGCGAGATGTTACAGAGGCAGCATGCACCCCGAGCAGTGAGAGTGGCACCACTGAGCTCCTTCCGCAGGAACTGCACTCTGCATCTCAGCACCAAGTGACCAAAGACTTGAACTGTGGGAGCCTCTGTGCTTTATCTCAATTTGTTTTGTACATCCATTAGCAAGATGTGTCATAAGATAACTGCTTCTTCACTTTACACCATTTCGGCTTATGAGAGGTTTCACAGAAATGCTCTACTTTCGGATAGCAGGGGAAACCTGTACTGGGATACAAGAAGTGAGATTTAAGATATACGGAGAGAGGTCAAAGCTGAGATCAGTAGTAGCAGCAGCAGCTGGAAGGAGCTGTGCATATGCAAAGACACAGATACTATCTGATGGACCTGACAAGTTGCCAATTTATTAATTTTATTAATTTTTGAAGGATACCTTGAGATTATTTGAAGGGCAAAAGTTTAGCTGAGACATTAAGAAAAAGGGCAATATGACCATTGTTACCACTTGTAACCACATTCTAGTTGACTGAATTCATAAAAATATTTGTAATCTAACTTACTATTCAGAATTTGTATTATTTTCATTTTCTATTACAAATTGAATGCTGCTACAAAAAAAAGAGGAAAATCACTAATTTAAGTCAGTCACACTTCACATTCCTGGACTAGCGTATTCTGAACTTGCCTTACCACAACTAAAATATTCTTATCCTAAGCCAGTAATTCCACAACTAGTCTGCACAGTAGAATCACTTGGGGACTACTGTAAACATTCCAAAGCCCCGGTCACATCCAAGACCAATTATCAAACTCTGGAGATGGGACACAGACATAGGTATCTTGTTTGAAGCTCCCCAAAAGATTCCAAAGTTCAGACAAGTTGTCATTAATATCAATACTTTATAAAAATTAACCTGGGGGGCTTCCCTGGTGGTCCAGGGGTTAAGACTTCACCTTCCAAAGCAGCGGGTGTGGGTTCAATCCCTGGTCAGGGAGCTAAGACCCCACATGCTTCTTGGCCAAAAAACCAAAACATAAAACAGAAGCAATATTGTAACAAATTCAATAAAGACTTTAAAAATGGTCCACTTCAAAAAAAAAAATTAACCTGAAGTGACAGATCCTTATTTAGGGGTATTTTTAAAATAGAGGTTTTATATAGACTTTTAAAATCTGAACTACACTTACCCTAAAGCACCACTTCTAAAAATATTTTCAACTTAACCCAAAAAACTTCCAAAAAGAAAAATTAAGTATCAAAAAATTTAAGCACTAATTTCTTTAGATCCAGAATAACTTTTTGAATTCCTTAATGGCCAATACCTAAATGCCAGTTCAAGGCTAATGAGGATGCTGCCAGATTGGCAGGTTTTATGTAACAGTTTAAATACTACCTGCAGCATAAAGAATAAACAAAGAGAAACACAAGGCCTGGCTTCAAGTCCCAGTTTTATTTATGAGATAGAATTTTATTTCACTCAAAGAAAGTTAATGTAAACCTACCAAACGCAAGTTTGACCCACTGTGTATGGCATTTACAGGTCAAAAAAAAATCTCTGGACCAGTTACTATAAAGCAAAATAGAAAACAAACCTAAGTACAACTAAGTTCCCTGCCAGATTCTATACAATCATATTACTTCTATATGTTCCGATTTATACTCAGCTATTATTTAAAATCTGGTATTAACTCTTATATCTCAAAAATGTATTTGCATGTTCAGAGTCTCCCAAGTAATTCTTAATTTATGGTCTCTTTCCTTCCTTTTGACTCCCAAACTGCCATCTGGTGGAAGGGAAGAGAGATGCACATCCCAGCTAATGCTAATTTACTAATTCACTTTATCAGGTTTATTTCCTTCAAGTGATGGTCAACTTGGCTGCTAGCAGCAGTTGTTCTGAAAGTGTGGTTCCTGGACCTACACAATGAGTTTACCTGGGAACGTGTTAGAAATGCAAATGCTTGGCCCCATCCCACACCTACTGAATCAGACACTGTGGGGTAAGGCTCATAAATCTATTTTTAACAAACCCTCCAGGTGATCCTCATACATGCTAAAGTTAAAAACAACTGTCTTAGAAGGATGAGAACCTTATCGTTTAGAAGATTTTTGATTATCCAATAAAGCACACATGGGCTTACAAAATTAACTTTTCATGAAACTGTTTAAGATGACGATATAATAAAAATAGTACTTAATGAAGATTATTACAGCAGAACTAGGCATGGTAGAATGTGAATAGAACAGAAAATCAAGGCCAAGTAACTCAGTCATGAACTGATGAACACCAGCTGTGGAAACAAGGCAATGATTTACTGAGTTATTATAAAGTAAAAACTCAATGGAAAAGAAAAAGAATTATGCCAAAAATGACTACAAGATTTCATACCAGGAGAGCTAGGAGAAATAGGTACTGAAAAGCTTGGGAAGGAAACTAGCTGGTTTGTAGGATGAAATATGAATTCCATTTTGAATTTGAGGTTGTAATGACCTAAGTAGAAATATTCAACAGTGAGTGGAGAAGAAAGACTGGAGTTTGAAGGAAAAGTTAAAACTAAAGACATGGCAGGAAGTCACATGTATAGACAATCACTGAGGCCTAAGAACCTCTAAGCTCTCTATGAGTAATAAGTGAGAAAGCTACAGTGGAAAACTATGGCCCGAAGGCTGCTTGAGCCTACAAATGTGTTGTTTGGTTAGCAGTGTTTTAAAATGACAAACACTTTAAGATCAAGGGATTTCACTTACAAACGCAGCTTTCCAGCTTTTCCAGACAAACTGGTAGTTCTGGAAACCCTGGGTCTACACTCTACGACATGGCAACAACACCCAGGCTGAAAAGCTGCCTTTAGAGAGAGAGAGAGCGCTCTCTATTGCTCACTCGTTTCCCACTAATCCCCACTGCTGCCACCTAGCCGGCACCATTCCTTCTGGGCATCTGCGTCTGGGTTTGTGACTCTTCGACTAAAATATAATAATAATAAAAATAACAGAGAATCAAATATTGAGCCTTCAGAAACAACTACACGGAAGTAAAAGAAAGGGAAGACAGGCAGCCCAAGAAGCAAACCAAAACAATATAGTTCAGCACAACACAGAGGAGATGAGGAAGGGAATAAAGCACTATTAACAGCTTAAAGATCAGTCTCTTTGAAGAGGCTCCCTGAGCCCCTGTTCCTTTCTAAACCTGGCTCTCTTCTCCTTTAAGACACTTATCAGACTTGATAACTAGGTATTACTTTTGTTTAAATATTTGTTTCTCATCTGATCTCCTTGGACTTCAATGACCTGAAGTTAAGAATCAATAAGAACAAGTAGTCTAGGGACTTCCCTGGCGGTCCACTGGTTAAGAATTCGCCTTCCAATGCAGGGGGTGTGGGTTCGATCCTTGGGATCCCTGGTCGGGGAGCTAAGATCCCACATGTCTCACGGCCAAAAAATCAAAACGTAAAACAGAAGCAATATTGTAACAAATTCAATAAAGACTTTAAAAATGGTCTACATCAAAAAAAATCTTTAAAAAAAAAAAACAAACAAGTAGTCCAGGTTGGCTACAGGATAAAAGAAGTGCCTAGAACACTATCTCCCAGGAGCTGTAACAGGACAGTAAGTATTGTTGAATTCATGAACTAAACTGGGGCCTAATCTTTGAAACCCAGGCTGGGAACTTTTTATTTAATTCCATAGGTAGGAGGACACCTCTAAGAGCTTCTGAGCAGAGGAATGGAAGGCACTAAGTAAACTTCAGCAAGATTAATCTGGCAGTCATGTGCAGAACCTATTGAAATTGGGAACAGATAAGTCCATTAATCAAGTTCCTGCAAAAACAACAAGTGATAAATGAGAGGATTGCTCAAATTCGAATCAGCTGGAAGAGATAAGGATTGGGAGTGTGGGGGAACTTAGATAACTTTAGGAATCCAGAAGAATAGATAGTGCCACGAAGTTGAAAGTGCAGAGGAGGAATAAGGGTTGCACTTATGTGCAAATGTATATTTGAGGTGCAAAAGAGACATTCAGGTGGTTGTGACTAGTACTAGAGCTCAGGATAAATCAAGGTTAGACATACAAATTTGAGAGCTATCTTCAGAGAGAGGTACTTTACCGGGGAACTACAACAATAACAAAAAATTCCAAGGGCTGTATTGGCACTAGGGCAAGATAAGTAGTGGAGAGTGGTAGTAGGAAAGCAAGACAGTGCCAGAAAAGCCAAGGGAAGCCAGGGTTCAAGGACTGCCCAACAATGTCAACCACAGCACAGGGACCCTAGTTCCTCTCAGAAAACTGTGGCACCATATTCCTTAGTACATTTGTAATTAGGCTGTTAAAACTGGATGATACTGGCCTCAGGTCTCTGCTTTGCCAGGGTAATACCCACTCCAGGGCTAGCCCTGGAAAAGGCATCTCTGATCAAAGCCCCCAAATCAGTCCAGGACTCGCCTAATCAGTCTGCACCTTGCAACTGGGCATGCAACAGAGCCAATCTGAACTCTGGGAATGACAGATTCTTTCCCAAGTCAGTTAATTTTGTTAACAAACATGTTTTCCCAATTTGTTTCTCAATTAATTCGGTATTTGCTCACAGCTTCAAAAAAGCAGCAGCAGTGATTATATGTACCGATTTTCTTTATATCTGCCAAGTTCCTCTGTGAGCTGGTTAGAGGCACAGAGACAACTAATTTCAAGGTATTAAAAAAAAAACAACGAAGAAGGAAAGCAACTCTTCAATTTTTCTTCAAATACTGAATACCAGGTGCATGGATACAAGGTTAAAACAACTAGACACATTGCCCTAAAGGTGAAACTATTCTTAAATCAAAAAACCACTCCCATCCCTTTGCCCTAAAGCAAAATCCAAGACTAAAAACCCCCAGGAATTTCAGCTGTCGAGGAAATTAGCCGGTTCTCCCTTCAAGCAGCCTGAGCTGATACCTGGTAATGCATGGGGGCAGGCGGTAGGCCTCAAGACCTGCAGCCTAACTTCCTACAGTGATTGCTACCAGATTTCCTCAGCTGACCTCAAGCTGCATTGAGTAGCACTTTCAAAAGTTCAACACGTTTGCACACATACTCCCCCAAGCCAAGCTGTGCGGCCGCAACACTCGCCTCGAAGTTCCAGACAGCTGCACTAACGCTGGAACTACGCGACAGAGCTGAACAACAATCACACCACAAGCACAGATACAGCTGGCAAAGCACGAGCGTTTGTTAGCACAAAACATGCCACAAAATTCCCCCAAGTTGAAACCCTGCGTGTCCCCCAAACTTACTCAACTTTGAAAAAGGAAAGAAACGGGGGTCAAGGCTGCATTAAGAGCCAGAGAGGCAGAAAACGAAGGTGATGCTGCAAAGAAGGTGCTAGAAGGAGTGACAGCGAGACCCAGAGGAGGGCAGAGGGTGATCCAGGCGGGTCGGGACTCGGGTTTGAGAGCTGCGCCTCCAAGGGCGACTCGAAACGTCAAGGCCAGGCAGTCCCCACCCCCCCGACCTCTTCCACCTGGGCGAGCGCAGCCGATGAGCCTGCCCTAGGCCACTCGCTCACTCACCTCGACATGAGTCTCCACATCTCCCGCAGCCCCATCGCCAAAACACTGGAGCCTAAAACAGCCCGGACCAGGCAGCCCCCTCGCTTGGCTCTTCACGCCGCACGTCAGACCCGCCCACCGCCGCCCGGCGCCGCCGGACACAGACGGCAAGTCCTCCAGAGGGCCAGAGAGGCCTAGGGCAGGACTTTACCGCGGCGCGGCGCTGAGGGGCGGGGCGAGAACCACCGACTGAGGAAATGGTTGAGGGAGACGGGAGGTGGGAGGGGGCGGGGCCTGGGGATGGGAGGGGCGGGGCCGGAGTGCAGGCGGTGGGCGAGGCGGTCAGAGAGCGGAGGCGGGCTGAACCGGAGGGAAGAGTTTGCTCGCTAGGGGCTCTCCTGGGAAAAACCGATGTGACCTAGCCAGCTTAGTTTGACTAGCAGAGACTGACAGGAAAGACTTTTCTGGAATCTTACGATTTTTTAAAACTAAAAATGTAAACTTGGGACTTACCTGGCGGTCCAGTGGTTAAGACTCCGCTCTTCCACTGCAAGGGGCAGGGGTTGCATCCCTGGTTGAGGAACTAAGGTCCTTCATGCCCTACGGCGCGGCCAAAAAACATTTAAAAAGTAAACTTAGTATTCTTTTTTTTTTTTTTTTTGGCTGTGCTTTGCGGCTTGCGGGATCTTAGTCCCCCAGCCAGGGATCGAACCACTGGACTGCCAGGGAAGTCCCTAAGATTAGTATTCTATTCTGAGAATCAAGCAGATGAAATACACGTGATAAGAGGAGGACATTTACTGTCATTTATTCCTAGCCTAACATAGCAGAATTTCTTTCATATTAGGATTGAGATATTTCCGGTTTTTTGGAAAAGTTATAGTTCCCCAATCTTCCTTAATGACAGACAAGAATTGTCTCCTTAAGAGGTGATATATATGTCTTCAACTAAACTAAAAGTTACTGTTATCAGCAAAAGCATAAAATTGCATCTAGAAAGTAACCTACTCTTGAATGAAACTAAAATTTGACTCAACCACTAGTATCAACTATTATGTAGATACAGAAGAATGTTCCTCTGCGTCCAGATACACCCAGATGTCCAGCAGCAAACATTTCATCACCACTGAACCACTGACACATTTATCAGGAAGGAGGAATTCAGGGAAGAATTTCAGAGAGAGGGAATTTAAAGGAGTTAGTCTTAGCAAGTTGACATCTGAGAATATACTGCCAAGCCTTTGGTCAAAAATTACCTTTCTACCTAGTCAAATATAATTACCAAATACCCATTGAACAGAGGGCAAACAGGCATCACAGAAAGAACTCCTGACCTACAATTCAGTTTTTAACCTGCTGTGGGAAATTGCTGTTTGACATCACCCTCATTCAGCGTGCACAAAAAATGAACAATCATCAGCATGGTTTACTGGAAAGACCAAGGGCTTTCCTGCAAGCCCAAGATTCAAATCTTCCCTGTCCCCCTAGCTTCATGTGTGTGTAACCTGTGTCTCACAAGGCCCCATGCTTAGAAGGAATCTGCCTTTGGTTTAATGCTCTGCTTTTAATAATTTTTGAACAAGGGACTCTGCATTTTCATTTTTCACTAAGCCCCATAAATTATGTCGGTCCTGACCTGCCTTTAGCACACTAGTTTAGTGTACTAGTTTAGTGAATAGTTTAGTGAATTTGGGCAAATTATGTAACCCACGACCTTTCTCAAAAGGGTGTTTGTATTATTTTGGACTAAGAATTCTAGTTGCAGACAATCCACAGAAAGGGAAACAAATTTGCAAATGATATATTTGATAAGGAGCCGGTATCTACAATATGTAAAGAACTATTACAACTCAATAATAAAAAATGACAAATAGCCCTATTTTTTAGATGGACGATGGATTGAAAAGACAGTTCTCCTGGGACTTCCCTGGTGGCACATTGGGTAAGAATCTGCCTGCCAATGCAGGGGACACGGGTTCAATCCCTGGTCTGGGAAGATCCCACATGCTGCAGAGCAACTAAGCCCCTGCGCCACAACTACTGAAGCCCGCGCGCCTAGAGCCTGTGCTCCGCAACAAGAGAAGCCACCGCAATGAGAAGCCCACGCACCGCAATGAAGAGTAGCCCCCACTCGAGAAACAACTAGAGAAAGCCCACGTGCAGCAACAAAGGCCCAACACAGCCAAAAATAAATAAATTTATGAAAAAAAAATGACAGTTCTCCAGAGAAGATGTACAAATGATCAATAATCATATGACAAGGTGCTCAACATGCTTGGCCATCAGGGAAGTGCAAATCAAGACCAAGATAAGATATGACTTCGCACCTACCAGGATGGCTATCAAAAAGACAGAAAATAACAGGTGTTGGTGGAGAATTTGGAATCCTGAATACAATGCTGGTAGGAATGTAAAATGCCATGGCCATTTCAGGAAAAAAGTCTGACAGTCCCTCAAATGGTTAAACATAGAGTTACCATGAGACCTAGCAATTCCTCTCCTGGATATACACCCAAGAGAAATGAAAACATAATCCACACAAATCTTTATAGGAGCATTATTCATAATCACTAAAATGTTGACCCATATGTCTAACTGGTGGATTTTTTTAAGTGATATATCCACACAATAAAATATTATTTGACAATTAAAAGAAATGAACTGCTGATACAAGCTACCACATGGATGAACTTTGAAAACACTGCCAAGTGAAAAGAAGCCAGTCACAATCGACCACATTTTGTATGATTCCATTAATATGAGTGCCTAGAATAATCAAATGTATAGAGACAGAAAGTAGACTAGTGGCTGCCTAGGTCTTGGTAGGAGTGGTGGGACAACTGGAGGGTGACAGCTAAGTCATGTGGGTGTCTTTTTGGTGTAATAAAAATATTCTAAAATATATTGTAATGGTTGCACTATACTAAAAGCCACTGAATTACATACTTTAAATTGGTAAATTGTATGATATGTGAATTATATCTCAATTTAAAAAAAAGAATTGTGGTGCTCCACAACCTCATCAACATTTTGTGCTGTCAGTCTTTTTAATTTTATCCTGCTGGTGTGTGTATAGTATTACTCATTGTGGTTTTCATTTGCATTTCCCTTGTATCTAATGATATTGAGCACTTTTTCATATACTTATTATCTTCTTTTGTAAAGTGGCTGTTCAAATCTCTTGCTCATTTTTAAATTGGGTTATCTTTTTATTAAGGTTTGATGCAATAATTATCAATTGCTGTTACAAATTACCCCAAAGTTTAGCAGCTTAAAACAACAAACATTTCTTATCTCTCTGATTCTGAGACTCAGGAATCAGAGAGAGGCTTAGCTTGGTGGTTCTGGCTTAGAGTCTTTGCTGAGGTTGCAGTCAAGGTGTTGGCTGGGACAGCGGTCATCTGAATGCTCAACTGGGGCAGAAGGACCCACTTCCAAACTCACTGACAAGCTTGTTGGCAGCCTTCAGTCCCTCGCCATAGGGGCCTCTCCACAGGGCTGCTCACAATATAGCAGCTGGCTTCTTCCAGAGTAAGTGATCCAAAAGAGAGAACCACCAAGACAGAAGTCACCATATCTCTTATAACTTAATCTTGGAAGTGATGTACCATCACTACTGCCTTATTCTATAGGTCACACATACTACCCTGGTACAGTGTAGGAGGGGACTACACCCACCAGGGTGTGAATACTAGGAGGCAAGGATCATTGAGGGCGGTTTGGAGGCTGGCTACCACTCTTTTTTTTTTTTTTTGGCTGCATTGGGTCTTCGTTGCTGCACACGGGCTTTCTCTAGTTGCGTCAAGTGGGGGCTACTCTTCGTTGTGGTGCGCGTGTTTATTGCGGTGGCTTCTGTTTTTGCAGAGCACAGGCTCTAGGACACGCGGGCTCAGTAGTTGTAGCTCGTGGGCTCTAGAGTGCAGACTCAGTAGTTGTGGCACATGGGCTTTGTTGCTCCACAGCATGTGGGATCTTCCCAGACCAGGGATTGAACCTGTGTCCCCTGCATTGGCACACGGATTCTCAACCACTGTGCCACCAGGGAAGTCCCTGGCTACCACTCTTGAATAGTTTTTTCTTCTCTCATTGCCAATCAGTCATCAAGGCATGGCAATTATTTCTCTGAAACATCTCTCAGATTTGCCCACTCCTCTTAACACCCCAGTGCTACCATTCTAGTACCCACATGTAATTCATTCCAGATATAACTTCCCTCTTCTCTCTCAACCATCACATCCTTCAATTCACTCTGCATTTTACTGACAACAAATCTTCCTAGGATGCCACTTTTGACTTTTTATTTAGCTGCTAAAAACTCTCACAGTTGTCTATAGCTATGTTATTCAACATCAGACACAAGTGACTATTGAGCACTTCAAATGTGTCTAGTACAACTGAGGAACTGAATTATTTTTAATTTAAATTTAACAACTGAACCAGTACTTTAAAAAAAAGTTTTTTTAAAAATATTGATTACATATGAGCCACATTTGGGTGCCCTTTCTTTTCATTGCCCTCTTTCTTTGGTCACGTGGAATCTCACACAGACTTGTGGAATGTCTGCTTCTCTCTTGGTGCTTTATATAGTCACTGAAGGCCTATTATGATCCAGGTGCTATGTTAGGTGTTGGGCCCTGCAGCCTTGGAGGTTACATGGTGCTATGGAAGCACATAGCAGGACCACCTGTCATAGTCTAAGAATCAGAGAAAGCTACTCAGAAGAACTGACTGTTTTAGATATAGGAAAACTCTGCACAGATGAAACAAAACATGACTCCAGCATTCTGACAGTGGCAAGGAGTGACAAGATGGTATCAGATCACAAAGGGTCTATGAAGCTACCTTATGGGTATTTAAGCAGAAACATGACAAAATCAGATTTGAATTCTATCAGTATCACTTTGAAACATGGCCAGTTTGTCTGGCTCCCCACATCCTTTCTTATATCTTTTCTACACCTTCATACTAACTTGACTTTTAAGAGGTTTTGACTTGTCTTGGTTTGTTTGAGCCCAACTCTACTTCGTGACAGCATCTCACAATATCGCTTTTAAATCATTATTTATTTACTTATTCATTTTGCTTTTGTCAAACTTACTAACTGGCCAATCTGTTTCTCATTTTCTGAACTCAGCATAACAATCTGATTAACCTGGTTTAAGTTTTTTGAGCTATAAATGGGTCACCTTGGATCATGAGGCCCTGGGATTTAACCATCTATTTGGATACTGGGGATGTTTATGAGTTCCAAGATTAGGTGGGTTTGGCAGGCAATGATGGGTTATTTCTCAGATCATCAACCAGTATCCATGCTCAGTGTACTGATTCAAAGAACAGCTGATAAAGATAGGAGCATTAATAAAATAGGAAATTTCAAAAACAAAGATGGTTTCTGTTAGAAAAAAATGTGTATGTGTATGCATAGAAACATTCTAGAAGAATATATACCCAAAATGTGAGCAGCAGTTATCCTTGGCTGGTGGTGGAAAAAGGGGAGACTCATTACTTCTCTATTATTATTTATATTTTCTATTGTTTCTCTTGAGAGTAAATAATTGTTTTGTAACAAAAATAAAAGTGATTTTTAAGGACATAAAAAATATTACAGGGCTTCCCTGGTGGCGCAGTGGTTAAGAATTGCCTGCCAATGCAGGGGACACAGGTTCGATCCCTGGTCAGGGAAGATCCCACATGCTGCGGAGCAACTAAGCCCACACGCCACAACTACTGAGCCCGTGTGCCACAACTACTGAAGCCTGTGCACCTGGAGCCTGTGCTCCACAGCAAGAGAAGCCACCGCAATGAGAAGCCCACGCACCACAACAAAGAGTAGCCCCCGCTTGGCGCAACTAGAGAAAGCCCGCGCACAGCAACGAAGACCCAACACAGCCAAAAATAAATAAATAAATAAATAAAATTTATTTGAAAAAAAATTACACAAAACCTACCACATTTCTCTTTATAGGTAATTCCCAAAATACTTTTGGGATAAGTTTTTTCTTTACTACATGCACTGGGTTTCTAGTAAGTTGCCAGCAGATGATGAATGTATCACATCAAAGAAGATTGAAAGGCTTACGTTTTTCCATAAGGTAGTGCCTCCAAAACAGATTTCTTGCAAAAAAACTTTCATACATTGCTTGATTTTGCATGTAAAACTGTGTCCTTAATAATTAAAATTAAAATACATGCATAACTCTTACATACACAACATAAGATATAACACTGATATTATAAAGCTCTGTATTTTCAAAAAACGTAAACCTTGGTACATAATAATAGTACAAATGTCTATTTTCATATTTCTAATAATTCGCATATTTCTAATATGCAATGTCAAATTATCTTCATTATTTTAAAATATGGATATTATATCGATACAGTCTTGAGGAGCTCAGTTTAGCAATAAATATTTTAAATTACCACTAAAACGTCCCCCAGTGAGTAAATGAGTAAACTGACCTGCCCTACCAAGTTTGGTAAGTAGAGTTAAAATACTGTGATGTTAGCAAGTCCAACTGGGACCTATGTAATCAGGAAAATCTTTTGTAATAATTATAGCCTTTAAACTCTTCTGGGTTTCCCTACAATTCCCTAGAATTGTATGTATCTATACACAGCAATAATAATATGTAAGTAGATTAAAATTTGCCTTAAAGTATTCATATACTTCCCTCTTATGAACATTGGATTTCTTAATATTTGGTATTTCTTTGGAGGAGGAGAAATAAAATCAAACGACTGTTGA
Organism: Balaenoptera borealis; assembly: GCF_965194805.1. Classification (NCBI taxonomy): domain Eukaryota; kingdom Metazoa; phylum Chordata; class Mammalia; order Artiodactyla; family Balaenopteridae; genus Balaenoptera; species Balaenoptera borealis. Next base: position 44,325,116 of record NC_138863.1, on the reverse strand, counting down.
AATAGTATGCTTTTCCACTCATATGGGAAGACTTTGAGTCCTTTCAGAGTCACTTTTGTATTGTCTGGTGTTTGGTTGGTGAGGCTCGCTACTATTCTTAATGCTATATTCACTTTCCCAATGGAAGATAAAATAGAGGGTAAGGAAAGAGAAAATTGTGAATATCAGTGTTCTGTGCAGCTGCAATGCTCAGAAACCCTCCTTTGAGACCCTTGCCTCCAAACCCTAAATTAAAAAACCAAAACAACACATCCTATGTTATTAGTGGTAAGATCAATCAAAATTTGTAAAATTTCTGCCTATATTTAGAAGCAAAATACTCACTTAAAAAGAAAAGACAGTGCAAGGCAAGACAACAATGTTTCATACGTGTTTTTAAGATCCAGGGACGAGGTAGGAAATAATTTGCAGCTGATGAAAAATTTATGGTAAATGGTAACATCAAAGATTGCTTTTTTTCAAGTTTTAAGCTGTGACTTCAACAACAACAAATGAGAGACAGCTGCTGCTGTACACTCATCTCCTCCTAGACCCTGGAGTATGTTGAGGACAAAACCTCCGTAATCACCCAGGAGATAAGACTATCTAAAGGGATGGTGGGCAGGAGACCAGAAATGGCAATGGAGAAGTGCATGGTGACTGGGAATTAGCGTCCTTTTCCTCATCTTGGTGTCAAGCAATAGTCTGCAACTTTCATTTAACTCATTGGTCCTCACAGAAGCATCAGCTGAACCACATTTGTTGCTATTTCCAAGATAAAATTTAACTGTATATGTCAGGTAATATATTTAACTTTTCTTGTGAAAAAAGGGGAGGAAAAATATCTATGACGAAAAGAACTGGTACTTCCCTGGTGGTCCAGTAGGTAAGACTCTGCACTCCCAATGCAGGGGACCCAGGTTCGATCCATGGTCAGGGAACTAGATCCTGCAAGCATGCCGAAATTAAGAAGTCCGCATGCCACAACAAAGACCCGGCGCAGCCAAAATAAATAAATAAATATGTATTTTTTTTTAAGTGTTAAAAAAAAAAAAAACTATGTGAACAACAACAACAAAAACAGGAGACAAGTACATGTTCTTTCTAATTTTCCAATGTTTTCTTCCCATTTATAACATTTCACTTGTGGAAACTCAAAATTAATCACAATAAGCAAACATTTTAGTAAACATTTCAGTGACAGTACATTCTATAGGAAAAAACTTGTGAAAAGCATTTAGGATCAAAAGTTCAATATCTGTGAAGACATTATGAAAGCTAAAATTATTTTTAAGTTGTGAGGTGTTAGGAGTAATAGTACAACCCCATTGGCAAAATATATTTGTCTCCTAATATTACCTAAATAATGATGAACTTTATGTATCATAGAAGGAAGTTACTTAACAAAATAAAAACACAGTATAATTTGCATATGAGAGATCTACTTCTTGTCTCCTCTTGCCTTTCCAGTCTCTTGTTGGTTTAAGTTTTGGTTTTTTTTATAAATTTATTTATTTTATTTATTTATTTTTGGCTGCGTTGGATCTTTGTTGCTGCGCGTGGGCTTTCTCTAGTTGTGGCGAGCAGGAGCTACTCTTTGTTGCGGTGTGCGGGTTTCTCATTGTGGTGGCTTCTCTTGTTGCAGAGCATGGACTCTAGGCACGCAGGCTTCAGTAGTTGTGGCACGTGGGCTCTCGAGCGCAGGCTCAGTAGTTGTGGTGCACAGGCTTAGTTGCTCCGCAGCATGTGGGATCTTCCCCGACCAGGGCTCGAACCCGTGTCCCCTGCATTGGCAGGCAATTCCTAACCACTGCGTCACCAGGGAAGCCCTGGCTTAAGTTTTTACCAGAATAATTTGGTAACATGAGGTATGGAGGGTGTGGTTTTGGAAAAGAATTTGATTCTGCATGTTAGATGTTTTAAACCAGCTTCTTAAAGTTCTATTTTTGAATGCCTAAGAGGTTTAAAGAATTTTAACGCACTTTTCCCTATGAAATTAGTGTCACATTCACACTTACCATGTAATATCCAAAAGATAGATTACAAAATTAACAGTTCTAAAAAAAGCTAGGCAAATGTATTCCGAAGCAAAATACACAAAAGGAATAAGCAATGAGGATATAAATACTCAAGATAACAAAATACACAGGAAATTGTTTTACAAACTAAAGAGTATCAGGGAGTCTCCAACATAAGTTGATTTTAGGGTCTTCCATGGATGGCTAAAGTAAACAAGAAAATATTCAGGAAAGTCTAACAATTGGAGGAAATGACTCATTGATAACATGCTTGTTCCAGAGGAAAAACTTTGTACTGAATGGCAGAGAATTGTACACCTAATCAGTAGGGGCTGGGCTGGGCAGTTTACTAAAAAAGTGTTCAGATGAAGCACACGGGAAGGCAATCCAGAGTCCCTTCCCTGAACTTTTTGCTCTCAGATTCCAGCTTTTAATTCCCTTGAGACAGAGGGAAACTCAGATCCTAAGTAACTATATACTTCAAGACTTTGGCATTTATTATATTTTACATCTTGGAATTCAGTAAGCAACCCTTCTGTGGAAAGGTAAGTGAAAAAAAAAAGATAATTCCTATTTTATGAAGTTTTAAGTATATATACTACATGTGTATGTGTTTGTGTGTATAGGGTGTGAGAGAGTAAAGATAAACACTCAGGCCTGGTGAAACTTTGTTAGAGATAAGCCTATGTTCCCATACATTGGAAAGTGCTTATAAATATATCTGCATGACTTGTTCTAGAAATTTACCCTTTGCTTTCGTAGGATCTCAGCTACATGTAGCCCTCAATACCACGCTCAAAGCCCCCTAGTTTATATAGTTTAGTAAATTTGCACTGTAATTTAAGAAAAACTCAAGGAGTTTTAAATATTCTATCACAGATGTTAAGGATTCTTCCCCAAATCTTTAAGAAAATCATGGATATGCTTTGTCTTCATGAGAGTTGTTCAGCCTTTTCTAAGGAAAGTATAAACGACTTATATTAGTTAATGATTTTTAAAAATTTATTTGTTTTATTTATTTATTTATTTTCGGCTGCATTGGGTCTTTGTTGCTGCGCGCGGGCTTTCTCTAGTTGTGGCGAGTGGGGGCTACTCTTCGTTGCGGTGCGCGCGTTTACTGTGGTGGCTTCTCTTTTTGCAGAGCACGGGCTCTAGGGCATGCGGGCTCAGTAGTTGTGGCGCACGGGCTTAGTTGCTCCGCAGCATGTGGGATCTTCCCGGACGAGGGCTCGAGCTCGTGTCGCCTGCATTGGCAGGCAGGTTCTTAACCACTGTGCCACTGGGGAAGCCCTAGTTAATGATTTTTAAGGGAACACAAAAATAAGATTGTGCAATATGGTGCTAGGAATCTCTTACACTAAATCAATTCAAATTTAGTTCTTGTGTGAGTAACCTACATTTTTGCCTATCTGTTAGCTACCTCATATCTTATGGTTGAGTCATTTTTACATACGCCTAACAGATGAGCTATAGGTGGCAAATGCTCCAAAACTCATTATAATCCAGTGAATTACAGTCAAAACCAATTTCAAGTTTCCAACAGCTGATTTCAAGCTATGAGGTATGACAGTGGCAGGCATGCAATGTTGATCCATGTGACAACAATTGGTGACCTCAATGCTAGTTTGCTATGACTGAGTAAAGGATATGACTGAGTCTAGGAGGCTGTGAGAGCTGCCTGCTGACACTCTGCTATCGACCCTTATGCTAGAGGCCTCGGCTAATGTGTCATTAAAAATCATATTTCAAAGGAATATTTAATGACATGGTGAAATGCTCATATGTGATGATTAAACAGCAGTTTACAAAACAGTATGCTTAGTAACATTTGTAGAAATAATATATACATAAACACACAGAGAAGATGGCAAGTTATACTCCAAAATGTTAATGGTCATAGAATTTGGTATGGGTTTTGTTTCATTCTTTATATTTTTTCACGTTTTCTCAAAGTTTCCACAACTTGTCTTCATAATGCATTACTTTTGTAATAAGAAGTTAGTTAATAAATTTCATCTGAAAACATAAATATTTTGAATATTTGGAAAGAGTGAATTTTGGTGGAGAATTACCCATTTGCTATTAAAAACTTTGCCATTGGCACAGTAGTCCAAAGGCAGATGAATGAAAGAAAATAGAGGACCCAATATAGCCTAGGGTATAAAAGAGCTTAATACATGATGTATTTGTCATCAGAGATTAGTGGGAAAAGGATATCTGTTCAGTAATGATGTCAGGAAAATTGGCTATTTGGATATTAGAAAAATAAAATTAGATATTTGGGTGGGGGGAAATCAATTTAAAGCTTCTCAAAATAACTTCCAGATTATTAAAGACTTAAATCTAAAAATTCAAATAGTAAAAAATATCAGGAGAAATATAAGTGAATATTGATCTGATCTTTGGTTTTAAAAGGATTTTCCAGGCATAAAAACAAAGATCCATAGATTTGACTACATTAAACATTTTTTAATTTGTAAATAATAAACACCCGTCAATAAAAGGCAAACTAAGAAAATTATTCATAACAAAAGTGACAAAGGGTTGCCAAACTACTATATTGTTAATTGAATTAAACAAGATAAATAGTAAGGCTCAAATATTGCTAGTTTGTGAGCTCCGTGAGGGCAGAGACATAACTGTATTGTTTGTCATTTAAATTCATTAGCATAATACCCAGATATAAGGAATTAATATGTATTGAATGAATAGAGAAATGGTTGAACATGAAAAGGCAGCTAAAAAAAGGTGGGAAGGAAGAGGAGAAAAGGAAATACAAATGACAAATAGACAAGGAAAAAAAACCTCTCAAAAATAATTAAAATGCAATTAAAACTATAATGAGAAATTAGGAAATGTTTTTTGTTTGTGTGTATTTGATAATAGATGCAGTAATGAGGAAAGCAACATCATTCACAGTGAAGAGTGTTTTGAAGGGCAATTGGCAAAGTCATATGGTTGACCATGTAATTCTAGGAATCTAACCTAGAGAAATATAATAGACACTTGATACTTATGAAGGATATATCTTCCAGACTCTTGGACTCTCCAAATCTGTATTTTCAAAATGTGTTCCAAGGGGCCTGGGAATTCTGCAGGGATGTCCTAAGTCTGCCTCAAAGATGAGAAAGAAGGTTCCCCCAAATCTGTATGTGACTTTTATCTCATTTACATGTTAGGCTTGATATTTACAAATATTTTCTTACGGATTCCACTGAAAACATCAAAATTTGAACACCACTATATTGTAGTATATGATTTCTTCAATAAAATGCAATGGAGTCTTCTCAAAAAGTGTCTGGAGAAGTGGAGAACAATAGTCAAAATGTTACATTCCCAAACACTGGTCTCACAGTAATTCAAATTCCTGCTTCAGGAAACTTGTAAATCATTCTATAATTACCTTGCAAATAGTCAAAAGCTCAGATGTAAAATGTGAGAATACAGGGCCTGTTGCATAAGAAATAAAAGATTTTTGATCCATGATGTTCACCAGTGTTCTTTTTTTTTTTTTTTTTTGTCTGCCTTGGGTCTTCTTTGCGGCATGCAGGATCTTTTGTTGTGGCATGCGAGCTCTCTAGTTGGTGGGGGTTTTCTCTCTCTAGTTGTGGCACAAAGGCTCCAGAACACGTGGGCTCTGTAGTTTGCAGCACTCGGACTCTCTAGTTGAGGCACAGGGGCTTAGTTGCCCTGCTGCATGTGGGATCTTAGTTCCCCAGTCAGGGATGGGACCTGGGTCCCCTGCATTGGAAGGCGGATTCTTTATCACTGGACCACCAGGGAAGTCCCTCACCAGTGTTCTTTAATACATCAGTCTGTCCTAACAGGAATCAACTTCCACTTAGGTGTTCCGACAGAAGAGATTTTATTGAACTGACTATTTACATAAATTTTGGGTTAGGTTTAGGGTTGGGTGAAGGGAAACAATTCGATGTGAAGGTATCCAGCCTCTTGCAACAGTAAGAAGCTGTTACCACTGCTAGGACTGAAGGGATAAGGGGAGGAGATCAAATTAGCAAAGCGGTAGGGGCTGCCTTACAGGAGCCTTAGAGGACCAAAGCAGCAAAAGAGGTGGGAAGAAATACCCCAACCTTTTCCCATTTTCCACTCTCCAACCTGCTTTTGGTATCACCCACTGGTCAATCCTAACGGGAAGCCAGCCGGCAAGAGAACCCAGAGAAAATAGTCTATGAAAGTTCTGCCTTCTGAGGCACAGAGTCCGGCAGAGAAGGAAGGAAAATGGATCTGGCAGACAGCAAGTAGAAAATAACCAGCATACTTACAATAGTGAAATACTGGGAACCCAGATGTCCAATAAAAGAGGAATGCATAACTAAACGAAGGTATTAACCATTCTTCAATTAAGTAAATAATGGTAGTCAAAAGATCGTTATAAAAAAATAGCAATAAAAGAATCATTTTGTTAGGGAAAAAAAAAAGATCATGATGTGTTCAGGGAGCACACAGAGACAGGGGAAGGGAATTTGGGGAAGATTTTCTCAAACTGACAACTAAGGGCCTTGTTGCTGCCCAAGCAAAGTTTCTTGTATTTTTACTTATTACAAAAACAATACATATTCACTATTGGAAACACATACATACAACAAAAAAACCCAAATATCTACAATCTCACCCCCACCCCAAGACCACTATCAACATCTTAGGGTGTTTATATCTTTCCAGTTCTTCTTCTATGCATAGATACACATGCTTATGTTGTATTTGGGATAACAGATATTCTTTGGTAAACTGTATTTTTCCACTTAACAAATCATGAATACTATCTCATGCAATAAATATCATTCTGAAAATTTTTTAAACATTTAAAACTTTAAAAAACTTGTTTCACACATGGTTGTAGCTAATTTCTATCCTCAGACATTTAGTTGCTTTATCCTTTTGGCTATTACCAAATCCACTGTGATGAACTTTCTTGCAGTCAACACTGCACACATTACTGACCTCAGGCCAATTTCAGGCCACAACCAGTTTTTCTACAGCCCTCAAGCTAATAGCTTTCACATTTTTTCAGAGTTAAAGAAAAAAAGCACACACACAAAGAAGAAAAGCAAGAAAGACACATGTGGCCTGCAAAGCCTAAAGTATTTACTATCTGGACTTTTATAGAAAATATTTGTCAATCCCTGCATTATGAATTCCCAGAAATGTAATTTTTGAGTCAAAGGGTGTGAGCATTTTTGAGGCTTTTACTGCATTCTGCCAAATTGCCCTCCAGAAACATTGAAGCAATTTATGCCCTTCTCAGCAGGGAGCTTGCTCACCTACCACACATCCTGCCTCAAGGGTCGCTGGCCCAAATCACTAGCTCTATTCTTTTATTCTCAGTCAACTTGAAGGTGCATTATCATTTTACATTTTCACTTCCCTTAAAAATATGTTTGGCCATTTGCATTCTACTTTCATGATTTAACTAATTTACATTTTTGCCCATTTTTAAAAACA